>NC_056469.1:23444153-24044153 GCF_008729295.1 Plectropomus leopardus
TGTGGGAGACATGGGGGCATTTGAGTTGCTTATGGCACAAAAAGTAGATAACTGTATGCAGCTGTCTTCAGGTTGTGTGTACGTTGTTCAACGCTGCATTTGCACTGTATGTCAGTGTGAGTGTATATGTAGTTACTAGGCACACTGCAGCTCATCCCTCTCCTAAAAGCATTTTATGGGTGTCTGCATGGGCGCAGGGCTGCAGTGACGGGGACAGGGATGGAAAAAGAGGAACGTGGAGGAAGACCGTATGTGATCGTGAAGCCTACCGTGGCCTTCGTACTCTCCAGCATGGCAGGGAGGCTTTGCCCTTAACTGGGTCACCAGGGAACACACTCACACATGAAACAGCAAAAAAACAACATGCTCTCTGTTAAACACACACACTTCGGTTGATGCACTAATGACTGAGTGGGATGTGATCATACATGCAACATGAGACGAGTAGATGAAAACATTAAGAGGTATTTTAGGTGTAGCAAGAGGCCGAGCTGTGAAGTGTGTGAGCATGCAAGTGTGTGACTGCGCTTGTTATGGAGAACATCCATTGTGACGTAGTTTGAATACTGGCAGCTGTTTAGTGGGTGGCATTTCTGACTGTAGATATTATATCAATAAAAGAGAAACGTTTAGGCCTGGATTTTTTTTTTTGCATTCTGGCCCATATTGATCAGGAGGCTCTAGCATGGATCAGAGGTGACTGTTCCTGTTTGGGACCAAATGGCAGAACTGCCAATGCCACATCAATGACCAACTGCTCTACAATATGCAAAGGTGCCTACACCATCAGAGATTTGTCTTCTGCACAGAGAAGTGTGAAGATAAGAGAGATGCATGCCTCTGTGTAGAATCTGCAGGACAGATGAGGACACTTGAGTCCAAATCTCAAAAACAAGCATTCATTTCCTGTGACTGAAAATACACCCGCAGAGAAATATGACCAAACTGTTAAAAACTGCTCATTCAGAGATGTCAAGGGTGCATCGACACTGATTGCAGTGCAGAAAAGTGGAGTGTCGGCGGGGGAAAAGCCGAGAAAACACCGAATGCATCCCCGGCTTCTTTGCGCTGATCTCTGCGAGTACTACGAGAGGCGCTACACAATGTCAAAGGAGTATTATGACTCGAGGCAGTCAGCCGGTCTACTCTGCTGTACGGTGCTCGGTAACAAACACAAACACCCGGTTTCAAGTGACGTTTAATTAGACTAGACGGGCCTAATTCTCCCTCTTACAACCATGTTTGGCATGCAAACATTCACTACAACGCCTGGTGAGAACACACAGATGCTTCCTTAATGGAGCCGTGAAAGTGACACTCAGTCTGTGCGATTTTTTTTAAAAACTTGGGGGAAAAAGCAGGAATCTTCCCGTGTTGGTGTTTCGCTCTAGTAAGCAGCTCAGTAACGTTAGTAGTGGTTGTAGTAGTCGTAGTACGCAGACTAGTAGTACCCACATAATAACACCGTCAGCCAGACCACAAGGAAACGGGACACAGTCTTGTTGTTTTCCATTTTCTCCCGGGTCCATTTTATAAATTAGCCTGCGTTGCTATTAGTAAACATTTGGGCTGCAATGCTGCAAATAGGTCGATTGCTTTTACTACGCTAGCGCTGCTCCACGCGAAACTCGCAAACTGAGGTCAAGGAAAAGTACTCAACAATAACTACAGTATTGTAATGTCACCCGAGGGAAGCTCTTGTGTTTTCGTGGGACTGCGGTAAAACATTTGAGAAAGTTTTTAGGCTGTTACACCCCCCCACACCCCTCCCCTTTCTCTCGGCTCTTCCTCGGCTCGCAAGCGGTGTCACTCCATTTCTTCGGACGGTGTCGGAGCAACCGACCGACCGACCGTTGGCAGTTGATTCTCGTCTCGTGCGCACCCGTTGCTCCTGAAAAACGGTAAAATCGTGCCAGTTGATCTTATCTACCTTTGGTTAACTAAGTTCCAACTCACCCAAACAGAGCTTTTCCCTTTGCCACAGAAAGATTTATGGTCCTATTTTGCTGCTGAGGAGGCTGGCACAACTCTCGGTAACATCCCTCGGCTGTCGGCTCTGACGACTGTGCGGTCCGGGCTCACACTTTACTTTTGCTCCGCAAAACATGTCTTTCCCCCACAGAAACTCAAACAAGGCTATAAAAAACTATCGGTCTTCTTTTCCACTACAGTCACAAAATGGTGAATGAACCACTAACAGCTGGGCGAGCCGACCAATCAGAGGTCGCTGACAGGTACAGTAGCCAATTAGCGCCGGCGCCACAGAGCAGAGGGCGTGGCGGGCTGTCAAAGTCCAGTTGACGGACGGAGGGATGCAGCCAATGGCGGCAGGGATGCTGAGCCAGACCGGTGTCCTGTCCCAAACTTTACAGTATCCAATAAGAGCTTTGGGAACCATAGGAACAGCATGAGGGAGGGCTGAGAGGAGGGAGCACATCACCGAGAACCAATAGAAAGGCACAAATGCCCCCTCCCCTTCTCAAAAGGAGTATGTTTACCATAATTGACAGCACAAGTGCCATCCCTGAGCAGACGGTGGTAATGCATCAACCTCTCTGCTTCTCCACACTAAAGCCAGTGCAGCAAGATTAAAGCACCACAATGCGGCTGTTTGTGCTCTGATGCCAAAGATACAAACGGTTGCAATAAGTGCATTTTGAGTTATTTTGTGGTATTATTAAAAGGAGGAGAGTGAAAGCGTTGACACTGGAGAGCGATGAGCACAAATGCGCGTGTCGAAAGTTAGTTTAGGAGCAGTGTAACTCTTCTGTGGTGCAGCCGACGCATCAGTGCCCCTCGCAAACCGCTCTCCCTCTCCCTTTTCTCTCAGCAACAGACGCTGACTTTCACCGCATCCAGCCAATCCCGGCGCAGCATCCCGCTGGCTCTGACGTCGGTGATCTCTCCGCCCCGCCCCCTCCATTGAAAGTGAACGGGACCGGTCTCGGCTGACGTCACTTCACCGGCAGGCGATTGGGCAGGTGTACGACGTCTCGGAGCCAATGGGCGCGCGCGGCGGTGATGTCATCACAAGTGTTGCCACCAGCTGGACCGAGAGGGCGTGGTCTGGCGTAAACTCGGCTAACCCCGTGTTTGTAACTTGCAGGCAGCGGTGCTCGAGACGAACCGGTGTGCTGAGAGCTGACTGAAAGATGTGCACGCTTGAGATGATGGCACGTGCGGGAGTCGGGCATCGTACACGTGTGATAACTTTGATGTACGACATAGTGACCTTTACCTCTGGACAGAAAAAGAGAAAGCACAGTATCGCGCTGAAGATATATTGCCATAATAGTAAACATTACATAATCCGCTGCTGTGTGTGTAGTAGAAAACCAGACTCATGCTGAGACACACAGCCATGCGGGATCACACCGGAGCAGCGCCCCCTGATGGTGTGAGCTGATGCGTGCATGCTGATCTCTCACTCAAACTCAATGATGGGAAGAAAGAGGTGTGAAGACCTAAAAACAGAAGGAAGTTCTGATTGGCTGAAAGGAGCTGTATATTTTGTAAGTGTGTTTACCACTTGTGTGTGTTTGCATGTGTGTGTGCACGTGCGTGCGTAGAGAGAGAGGAGAAAGGCAGAGGATGGGGAGGCTGGATATTGATCAAATCTTGATGTAGAGTGACATCTAGTGGTATTTCTTCAACACTGCAACTTATTAACTTACACTTTTCAACGGGGAACAATTTGATTAAAAAAAAAGTTAATTTAGTTCCTTTAGGCCTTTCCATGATCGTTGCAATTTATTGTAAAATACTGCTTTGTTTTCAGGCATTTAGCAATTCATTAAATCAATAAATGGTCATGGAAAACCTGGAGAAGTCAGAACTTCAGAGCTTCAAGAACTTCATCTTCCAGGCCTAGAAAAGTCATGGATTTTGTACAAAATCACTAAAAGTGTTTGGAAAAGTCATGGGATTTTGTTTTGTTTAATGAAATTCATATACTAATCTTTCCAGGATTCACAGGAGCTGATTGACATTCAAAAATATTAGTACTAGAATACCTTGAAAATCTTTTTATTTTAAACTTAAAAAAAAATTGTTCCTTGGAAAAGTAAATTAAATAAAATGTTCTAATTTTTGACAATAAGAAAATTATTCAAAATTAAAAAATGTTTAAAACTAATAAGCGATTAAGGGCTGTGCTTGCCATTATTTCTAATTTTTGCTCCCTGCTTCTAATTTCCTGCTGTTTTTGTGCCAATCACATGCCTGAATAAAAATGACCATTTGATTAAAAAAAAGTTAATTTTAGGCCCTGATAGCATGTATTTGCTTCATATATGAATTTGCACAATTCTCAGCAGAAAACAATGTTATCATCAAGAAAAAAAGTGCTTTAAAAACTACTTGAAATTAACTGAATTTGACTTAAATTAATTTTCTGTAGCTATCGACAAAATGTTGCTCCAATCTGTATATATGTGACATTTCATTTATCATCATGTAGATTTCTTCATATTCTCCCCGTGTTCCCACTGATATGTCGGAAAACCACTGGGCAAGTACGGCAAGGAAAAAAAATGTTTCCTTGAAAAGTCATGGAAAAGTTTTGAATTGTGTCTTTGGAGCGTCAAAAGCCAAAAAGATTTGGAAAATCTACTCTACAATATTTCAATCAGCAGATGTAGTATCTTTACAATTTTTAAATAAATTTAATGTCTACTACACAGATCTCTATCCATCTTTCCTCATCTACGTCTGTTTTTTTTCCCATATCGGCAGCTCAAAGCCAGTAAGATGGAAGCGCTCATACTGTGTTTCCAAAGTAAAAGTGAAGGATGATAATCCATTTTTTTGAGTATTATACTGCTACTGATATTTGAGTTTAAAAAAATCGAACAAAATATATTGGCTGATACATATATTTCCTTTTTAGATAAACACACAACATATATATAAAAGCATATATGTTGTGTTCAAAGCAACAGCAAATTCAAAGCAACAGTTTGAATTTGGTTATTAAAGAACTGTGACTAGAACATGTAAGGAGCTGGACATTTTACTCTAAAAATTAACTTGTCAGTGCTCTCTGGTGGACAAACTATGTATTACACACTCTGCTTCCTAACGGCCTCATAAATCTTCTGCACTTGTTGTCAGACATACTGTATTATATGCTGATACCAGTCTATCTGTGATAAACTAATATCAGCCAGTATATTGGCCTGGGCCCATCATTGCTCTGGGTATAGTAAACATATGTAAAGAGATGCATATCACCAACCAGGATGGAGGAGATGCAGTCCTACAAGCTGTATGTACAGCTTTACACCAATAACCAAAGTGGTTGGTTGCTTTTGTTGAGGGTCCTTTGAAGGAATATTTTATATGTCGGTAGGATTAATAATGAGACTTGAAAATAGCTGGAAAACACAGGAACGTTTAAAGTTGCTGCACTGTTCAAACAGCTCTCAGTTTTTAAATACACACAGATTCTGCAGCCAGGCATGTGCACTACATATGTGGACTGGACCTGGACTATTGTTGCATTCCTGCAGGCTCTGCAGTGCAGAATATAAAAGTTATAATCGAGATACAGAACAAGGCACACTAGATGTTGTCCCCCGATAAAAGTACAATGATGATGTCCATATATTCAAGTTTTGAGTAAAATATCTCAACAACTATTGAATGGACTGGGATGAAATTTCATACATTCCCTGATGACCCAAATGTCTTTTTTTATTGCTGCTTTTCATCTCTTCTGCTTGCATGTAACACCAACGACCACCCCACCTCGTTAGCAAGTCCCCCCCTCTCTGTTTCCCCCAGTTCTGCTCTCCCCCTCTCCATGGGAGCCTGACCTTTGACCTTCACCCTTTACCCCCTCTCTGCGTGCTCATCACTGGTCTGTCAGTCAAACACCAGAGACCCTCCTCTCCTGCTGGGCTCTGCTATCAGATGGGCTTCAGGTGCAGACAGCAGCAGAGGAAAACAGAGAGAGAGGAACAGTATGGAAACACTGAGAGTCTAAATGAAAAGAGAGATTAACACAACAAACTGAGCTTGACAGAGTGGTAATTTGACTTGAAAGTGAAATAAAAATGCCCATAAATCTAGATAATTTTGAGTTTACTAGTCTGTAAACTAAATGTAAACTAACCCTCAAACTCCACACAAAGCCAGAAGCACATCAGGAAAGTCTGTCACCTCAGCAGACGCTCACAGTAGCATGACCTCTGACCCTCACATTGACCTCTCACTCAGCCCAGTGAGACCACGTACGCCCCATAAAACCCTGCACAAGTGATGAACAAATAACTAGGAGACTAAAAGGTTCTCAAAACAACAGCTTTGCAGTCATGGAGATGGTGCACTCCAATAAAACGATCAAAACCAACAATAAAACTCAGATTCTGAGGGTTCAGTGTGGATTTCCACGTGTACTACCATGAAGTTATCTACCAAGTTTCACTTAAGAGCCGGTCTTTAACTGTCCCTGCAGCTATGGATCCTTTTTAACCAAAGAAATTGAATCAAGAGAGATGGCCTTGGATTTAAAGTGGAAACAGACAACTTTTCACCCCCCCCCGGTTTTCCAAGTAGTATTATAGTTGGCGGCGCTGTTGCAAAGACAAGCAGATCACTTTCTGTTTCACCTTAGAGCCAAGAAACTACCACGGTTTCCATAGTTACTGTGGTTGTTCCAGGTCCACATATGAAGATAGTAACTGTGAAGAACTTACAGATCATCTTTGGTAACTGGGGATGGCTACCGAGACCTTCTGGGGAAGACAAAAGCACTATTCGCTCCTGTTTCCGTTGAACAATGGAAGACATACTTCCTTTGTGCCATATCGAGTCTTAATTTTCCAAGGAGATCATACACGGTGGCAGACAGATTTGCAATGAGCGAGGCTCATAGGGAACCAATGTAAATGCCAATGGTGTCACTATTTTGTACAGGGTTCCCACACATTTTTATCAATTAATGTTCAAAACTTTTCCTTTATTTTTCTATAATACTTTACCCAATGTTCATGACTTTATTTAAGTAGTTCAAAGTACCAGTATGTAAGATTTAGGGGTATATGTGGTCAGAAATTGACGTTTTCTTTAGTATGTAATCACCTGAAAATAAGAACAGTTTTTTTTTTACCTCAGAATGAGCCATTTATATCTACATACGGAGCAGGTCTCTGTTTATGGAGATCGACATGTTGCTCCGCCATGTTTCTACAGTAGCCCAGAATGGAAAAACAAAACACTGGCTCCGTATATGGTCATTCGAATTTCGCGTTGGCTACTGTAGAAAGAAGTCCAACTGCAATGAGCAGTGCTGAAGATGTGCTGGATGTAACGTGAAAGTGCTTTATTCTGTGTCTCTAGCGGTTAAAATCACCGGATCTGTTTATTTTTGAGAGGAATAGACCTTTGTGGATTATTTGGCCTCTGGTGAAACCTTCGTCTGGATCTCAAGTTATCAGAGAAAAAAGGTGACTTCACATTTGGACGAGCAGCCTGCAGCTTCATGCCAAAATGCATTGGAAATACACAGATTTCTAAAATTAAACAGCTTTAGTCAGTTTTTGATCACTTTAAATAATGGGGTCTGTTTGTTTTGGAAAGGAAGAGACCGCTACGGATAATTTGTCTCTCGATAAAAACCTCCTGACTAATGAAAACTGAAGGAACTCTGGCTGGGAGAAGTTTTAGCTGGTTGCAGTCAACAATTTACTGCTAGATGCCACCAAATCCCCCTAAATTTAACACTTTACCTTTAATACTGTTTTCGTTATTTTTTTTATCATATTTAGGCTAATAGAAATTAAGATGTCTGACGTTGCTTTAGTCCAGCTTTTAGGAACATTTCATATTCAGCCATCGAACTTCCACAGGCTACCTGGAGCTGAGGTTAATTCTACAAAAGCATCTTTACATAAGAGTCTCAGAATAGATTTGTACTTTTACTTGTTTTTCCCCCACTAAATTGTGCGCTCTTTACCTTGGGCTTTTAGTAACAGTAATGTGTTACTGAGGGAATGCAGGGACTCTTTGTGTATCATGTGTCAGCAGAGGACAAGTCTGCTCCTGTGGCTTACAGGAAAAGGCAGCAAGGAGTCATGATGTCTAATAACGTGTGATAAATGCTGCACACAGAGCGTGCAAGGTTAGGGATTTAGGGGAGATCATGCCAGCCAACACTGGTATTAAACCTGGAGATAAAACCTCCAAGGATTTGGGTAAAGCTGTGCCACCACAAAGGACATGTGGACAGAAATGTATAGAAACCTCTGTATACTATGTAATGATGCAACTGGCTATGTGTCACTGCTAAGGGGCTGGAAGAAGCAAAAAAGGACATCATAGCATCATTAAAGAGGTGGCACAGAAGGCCGGCATCCATACAAGCTGCGGTATGGACAACAGTAGGCCCTTGTGCTCACTGCATTCTTGTTCACAGTAACTTAACACCACTCAGCTGTTCCTCAGGGTCCACGTCATGTCCCGGAGCTGAAGACAGGCCTCTCTCGGACAGGCGTTCTTGGACACACAGATTCCTGCCGAACAAGATGAAGAATGAGTGGTTAATAAGCTTCTTCAAACCTTTTTCACCCAGCCCGCCCCTTCACACTTCAGTATTTTTGCATTTTATTTAAACATTTGCACTTGCCCAGTTAATTAAGTAGCTTCATACTGTAACTGTATATAAGGAGTGTATGAGGAAAAATACTACTCCAAATATCGACATTACACATACTGGTTCTGCTTTGCAGAGTTGTGAGCTCAAGTCAAATGACTTGGACTTTAGTAAGACTCAAGTTGCAAATTTAATGACTTTAGACTCGACTTGACAAAATCAAAAAGATTTGCAACTTGAACTTCAACATCAATAACTCGTGACTTCACTATGACTTGAGACTTTTGACTTGAAAATACTTTCCCACATAAGTCCAAAGATTAAAAAGTATGTTTTTTGAAAGTGTGGCACAGATACATTTATTTTCCTTTATTTAATGAGTCAACTGAAATTTATTTAATGAGTCAACTGAAATTAACGCTTTTCATTCCCAGCATGTCTACACTGACTTTCAAGAATGATCTGATTCATTTGAACCACGCGACCGCATCCAATCGAGTTGCAGAGAGAACCATGAAGAATTAACATTAAGTTACTGAGCGCAGGTTGGAAAAAATGATGCCAAAGGTAATTTTATGTGAGTACAGAAACTGATCAATACAAAATATTGCAGTTTGCAAAATGTGTGGATCAATAACTAGAGATGTGGACATCCCACGCACAAAGGCTACATCCTTGTTGCAGCAGCGCAGGTTTGATTCTAACCGTGGCTCTTTGCTGCATGTCATCCCCGTCTCTCCGCCTTTCACACTTCAACTAGAATTCATGCCATCCCTGCATAAGAGTGCAAAACTTGGGCCACCCACGTAAGTCTGGACACGCCACTGTGTAGCCGCAACAACTTTGTTTAAAAATTGAATATGCACATTGAATAGTGAGTCAAGGCTAATATTAACATAGTTAATGAGCTAATGCTTAGCTAATGTTAGCCTAACAGTTAAGTTACTTAAACTTGTTTTCACAAATAAACACAAATTTTAAGATGCATCTATGATTTTAGTAAATTTTACATTTTACTCTATTGTTAAAAATGGCATTACATCTGTGAAAAGTGAATTATGACTTGTTAAGGGACTTCCAATTCAAAGATTAGGACTTGTGACTTGACTCAGAACTTCAATGCAAAGATGTGAGGCTTATTCATGAGCTGCAAAACAATAGTTTGGCCCCACATTTGTTACTTTATAAAAGATCAAACCCAAAATGTATGCTCTCACCCATAAATCTACCAAGTTAGCCTTTTATAAGTGCACATTTAATAGGATCTCTGATATAATGATTTTAATGTCTATAGCTTGGTTCTTCAGTTTTAGTGTGTTTTAAAATACAGATACTGCCATGTTGTATACTAAAAATATACAATAAAAAATGGAAACAAGCCCACCCTTAAGGCACCCCAACTCAATTTATTGGATGAGATAAGCTCACTGTTTGGATGTGATGGATGCTGTTTTTTTTACTGTATTATTGTTGTTTAACTGGATGTCTTGATACCTTTGTATGATTGAGATGATTGTATTGTATTGTGTTGTTTTTTTTTATTTTGTCTATTTTTTTTTCATGATTTTATCTTATTCTGTCTTTATCTTTTTTATCCTTATTGCAACTTGTGCTTTTATATTTATAGCTGAGCTTAGCTGTTATCTCATCTACATTTGATTGTATCATTGACCCTGTGCTAACGCACTGATGACTAATAAAGTAACAGCGAAGACTGAAGTGAATGAAGTGAGAGCGAGAAACCAACTAATGAACAAACACAAGATTCTAGCTCTGTTATCAGCTAACTGGCAACTGAATAAAAGAATAAAATGTGTCCACACAGTTACCAGCATTAAAAAATACAGTACTTTAAATCAAGTTAAAGCTGTGTAATATGCTGTGCAATATTCCAACAACAGGGGGAGATATTCAATGTGAAATGACAGAGCAGAGGGAGTAAAGTAAAGCATCTTTTGATCTGATGGTGTATAAAAATGCAAAGTTAGGCCTGTTTCATGAAGTTGTATTTACCCTTAAAACATCAGATCAGTTACTGATGTTTCAGTCCGCTGTGTGGGAGAGAAATTATTATGATATTTCTTTTAGGGTAAAACAGGTTGAGCAGAAAGATTGGCGGGAATGAAGGAGAAAAAGGAAATACAAGTACCAGAGTTTCAAACAAACCACATCAATGTGCGCACATACTCATCTGTGCTTGGTGTGACAAAGTGCCGTCGCTGTGAAAGTGCTGTACTCCTGTGCGGTGCAGCTTTTCTCTGTATGGTGGAGGATGTGGTGAACTTACTAGCATGCCTCCGTATGTCACTGTACCGTAACTCTTACAGAGGATGCAACATCCGTGTGTGTGTTTGTGCATTCACAAAGGCCTATTGCTGTGCAGCATGTGCATAATGCATAGGTTGTGGTTATATGTGGAGCACGGAGCCGACTGCGCAGGTTTCCGCGAAAGCAGGCGCTCAGAGGAAGCGAGGGGAGAGGGATGTGGCACAGGTGAGAGAGCACAGTGGTTCCTGTGGTCTCGCTCTTTCTCTTTCTCTCTCTCCTCTGCTGTGAATGGAGCACCTGGATGACTGGTGTGTGTCGGCAGATGGGGGAAAGGAATCTCTGCACACTCTTACAGTGACCCATAGCAAGGTCAACAAAGGTAAAATCAGGTTACGTGAGCCGTACGTCACACGCTGGCATATTGGGAGCACGGAGGCTTCTGTGTCAGTGAATCATTTACAGCACTGACTGCAACATTTTTCACTGTTGAGCCCTTAAAATGAAGCCTCTTACAAGTTTGACATGTCTATGACTTGTGAGAAGTTGAACGATAGTGATTTTCTCCTCTAGTCCATCATATTGTGAATTACTGTTATCAGGCCTGAGGAGCTAAAACTTCACAATAATTCACAGAAAGTCAACAAAGATTAGAAAGACCACGTAAAGAATGCAAATTTTTGTCGCAGCAGAACAATATTTTTTTCTATCTTTCCTGTCCCATCAATCATATTGTGACCCTTTGGCAACCCCCCTGCTCGGAGCTCTGGATTGCACCATTTAACCCCTTGAAACCTGGATCAACATCAGTTTTCTTGTGCTGTGTTGAGATGCCTTTCACAAGATATTTAATCGTTGCAACTGAAGAAAATTGGATTGATTTCCCTAAAAAACACAGGGAAAGGCAATGAACATTTTAGCAAGAAATGTTCCAAAAAATGCAAGAAATGAGTAAAAAAGTGACAAGAAAAAGACCTGAAAATAAGTTGTTAGAAAATTCTCAGGGGAAAAATTGTCCAGATAACTACATGTTTAATTGTTTTAATCGTATGTTTAGAATTATATTACAAGAAATTTTTTTTAAAAATTTCAGAATTTTCATTTTCTTTTTTTTCCCTGACTTTTGGGTAACTGTCTTGTTACTTTTTTGAAAAGTAATTTCCTGCAAATTTTTGGGCCTTTTTAAGTTGCTCGTTGCTTTCTACCCATTTTTTCGAAAGAAGTCAAACCAATTTGCTAAGGCTTTAAAGGGTTAATAGATAGTTTCAGGTTTTGTTACTCACCTGCCCATGTAAAAGTTGAAAAACTGATCGGCCGCTGTAATCATTCTCCCTTTCCAAATAAGCTGGTCTTTGTAGCACAAAATTCCCTCCTTCTGCTACAATCCCTCCACAGCTGCTCGGTAAGAAAACACTGTCTGGGGATACAAAAGGAAACTTCGTATTAAAAAGACAAATTTAACAGATACCTTTTTGATTTGACCTGCTTACACAACTGAAGCCTCATATTACTTTAGGGTGTACTTATATGCACGTTTGCATAATTACAGGACAGGAGTCGATTCTGCTCTTAAGAAAATGTTAAGGCTCAAGACATTTTAAGTTAAGGTTTAAGTTAAGACAATATTTCATTTATGAAACAAAAAGAGTTATTTATTTCAAGTGTTACTGAAAAAATGTGCTATTGGTAAAAATTTGAATCTTTAAAAAAACTGTGTTTTGTATCACAGAGGCTCCCAACTGGTGGGTTGCAAGTGACTTGTTAATGTGTCAAGTTTGTAAAAACACACCTTATTTTAAAGTGCAGAGAATTTCTGGCACAGGGCTTTTATTTTGAAGTGCTGTTTCTGTTTATTCTTGCATTTTGTTTTATTTGTTTATGTCCTAACTCAAAGTGTTAATTACATTTTGTGAAATAAAACTGAAAGTGTGATAATTTATCTAATGGTTATTTGTTTATTTGTTAGGATCCCCATTAGCTGTGCCCTAAAGCACAGCTAATCTTCTTGGGGTCCACATTTAAAGACATACATTAAACATGACTGTCCACACATAGAAACGTATTTAAAAAGATAAATTTGACATGACCACAAAGAGCAAACAGAAGACATAATGCGTGGACAATGAACTAATGAAGAGGGCAAAATCTGGACTGTGTCGCTGGACCAGCTGGGAGCCACTGTTGTTTAATACTCCTAAACAATGTTTTTAAGTTGACTCTTATGTATTAATTTTAAATATTGCTTGCTTTTGTTAATGTATAGGTAGGCTGAGCCTGTGTTTTATCGTGTTTCATGTTCTTCACTGCATTTTCTCTCTAACTTGTCCCATATGACATTAAGAATCTATAAGTACCATCCAAGGCCAGCAGCTCTTTGCTCCAGCAGCTCATCCCCCTCCTCTCACATACAGTATGTGCCTGTAAGTGCGCTTAAGACAAGGGAGTTAGTACTGACGTCACGTTAAAAGGTAAATGGGTGAGCTTTATGTGAGCATTATGTGGGTGAGTGGGCAGCAGCACTGCAGACAAAGTGCTTTTCTTTATCACTGCTAAACGTATGACCTCAGAGGTCTCTGCATCATGGCAGCCATGAGTGTGTGTCTGTGTGTTCATTTCATCCATCAGGGATCATGAAGTCCAAGATAGCCTACGTGTTCTTGCTCTTTCAAAATTAAAAAAATATGAAACGTCACATGCAATTGAAGTAAGTGTTTCTTATAAAGCTGATTTTGACAATATAAATGACAGAGGCCGTTGATCTGTCGTGCACTTATTCATGGAATGCTATATATATATATAAAACTCAAAATTCAGTTGCCAGATTAAAATATAAAAAATATGATGGGATATAACTCAGTAAGGCTCTCAAGAATTTTGTTTTGCTTTCAAATATTTTTTCTTCTGTAGATAATCTTTTCTTAATTAATGTTACATCTGCAGACAGATTTAGTCTTCCTTCCTCTGTTGTTTTGGAGAAGTGGCCTCTTTAAATGTGCATGAGGCACCTATTCACATGACACAATCATTCATTTTCATTAATTTATAAACCCCTGGACTCTGATCTCTGAAACTGTCACAGTTTAGAAAAAGGAACTGATCAGCACATGGACGTTTTTGCAAGAAAAAAAAGGGCCTCTTTTCTTTTAAAAAAAATTGGCAACCTTTCAAAAAAAATGCATTTTTCTTAGTTTTTCGGCATTAAAAAATGGCATTTTATTCTTTGAACTTTTGAAGGCATGTTTTGGAAGGCGGGTTCAAACATCACCAAAAATCAGCCCATTTATCACAGACAGACTGTAAAAACAGTAATCGGATTTTCACATTTCCCACAGTCCGACATTATGTATTGTTATACAGGTTAGTGAAACGAAATTCCATGAATCTGTCCAACACTTTTCAGGGTGTGTTTACTTTTCCAGGCCTAGAAATTGCTACTTGCAAATTCCATGACTTTTCCAGATTTTTAATGACCGTAGGAACCCTGGCTGAAAACAAAAAAATGTAAGCCCTATGTGCAAATCATAATCAGTTTAGTGAGGCTCCGTTTAAAAGAATAGTTTGACACTTTGGGAAATACGCTGACTGACTGTCTGGCTCTGAGTTAAAGGAGCAGATTGAAGCTCTCTTACCTGTACGTTGAATATCAGGTTAAAGTTCCAGCTAGCAACCGTTAGCTAAGCATGGCATTAGCATAACACGGCGTTTAGAGTGAAAACGGCGAAACAGCAAACAAAAGCCCGACTCTGTCACATGTCGTCGAAACCCTACGGACACACGCGAAGCTAAATTTTAAATTTGGTTATTCAATACGTACAATATGGAGGCCTAAAAAAGCACAACCGGGTTAGGGCGGGTCACGGTTTGGACAACTTCTTGGTGCTAAATGGTTGCTAGGCAACCAGCGAACACTCCAGGAAGTTACGAGTCGCGAGGAAGGAATTCAAGACCACCTTTGCAAGAAAAGCAAGAAATTAATAAGATGTTAAGAGAAAAATACTGGAAAATAGGTTAAAAAAAGAGAGAAAAAAGTAAATACAAAAACCAAAACAAGAAAATAACCTTAAGAAAGTGCCAAATGTTTATATTTTTCCCTAATCAAAATAACTATTTTCTTTCTTATTCCCCTCTTTCTGCACCATAATTGAGAGAATTGTGAATATAGCTTTCTGTGTATGTTTCACTCATTTTTATTATTTCCACCTTTTACTCTTTTTTTTGCCATTTGTGGGATATTTCTTGCCAAGTTGCTCATTACATTTTTCATGTGTTTTGAAAGAAATCAAGCCATCATCTAAATGCAGCACAAGAAAACTGATGATGGTCCAGGCGTTAAAGGGTTGAACCAGCTAAGAGTAAAAAAGCTATTAAGACATTTAAGTTTTTAAATAAATAATATGATGTAACCTGGCATTATGGAATGTTAATTTAATTATTTTTATTTGTTTGCTTTTTAGTTTTTGTCTTTCCATTTTGTGTATTTATTTAGTTAGTTATTGTTTGTTTTATCCCTCTGTCAAGACAAAAAAAAAAATACCCCTAGAAAGCACAGTTGTAGGAAGTGTTTATTTTTAAATTAACTATTATTTTCAAAAATGTAAATACCAAAGGGCCTCCCATGACTGCCGGCTTGCTGCCGAGGAGACAGAAAGTCAGGGGGTTAATCTTTTTGTTTACTAATCGCTCGGTAATAAAACTCCACTGTCTGATTGTCATTAATAAATATGGATGTATGAAAGAAGAGCAGACATAAACAAACAGAGATATTCATATTGGGTTTCAACCGGTTTTAATTAACCCTGATTACAGCTTAATTACAAGTTTGAAAAAAAAAACACAAAGAAGTGGAGAAATTCAATGTTACATCATGGTATTAACTCTCATCTCTCCATCTGAGTGTTATGTAACTGCTCGGGGAGATGAGGCAAAAGAAGAGAAAGAGGGAGAAGATAGACCTTTACACAGTCAAACAATACACATCTTTTTTCTTCTTTTAAAATGATACAACCCCCTCCCCCTCCCACCCCGCACCCCCCAAAAATGAAAAAATATACAGAAGCAAAAAGAGAAAAAAGTAACATTATAAAATAAAAATTACTATACATGACAAAAAAAGATAAAATCACTCCCCCTCTGTCCCTAAATAAAATCCTCCACTGCTGCCCTTTCCTCTCAGTCCCCAATGTTATTTCTCTGTCAGCATCAAAATTAATATTACACATTTTAGTTATATTACATTTGTAAAAACTAAAGACAAGAAAAAGGTCTCTGGTGCAGGGGATTGATGGTTTGAAACAGGGAATGGAGGTTTTTTTTGGAGGGGGGGTTCCACATTATCCAAAGTGATGTAACACAACATAAAAAGCAACAGCTAACAGAGCCATGGAATAATAATAATGCCAGGTGGAGAGGTAAATAACCCAATGAGAACAATAACAACAACAACAACAACAACAATAATCAATAGCAATATTGACGTCAGAAAAAAAACTGAGAAACCTTTACTCTTTTGATAGAGAAATGTAATGTTTGTGCTGTTTGTCTACCGTTCTTTGAGGCCTGAAACAGGATGTGAAAGAGCCTGCGTTACAATCAATCTTTTAACCCCGCAATTTCATGACTGAGTCAGATCACGCCGCAGTTTGCAGGAAGTCAGACAACGTCTGAAACAGAGCGAGGAAAAGTGAAACAGAAAGAAACAGCAGGTAAGACTGATGCCTCATCTGTTGCTGAGATATGAAAAGTAGTAATAAGGCAGCTGTCAGTTCAAATACAGACACAGGGCTTGGTGGGGTGAGACTGTGTGTGTGTGTGTGTGTGTGTGTGTGTGTGTGTGTGTGTGTGTGTGTGTGTGTGTGTGTGTGTGTGTGTGTGTGTGTGTGTGTGTGTGTGTGTGTGTGTGTGTGTGTGTGTTGTGACATGCTCCAGTCCAGACCACAGGGTCTGATGAGGAAATTCAATCAACTCAGCTACACAGACCGCCTGGAGGCCATCTATCTCACAGCTCGCTGCTATAGATCCGTCTTGTCGCTGGTCAGGCGGGGACAGGACGCCGGTCAACACGGCTCAGTTAGCCAATCAGACGACCCGGCTGCAGGGTGAAAAGCTCCAGGATGTAAAAACGTAATCACAAGTATCATCATTTGTGTTTGTGTGAATGTGCATAGTTTGAGGAGAGGCAGGGTTCCCACACATTTTCCCAGACAAAATTTCCAAACTTTTCAAGGACCAGTAATCAAGATTAGGGATGTCAGGATTTGATCGGGAGGATCGATATCGGCCCGATCGACGCATATTTTAATCAGTTATTTTGAGCATGCACCCCGCCTGATCCCTTGTTAACGTCCGCTGTCACACAGGTATCATAAACGGAGACATGATTTGTGGCAAATATCCAGATTTTTATTATGGTGTTGCGACTTCAAACTGATTTTTTTCATGTTCAATTTAAGCTGCTAAGCTGCTACACTACTTAAGATGGAATTTAATTTTTTGTTGTTTATTTTGAGTGAACTAATTTATCTGTGACTGATGTTCATTTGTTGTGACTGGCAATGTTAAAGTTTGACTTTGAAGTGGAATTGTGAATACATTGCTCATTTATATTTCTACTTACGAACAATTTGGATGCAGACATTTTTTCTTGTATTGCATTGCAGAGCTATTAAACTGTCAAGCAAATACACCAGAATGATTTGCATAATGTTAAAGTAATTGAAGTGTGCACTGTGCAGCTGTATAATCCAGGTAAACACAAATATCGGATCAGGACTCAATATTGGCAGATACTCAATATCAAATGACCCGGATTAGGATCTGGGGCAAAAAAAACTGGATTGAGACGTCCCTAATTGAGATGTGCTTTCTTTTCTTACCAGACTTGCTTGGTGTTTTTCGCTCATTTAAGCTTCAAACTATATTCAAACATAATTTCAATTAGCTGTCGACAGGAAAGGAGAGGTTAACTCAGGAAAAAAAGGATGCTACGCATGTGGTGGTAAACAAAACGAAACACATCGACGTGTATTTGTACTACTGTACTGTCCAAAAGTCTTAGGCCGCCTTAAACTTTGTTATTCTAACAAGATTATAATAATCATACATATTTATTTCTCAGTGGCCCCTTTACTAAAATACAAACAGAAGATACATGTAGACACTGTTAAAAGTGCAAATATTTCAGAATAAAACAACATCAACAGGCTAAAGTTGAAAGTATTTAGTGCACTTGGCATGTCTTGAACTCTCTTGGGCAGATAATATAAGAATTACAATACAAAGCTTCTGGTGTTTTTATACCAGGGTGAATTCAAAACATGTCCAAAGCTCAGTATTGATAGTTTTAGCTCCCTTTTGTTATGGATCCTTGTTTCACACTAAATATTGACTTCAGTCTGAAGAAGCCATTTTGCTCTGACTTTTTTTTGGTGTTTTAATTCACTGTACATGTTTATTGTATTCTTTGTATTTTAATAAAGAGACTTATTACTTATAAAGAGACTCATTACAACAAATAAAACAAATCTATGGTGGCCCGAGTATTTTGCAAAGTACATAAAGTCGACAGCCAGAGAAAATGAATTTGCTGTTTTGGTACATTATGTGGAAGGTTTTCCGCGGAAGATTACTATAACTATTTCATTATACACAAAAAATCCCATGACTTTTTCCAAAAATTTTCAATGATTTTGATTAATTCCATGCCTTTTCCAGGTTTTCCATGACCGTGGGAACCCTGGAGAGGGTTTTGAGAACATGGCAAACTTTTTCAGGCTATCTTACAGCGATGATTAACCCCTTAACCCCCCCCCTCTCCCAATCCAGAGCTGCTGTGTACTATTGAGTATTGTGCTAACTGGCCAAAGAAAAAAGACAGGATTACTATTTTACAACCCATGGGCTAATGCTGAGCGCATCCACCCATCCACCCACCCACACACACACACACACACACACACACACAAAGGGCCTGGAGAGGTGGCCTGGGGCCAGCACAGCTCGGGCTGGGGAGGACCCTACTGTGCTGAGCGAGACTGTGCAGACAGGAAAGAGCAGAGTTCTGCGTGCTGAAAGGGCAAGCTACTGCAAATGAAGTGAACAGCAGACTGAACCGCACATCTGAATCATTAGCAGTCTGTTCCAGTCCGTGTTTTTTTTTTTTCCCTTTCCTCTTGCTGGTCTTGTTCTGGTAGACTGGCCTGTGCTGTTTTTCTCTGGCTCGTTTGTCTATTAAACAAATGTACAAGAAAAAACCCGGACCCCCACCCCTCTTCATTCTGCCCACCCCACCTTTCATACCACGTTACCTCGAGAGCAGCATGACACTCAAAATAATCCACTTACAAAAAATCCTGAATCAATCATATCATTAAAATGCTTCTTTTAAAATCTCACTTTCTTAATAATTTCATTTAGAATATATAAAGATATAGTTTGTATGTGTGTTATCAGAGCTCAGTTTGCACTATTGTACATGCTATAAAAACAAGGCATAGAGAGGCAGTGTGTGTGTGAGTGTGTGTGTGTGTGTGTGTGTGTGTGTGTGTGTGTCTGAGGTCTAAGATGTTCGCTGCTCTCTCAGGCTCTCGCACTCGTGTAGTTAATAGGCCTGGCAGTCTCACACACACACTCTCAGGATCTGAGGATGACGCCACTACAGAGCTGGAGGTTTGAACAGAGAGCGAGAGGGAGCATGTGTCAGAGCGAAAGGCAGTGTGTGTGTGTTTGTGTGTGTTTTTGCTGGTTAAGTTAAACACTATCTATGATTGTTAGAGGAGCTTTAGCTGGTGAACTAGGATTCTGTGCTGCTGGGACTTTCCGAGAAACAATTTTCAGTGTACAAAGCCATGTTAGGAGAGATGAGACGGCTAGTTAACAGTTACTGGAACCCCTTTCCCTCCCCCTGCTGCCTTCCCCTCGTGGTCCCCCTCAGCAGTCCTTTTCCTCTACGCTGAAGTTCTTCATTCTTCTCCTCACATCTCCCTGGGGTTAAAATTATTTCTGTGAGTGGAGTCATGATCTTTCCACAGGTGGTCCGCAAGACAAAGAGGGGCAGGACAGGAGAGAGACAGAGGGAAGGTTATACAAAAGTCAAAAGCTCTGAGAGAACAGTGTGCCAGAGTCAAAGTCTGTGGTTGTAAATGTGTGTTGCGTCGCAGTGAACACTGTTAAGTGTCCATAAGCTTCCAATGTGAGTCTCCTCACTGTTTTTTTTTTTTTTTTTTGCTTGTGTGTGCTTGTGTGTATGAATCCAATAAACATACAGCAATAGGCTTCCCTGAGTGGAGTGGGCCAAGTTTAAGAGTCAGTCAGACAACACCCAACAGCCCCACTCTTCAGTCTTGGAGACACACTTTATATTTTTCCCTCCATGATCTTTCAGCTAAAGTTTGATTACTCGTTGCAGTCCTCTCTCTTCCGTGTCGCTCCAGGGCTGTGGGTTTTTAGATACAGGCACTTATCAAAGTCCCGTCAGTTTAAAGGAAAAGTAGCATCGGGGAGAGCGTGCACATCCTCATCCTAGGTGTGTTGCTGGGCTTATAGGGAGTGTGTGTGTCCCCTGAGGAAAGTGCTGAATGGCTGCTGATCCTACTGATGGGGCCTGAAGGCAGGAGCTGTGCTACTGGGGCAGGGCATCTGGAGCTTCACTGGCCAGGTGGGAGGTGGAGGCAGGCATCCTAACGGAGCCTCACTCTGATTCCAGCCCACTGTTCCTGGGATGGCTGAGTCTGAGTGAGTCCCACCTCCCAAAGGATGTGTCCCAGAAGAGCCCTGATCCAGACAGAGGACTGATGGGGGGTCTGACAGAACGAGTCTTTGAGGTAGGCATGGGTGGTATCACGGTATTACGGTATATCAGGGTATTTAGAAATCCAAATGGTGTAATTTTAAATACAGTCAAAAATACGGACCCTCATCTTTATATTAACGTCATACTGGAGAGGCTGTATTGAGGCTGTTTTGTATGCAGTGCGCTTCACATTCCTAGAGGTTACGCCTGGCCACACTGCAAGCATGAGAAGGGTGTGTTCACGCTGGCAGCATTTGTTGTTGCTGAGCAGCTGCCTACTGTTACAACTACTTTATTTCGACAATTAAGCTGTACAAGCTACAGCATTGTCAACAACACGGTCCTGCACATGTTTCACAGTAAAATGCCTTGTGTCTGAAGGGATTCTGTCAAAAGAGACGCTGTCGGGGGCGCTTTTATTTTGAAACGTAAACAGGAAAGGTTGATTCAAACAGACTGAATTGAATTTCCTCATGTCCGTGACAGATAAAGACACAAAACTGTAGTAAAAGGTGGTGTGGAGTCATTATAATTATCAAAGGCCATTTTCACTGCCTGTATTTGCTGAAAACCATGCACGTCATGCCAAAAAAATCATCAAGACTCCATTTCTCTTGATGACAAGTGCTGCTCACGCTGTCAGTGAAGCTGCTCTAACCTGGTAACATGGGCGCTGAAAAAAAACAAAAACAAAACAATAACAACAGGTTCTGCGATGTGGAAGTTCTTTTTGGGGTTAAAAGAGAAAAACGTGAATTTAAAAGATGTTTTGTGTGTGTACTGTGTATAGAGTGGACTGAAAATGGCAAGATAGCCTAAATAACATCGCAAACTCGTCAGTTGGTGGTGCCAAGGGGTCGTGGGGCGTGTTAGCGCCACACACCGATACCTTCATATACCGTAAACCCTGGTGACATTCCAGGAAGGTATGAACAAGTAGATACCACCCAAGCCTACTTTGAGGTGTTGGTTTTCTATGCGTGTATGTTGGACTGTGCTCTCAGTTCACTGGAGGTTTCAGGAATCTAGTTTGTCAGTGTGGGGAGGGATTACAGAGGGGCCATTTACATACTCCTGTGCCACCTCCAGTGCTACCAGAGCAGTAGTGTTTGGGCTGAGTCTCTCATCAGCAGTCTTTGTTCTCCAGAGACAGCTGTGCAGTGGCACGATGCAGCTCAGCGCTCACCCTCCGCTGTGAGGCCAACGGCGTGGCTAAAGAGCCCTCGTACGTCAACGGGGGAGGACTGTCCCCTTCTCCGCTCCCTGTCCCATCCTCCTCCATCTCCATCCGTCCATTACTTTGCCTCTCTCTTTCCCGCTCCTCCTCTGGTCGTACTTTCTTGTCGTCAGACTCCTCCTGCGAGGCCTCCATGCGCTGGTCTTCGCTCCAGCGCCTCTTGAAGCGCAGCTTGAGAGGGATGCACTTTGTCTGGGGAGCTCCTGCTGAACCCGTCTGAGGTGGGGGGGTGTTGCCGTCCCCTGGTTCGGTCGGTTCGCTCTTAAGGGTGGGCAGCAGGCGATGCGCATTGGAGTGTGTGTGCTGCGAGGTGAAGAAGGGCATCAGGCCAGGTGGAGGCGGAGCAGGGGCTTTGAAGACGTCCTCGTCCAGGTCCTCATCAGGATGGGGTTGATGTTGGGGCGCGGCTGTGCCATTGGCCAGGTGGTGGTGGTGGTGGTGGTGGTGGTGGTGGTGGTCAGGCGCTCTGTGGCGTGTGGAGAAGAGCTCAAACTCGTCGTCTCTCTCATCTGGGTCCTCATCACTGATGTCAGTCACCTCAACCTCTTCCTCTGACTCGATGTCAGAGATGGGCTCCACCTGGACAGACGGAAACATGAGAGCAGAGACAATAATGTACACATGCAGGAAAACATTAGATGGAGGAACTCTGTGACCACAAATTATAACATTTTAATCCAGCATTGTTTTAAGAAACAGTGAACACCATTCAAGCCAATTTTTTAAAAATGAAATTGGCTAAATTCAAAATTTTGTTTTAATAAAAACAAATCTTCTTGAATCCTCTGAAACCTGAGTAAAATGTAAAGGTAGGTAAAATCGGTAAAAATGTCCCTTAAACAATATTCATAATTATATTAAAAATGAAATAATAATAATAATTATTATTATTATTTCATTTTTTGCTTTTGCTTTTCATTTACTTTCATTTATGCAAAATTTTCTTTGACGGTTTTACTTAATTTGTGCTCATTTCTAGTAGCTCATTGCCTTCTTCCCATGTTTCTGAAAAAGATCAAGCCATTTTGCTCATGTTTCAAAGGGTTAAGACATTGTTAAGCAGTGTTGTAATCTTGTGGTGATTCATGTCACACATTTCCCTGCACAGATCATAATGCGTAATGTTTTGGTCCATGTATCTCACCTTTATCTTGGGAAGTCCTGCACTGTTGAGGGACTGCGTTGAGGAGGATGCAGAGATGAGACCTGAGCCGCTGGCTGAGCTAAGGTCACTGCCGAACGACAGCGAGGAGCCCAGGCCAGATGTCGACGACATGGACCCAGATCCTGAGGACAGTGAGCTCTGCCTGGGTTTACTCTGGCTTTGACTCTCCCTCTGCTTCCTCCCCAGTGGTGGCGGCTGCAGCTTGAACTTGAAGGGAGACATGTGCGGAGGCTCCTCGCCCAGGTGAAGCGGGTGGTGCATGGGATGAGGATGAGTGTGAGGGTGGGCAGAATGAGGAGGATGCGGGTGGTGGTGGGCGGAGTGAGCCAGAGGTGGATGGTGGTGCCGTTCTCCTCCTCTCTCTCCTCCCCCTGCCGTCGCTGCTCTCTCGGCTCTCTCAGCTGCTCCTCTCTCTCCGGTCAGACCCGCCTTGTCTGCCGCAGGCCGGTGTGGCTGCGGGATGACGATGTTGGGGTACTGAAGGAAAGCTCTGGGGCTGAGGCCATAGTTGTACACCGACTGGGTGTGAGCTTGTAGGTAGCGCTTCATGTCCTCTGGGTTGAAGGAGAAGTGGGAGCCTAACATGGGTGACAAAGTTGGTGAGGGGGTGTAGGGGAGGTGAGATGTTGGGGTCATGGAGAGTGCTGGAGACAGGGGAGGTGCTAGGAGGCCAGCTCCTCCCGGCCCTGGCAGAGGGGACACTGGGAAGGGCGACAGGGATTCTGGGTGGATCCTGTGCCCTGTGTGGCCTCGGGAGCCTGGGTGCCCGGCAGGGTTACCTGGTCCTCCATACATACGGAACAGGGTTTCATGAGACAGACGGGGATGGATGATACTCCGGTAACCTCCTCCACCACCACCAGGTCCTCCTCCACTCACACCCCGTTCTCCTCTCTCTTCCCCTGCCCCTGTGTTGCCCTCCTCAATCTCAGAATTGACCGACGTGCCGTCGCTGCAATCGCTCACGGATCCCCGTGCCATTCGGCGGGCCACAGAGCTGAACATGCCACCGGGGCTGCGCAGGTCCTCGTTGGGGGAGAGGACTTCAGAGGGAGTCGAAGGAGGAAAGCGGAAGTGAGTCCCCGCACCGGTCGGCACAGGGGGCGCACTCTGAGGAACACTGCTTCCTGGAGACGTAAAGGGAGGGAGAGAAAAAAAGAAAGGGAGAATACTAAGAAATAATATATACTGTTTTCCTGTGTAATCCTATGTAATCATGCTATCCTATTGTGGGATTAGGAGATATCTGAACTTGCACAGGCATGCACACACACAGCGCTAGACTCTCCAGGCTTACCAGTGGAGCCCATGTCGATGAAGGGATAGTTGACCAAAACGAGTTTATTGAAGTTGAACTTATAGGTGAACCTCTTGCCTTTGGTTTTATGGAGGATCCTCTTGTTGTAGTAGTATCTGAAAGAGAGAATAAAGCAAAATGTTCACCTGGTCCCCCTCTACAGAATTCACTCTCACTCTATCTTTTTCATACATGCTGTAGCAAATCTCTTCCCTCTGACTTAACTACCCTTTACACTTTCAATATCTGGACTGAGAATAGGGGATGTGTTAATAACTCAGGATATTTTGACTGGAATTAGTACCTTTTTTAGGTGGCAATGTAAAGTAGTAGTAAACCTTTTTAAACTTGCTAAAAGAAAATACACACGTTTAACATGCAGTATTTGAATATGTGTGGATATTTACATTGTTTTATATGTATGCATGCTTCACAAGCGTGTTTCTGTGTATACATACGCATGCATATATATGTGCATATGCAGTACAATTTTGTACTAGTACAATATTTTGTTTTTCAAATTGTGAAAAGAAATCAATGGCCTTTTGTTTTCATGTTCTGTTTTTTTAAATTTTATTTTTATATATATTTTTATTTTTCGACTAGTGTCACTGTTGTTAGAATGATTATACATTTTTGCATTCTATTTTTTAAAATTAATTAATCATTTAATTAAATTAATTAATTACCTATTTATTTATTTGTTCCCCAATTTATTTACTTTTTCTGGGTCCTTGGAGGGTGGGGTATGCATGTTTAAATATTTTTATTTATTGTATATTGACTGAAAAACCTATAATTACAGTTTTCAAAAAAAGCAAAATATTAAGAAAAGACTGTGCACACATATGCCTGATGCATGCAGACAAATGTAAAGACACACACCGGGGTTAAGTACAGCAATGTTAATGAAGCCTGTAGCACCAGAAATGTGAATACTAATCCTTGGCCTATTAACAGCACCAAAACATTTAATTTAAAATGTACACCTCATTTGGGAATATCATTTTGTTCCAGAAGTCATTGACACAATGACAGATGTGCCTGCACCCTCAAGCACACACTTTAATAAGCTCAAGTCTTTCATGTCTCCCCCTCCCTTCTAATGATAGATATTACAGAGTGTTGTATGACATTTGCACAAAGCAGACCCAGTATGCGGAGGGGGGGCATGAGGAAGAGGACGAAGAGAGGAGAGAGAACAGACAGATGAGAGGTGGTGGATGGACTGAGCTGTGGAGCAGAAGGGATGCTGTGTGGAGGGATAAACGAACAATTTGAAGAAAAGAAGTCAATGGATGATGTTAAATTTTGATTGTAAATGGGTTGTAAGCAGGGATGCATGATAATATTGACACATTGGTTTGCAACAGTATAAGAATTTTACAGTGTGATAACTGATTCAGAAAGTATTACACTTTCACTGTATTACAGATTTAATAAAATTTTAGTTAGAATGACCCCTAGAAGAATGAACACCGAAAGGCTAGATTTGGTTGAACTAGTGTTTTATCTCTATAATTAGGACTTAAAACCATTTTTTGAATGGAAGAATGTGTAAAAAGTCTCCCTTTTGGAAATAACTAAAATAAAGATGAGAATTTCATTTTTTCCCCAATCAGTAGACAAGCAAATGTACACAGTACGATATTCGTCAATGACGTGCCACTTGGGTTGACATAGTCATGGTCATGGTCATGGTCATGGTCATGGTCATTGTCATTGTAATTGGCAGTTATTGGCTTTAAAATTAAATATCAGAATAAGCCAACATGTTGGCTTTATGATACAACAAACGTATTTTTTTCATTGACAAAGTGAACAGGCACAAAACATCAACCCTAAGTTGAAGTATTTTCGCAATTAATTAATATTATTCAGTGAAAAGCATTGTATGTCATGTCTTCATCTGCTTGTGGGCCATCGAGATAAGAGTATGCATAATATGATGTTAATTCCACAACAGAAGAGACTTACTGAAAAACAAAATTGAAAAAAACGGTGCACATATCGATATCGGTATTAGTAATAGACCACATAAGTTGTTATATACTTTCAATATCACATATTGGCAGCTTGACAGTTTTAACAGTCTCTGTCATTCATTTTGCTAGATGGACCCATCTCTTTATGTAACAGGGAAGCAAAGCCACCAATAATTCACCCCATCTTTATCTGTTTATGTAATGGCCATTCTCTGTTTTTTTTCATGCTTTCTCTCTCCCATGGCTCCTGCCTACAGTACAAGGCTCCATTTTTATTAACCTTTGTCCAGCTACAGCTCTTTATGTAACATCTCTCTGCTTTCTTCCCCAGATCCACATCCACTTTATGTAACCTCTAGATCCCTGGCTGCCAACCCTCACACACACTGAGGGAGACAGAGCGAAGGAAAGAGGAAGAGATAAAGAGCAAGAAGAGGAACAAAGACGGTGTGTTTGTCTGTGAGGGAGATAACAAGCTCGTGTGGCGTGCTGCTCACCAAAACTACCACCTATCCTTTCCAACGGTGCCCCTGGCTATTGAACACAAGATTCATCCAGACTGCGCATTTGCTCATCATGTCTGCATACCTACCTACCTGCTTTTATAACGCTCGGCTCTGCTTTCCCTTCCTGCAGCCATGTGTCTGCTGGCACAAGTTAAGTGAAGTGTGCTGACAAAGAAAGGGGCTTCAGGGTATGCAGGTAATGCAGAGTTAATCAGAGCCCATTGACTATCATTATACTGAGTAGTAGTTATCCAGACGGCTGTGTGTGTGTGTGTGTGTGTGTGTGTGTGTGTGTGTGTGTGTGTGTGTGTGAGAGTATCTGTGTGTTTGGCGGTGGGGAGGTGTTGTCCTTCACCCCCTCTTATTATGCTTATTACACAGACTGGTTGGGACATTTTTGCTCTGGGAACAGGCTGTTGCTCTTTTTCACTTGTTCACTTCAACCCTCCTCCTCTTCTTTTCTTTATCCTACTGATACCTCTCTCTCTTTCTGTCATCAATCCACCTCCCCCTCTTTATCCCGACTCTCTCCCTGCGCTACACTCATCCCCTGAGGCAACGAGGGAGAGAGAGGGAGAGACAGAGAGAGACAGGACAGGCCTGCACTGTTGAAAACATTGTTTACGCCAGGCACAAAGCAGCATGTAATTTCTGCTCTAAGGGAGACACTCACAAGGGCCGGGAAGGAGGGGAGAGAGGCAGTTGGGAGCGAGGGGACGGACGGAGACAGGCAGGAAGTCAAGCAGAATTAAAACCACAACAGGATTGTGATTGAATTAGCTGATGATAGAAAAGTCAACAAGCTGTGCTAGGGCTCACATATGGGTCTCAAATGGGTCTATAAATAATATGGACTGCAAGGGTTGAAAAGAAACAAGTCTTCTGACTCACCACACTTGCTGAAAAATGATATAAACTTGCAAGTTTAACATGAAACCCTGAATAACATGCAAGTTGGCAAACACTGTGTAAATACGCAACCTGCAATGTCTTCTTACCATCTGCTTAAAGGGACAGTTGACCCCAAAATAAAAAAATCCATATTTTTCCTCTTACCTGTAGTGCTATTGATTAATCTAGATTGTTTTGGTGTGAGTTTCTGAATGTTATATATGGGCCGTAGAGATGTCTGTCTTCTCTTTATAATAATGGAACTAGATGGCACTCAGCTTGTGGTGCTCAAAGTGCCAAACAGTACATTTAAAAAACTCAACAGCAATGTCTCTTTCCAGAAATCATGACTAGGTTACTCAAGATAATCCACAGACCTCATTTTGAGCAGTTTTGTGTAGGAACTATTTTCTTTCTACAGAACTACAGCCGCCGACCACATCACTTTGCAGAAGGAGGCGTGCATATACTGCTAGCTCACCTAGCACCACTGACCTAACTAACATTACAGCTTAGCCAAGTAAGATGCCATTCTGTTTACATCTTAGGCTGTCATAAGCATGAGCCTCTTGTGCTTGTGTAGATGCACGCTTCCTTCTGTGCAGTGATATGGTGGCCGGGTGTAGTCTGGGTGTAGAAAGACAATAGTTCCTACAAGAAATTGCAACGAGGTCTGTGGATTAGCTTGAATAAGCGGGTCATGATATCTGGCGAGAGTTTTTCAAATGTGCTATCTAGTTCCATTATACTGAAAGCAATTAACAAGCACAATTCTTAAGTGCACTGTTTTTGTGGCTCTATTTGACTTTTAATGATTGTAAATGACCATGATCACTCCTTTTATCGACATTTCTATATTTATATTCTCTCTCGCTCTCTCTGTCTATATTATATATATATTATATATTATATATATATATATATATAAATGCAATCTTGAGGACAGGGAAATTTGAAAAGAGGGATGCATGAGACTTAAATAATGATCTCCTCTTCCACAGACATTTATCGCTACACCTCCTGTCTTACCACACTGCATCACTTTGTTGTCAATCACCACCAACCTCCAGGCAAATTCTCTCTTATTTGCATAAAGTCAAACATGTTCAACTTTCGACCTCTCTTTATAACGTTTATAACGGCACTCATCAGCACAGCTTCCAAAATTACAATACAGTTGAATCAACTCTTCTTTAAAACAAAAACTAAACATTATAACCTTCATGACCATCAGACTTATTGTGAGCCGTGGTATTAGAATGTGTTCATATTAGATAGGTAGACCGGAGTGTATAATTGGCATAAATATGGACGCACCCCCAAAGGCCAATGTCACTATGCTGACACATCTGTCTGACGCTGGCTCACAACAGTTGGATAGTAGGGAGTGCGGCCAACTAAAAATGTTCTGTGCGCTTGGCTGCACACACACATGCAGCTAATACAAAGAATGCTGAGACGCATAGTTGGAAGCAGACAACAACTTTGCGTAATCCTAGCCACGGTAACTGAAGCAGTGTTTAGAGCACATGGTCACCCGCTCCTCCCTCCCCATGCCCCCCCCCCCCCACCCCACCCCCCCCCCACCCGCCGTCATACAGGCAGACAGTCTTTGAAGAGCATTTGAACTCACTTCAAAAGAGAAGAAAGAGATTCTTTGAGTGCCTGTGTTTAGCTGCCCACCGCACTCGCCTTACACACACACATACACACACAACTCCCATATCCTGACTCTATAACTGCCATTTCATTCAGGCATACTCAAACACATGGCTGCATGTGTGCCCCCACACACCCCCAGAACACATCATCCAGAAGATGCAGCTTTATCCCGCTCCCTGTTTAACCAAAAGAGTAGATTGAACAATCAATGCATGTATGGATTTAGGCAAAGCTTTCAGGGAAACAGAGGGAAGGCTTTCTATCAGCTCAGTTGTTACTGTGTGTGATTCTAGGCCAGGGATTAAGGCTGCGATTACACAGACCTACTGTGGTCCAAAACATTATGATCAAAGCAGAGACACACACACCAGAGTGCAGGAACTCAACGGCAATATATGAAAATAAGATATTTTAAAGAAGCCCTTTAACAAGGCTTGACATCATTTAAAATCACTGTATTGGTATTTACCATTGTGTCATTTGAGATTATTTTTTTTTATTTTGGTGTTGCTACCAGGGTTGTCCTGATCAAGTTTTTTTGGGCCCAGATCCTGTTTAAAGTCATTTGATATTGAGTATCCGCCAATAATGAGTCCCGATCCGATACTTGTATTTACATGGATAACACTGCTGCTTACTTTAAAGTTATTAAAATCAATTCAGTGTATATGCTTGACAGTTTAATAGCTCTGCAATGCAAAACAAGAAAAAAGGTCGGCATCCAAACAACATTGAGGTCCGGGAGCTCTTAACCCTTGTGATCAACCGCCATATAACAGAGATGGTAAATGATTTTTATTGTCATGTTATGCCATTGTTATTGTTTATAAAGCGCTGCCTTTACATATTTTATATATCACACTAGAAGCAACACTGTTGTGTTACATGTCACACCTATCTGTTTCAAGATAGCACAGCACAGGAGCAGCACAATGCCGCTGTCGTTTGGTTCTGTGTAATAATGCAAAGGCAGCATGACGAGGGGACTTTTAGTGGCCCTGTAGAGCTCTCTGTGTAAAAAGATCTAAAAAGAGTGTTAAACAAAAAAAAGGACATGCAGTGGACATAGACTTAGATGCAGTACTCAAAAATTATTGAGGTTGGATACCTAATTTTTTGTATTACCCTATAATATGATATCCGTACAAGCTCACCAATCTATATCAGTATCACTCTCTACACACACACACACACACACACACACACACACACACACACACACACACGAATGTCAACCCTAAAAACAAAGTGAATCAGACCGCTTGTGTGTGCGTGGACAGACTGTGCCTTGCCCATTGTTGGGCTGTAAATAGGCGCTGACTGTGACAGGAAGTTGGGATTACAATACTCCCCATGAGCCTCGTGTTTATTTTCTGCCTCTTTCGTCAGCATTGGCCGTTACACACACATCCCAGCCAGATCCTTCTCCACAACACATGCAAACACACACACCAGCTGCTCACGCTCAGGTGTGTGAGCACAAGTTGCACACGTGAGAGTGCTTTGTGCAGAAGCCAGGTTTGACGAGTGTTTACTGTCTCAAAAAAGGAAATGTGTTTGTGCAGGGATGTGGGTGTATATATATTTAAATATGTGTGAAGAGGGCGATCTGGTCAGGGTCCGATTAGGACCATCACATGCTCTGTGGGTGTGAATATGTACTCGAGCACACTCTGGTGTGTGTGTGTGTGTGTGTATGTGTGTGTATTCCACCCCGCACAGAAAATAAAGGCCTCATTCAGTCAGGGACAATGACATACACACAACGCTCATGTGAACCAAACACATACATGCTGCAGATAGAGACAATGGAAAGACAATGCATGCAAGCATACGTTGAACACAAAGTCGTACAGTGGTACTGTCCCTGGGTGCTCCCTCTGCACTTTCTCTCTGGCCCTGGGTGTTTCCACACAATGCGCTGATGTAGAGAGAGGCCTTCTGACCTATAAACAGGCCCAGCCAGCTACGTGAGTAACACTGTGTGCATAGGCAGCAGTATTTCCTGCAGGATGTGTTGTAGATGTGGTCACTGGGGTTATGTCTATATGCACAGCAGAGCCAGTTTTAGAGTAGCAGGTTAAGAATGGACACTGTATTTTAGGGCTTTTCTTGGAGGACAGGAGCTTTGGCAGGGATTCCCACACATTCATTTTTTTCTTTTTTTTTCTGATAACGGTGCCAAAATGATACTTTTAAAATGTGATGGAGCTATTTGTTGGAAGTATTTAGTTAACTATTAAACATGAGTACTGTTGTTTTATTATTATAGATATTTGCCTTATTTAGATTAGATTTTGATCATGTTTTCTTCAGATCATGGTTTTCTACCAGAGCAAGAGAGGCAGAAGGAGCTATGATTCCTTTGTTCCTTTGTTTGCTGGCTTGTTTTTGGCTAAATAAATCAAAAGAACCACAACAGTTTTGAATGGACATTAGACTACTTTTGCCTGTGTACATCACATGCTGTAGCCTCACTGTCAATGAACCGGCACACAGCGGCAGACACACACACTCTCTCTGTCTCTCTTGACCACAAACTTATGGCACAATCAATCTGGCACCAAAATGAGGCACCGAAATTTGCATCATGATTTGGTCCACTAGGCACTGCTGGTATAGGAACCATATCGTGCAGTTATTCATTGCGCCACAATCTTGAAATGCATATTGTTGTAACCTAAAGGCGCTGTCAAAGTTTGAAAAAGTCTGTGAAACTTTACCATTGACTGTGCTGGGACTAAAAGTTTGCAGTCACTCACTCTGCACTCTGATTCTCCTCTAATCCATCAGATCACCTTTGATCGGATCAACTGATCAGTTATCCACACTGCGACTTAAACTGCCACTGAGGGGATAAAAATAACTTGTGATGAGTTCCACCTGTGCTAGTTCAAAAACATCCAAATTTAGAGATAGGGCACAAAATGATTTTTTTTTAAAAAAGGACAAATGCACACAAGAAAAAAAAGGAAAGTTTGCTGATGCCTGCACAGGAATACTGTGTAACGTTCGTTCTATTTAAGTGTTTTCTGTGGTGGCAATTTTCCAGCTGTGGTGGCCCATCACAGTTCAATGAATGTTGGACATGAAGCAAACACTACAAACGTGTGCAAGCAAGCATTCATTGGCAAGAGTCTGTGTACAATGGTGCATTTGTGTATGTGAATGTGCACATGTGCTGTGTTGTTAATCTTTGCCAGCTGTGCATGGCAGTCCCCCTGACCTCTGACCACTGTGCTGAAGCGAATGTGGGCTGCTGGCTGGAGGATGGGGGTGGGGGGGCTGGAGGTCTCTGGGAGCTGGGACCTCTTAGCATGATTACACTCATTAAGCTAGGACTCTGTAATGACTGATTGGCACCAGGCCTCATTTCCCCAACTCTCCTTTGTACATACAGGTCTCGTTTATAAGAGCGCAGCAGTGGTGCAGAGAAAAAGACGGAGGGGTGAAGGCTCTATCTTTTTATTAGTGGACAGCTTGACTTCCCTGTCCCGCCAAATGATCCCTCAAGATGAAAATGCAACTGATGGATAAAGATGATGTCCTTGCTTTCATTCATTACTTGCACCAAAAATGTCAGACAGCCCTGACCTCAGAGCACTGACATACTCTGATCAACAGCAACAAGCCTTCATATTCTAGCTTTCCTTTTTACCAGGGATGTCCCAATCCGATCAAAAGGATCAGTATCAGGCCCAAAGCATTTTTTAACTGATCTGTATCGGTTATTTTGAGCACGCGCCCCACCCGATCCTTATATCATTTATAGTGTTCTGTAATTTTATTACAATGCTACACTAACTGGTTTGAAAGCAATTTCTGAAGACACAATAATAGTTAGTTTACTCTATTATTCTGTTGAAAAATGCTGCACTAAGAATAATTGTGACAAGAGCCATATAAAAAGTTTGGTTACATTGTTATTTTTGTAAAACTAAATTGAAAAAAACCCTTAAGAAACTGCTTGGATGCAGACATATTTCTTGTATTGCATTGCAGAACTGTTACACCGTCAAGCATAAACACTGGAATGATTTTAGTAACTTTAATGTACTTGAGGTGTGTATTCTGCGGCTTTATTACCCAGGTAAATACAAGTAATTAATTCACTGAACAAGGCAGAACAACAAACTTATCCATTACTAAATGAATAAAAGTCTAACCTCTTCCAAGCATGCACACATACATGCACACGCTTGCGCGCGCACACACACACACACACAGACACAAACACAAACACACACATACACACACAGTGGGAGTGTAATCCTCTCAACAGGAGTGGGAATTTCACAGCGGCCGTGGGAGCGGGACACCAAGATGACGCATGGACTGAGGCTGTGTCCCCTCAACGGAAAGCAAACACATATGCACATGCGCGCGCACACACACACACACACACACACACACACACACACACACACACACACACACACACAATGCAGCAGTGCTGATTAAGGGAATTTCCACCATGTGCATGGCAGACAGGAAAGAATAAGATCACTGAGGTAAAAAATAATAATTACTAAGGCTAAGTGATGAAAAGAACACTTCAAAACAGGCGTGCCTTTTCAAGTATGTGAGCATGTGTGTGTATGCTAATTGCCAAATGCCGACTCTCGTCTCCTTTATTAGCAGACTCCAGGTTTTCTCCATATGAAGGGCACGAGGTGGCCTGTTCTCCAACAGTTTGCTTCCATATGGGGACTGTTACCATGCACATGTGTGTTTGTATGCCTCTGTTATATCTTCATTAATCTTTAGTGCCATTAATCCTCCTGCCACATTACTATTGATGTGCGCCTTGGGAGGCTTCATTTCCAGTGTCTCTTGCGGTGAAGGACTGAGGACAGATCTAATGTCAAATCAGGTGACTACATGGACTTAGGTGTGTGTGCATGTGTGTGTTGTTTTGTTGACTGTCCTTCCCGCTCTAAGCCTGAAGTGACTCTGCTCAATTTACAGGCACAGAGGGAGACGACCTGGCCATAGGATGGGGCATGAGGACACGAGTGCCAGAGGGGGAACTCCTGTGTAGAAAACTTTCTGATAATCAGTCTCTAAGGCCGGTCCATCAGAGGCACACTAAGACCCGCTATATATACACACTTCCTGCAGCCTAAGCTCCAAATCTGTTGCAGCTCTAGAGGATGGACATGCTATAAATACACAGCCTGACCACAAGTATCTGCATCCATATCTTTTTTCTCTCTAATTCAGGAATCTGACTCTGAGTGTGTGTGTGTGTGTGTGCCACATGTACACATCAGTAGTCCATGTTAATTCCCTCTGTCCCCATAGGAACTCATCTGTAAGAGACATTATCTTAATCTCACCGCTGTAAATGACTGCACATAAACCCTCCCAGCCTAAATTAAGCAATTCAATGCATTTCCCTCTTTTAATGGCCTATGTTGGCTTTCTTTAAAGTGCTTATCCTAATCTTGGCTCTGTTTGGCTGTAAACATTAACAACAAGCCGGGGACACAAGACACAGTGATTGAGATGGTCTTCTTATTACGACTGTCATCAAGAGTCCCCAAGAGATATGTGATGTTTGTAATACTGAACCTTAATGTGCAAAGAGGTCATTTAGTTTTAGGATTGATCACACGAGTGATTAGGTGTATAATTAAGCAATACTGTAACCTAATGTCTCATTGTAAAGGCACAAGCACAAAAAAATCAGAGGACAGCTGTGTAGATCAGATTTGATCTGTTTTTTTGGGCCTTTTTTACCTTGCAGAATCCCAACTATGTTGTTAGTCCTGAAACAATTTGTTTTATTGACATGTCGGTCCAATTTGATTTACCTCATACTTAGCAAACCCAATTTAAAGGTCAATGAAGCAGGTCTAGCCAGAGAAAAACTCAACCAACCATCAGATACAAAGTTTAAAATATGCCACAATATAAGCTTGGACAGTATCACCAGGGTATTTAGAAATCCTGAAGGTTTTTTAATACCGTCATAAATACAGATGCTCCTCTTTCTATAAAACTTATTGTATGTAGTGCACAGCACACACCACCAGAGCTCAGTCTCCGGTCTCTAATGATGGAACAGACAGCTGAGCTGAAAGACATTGTGACACCTAATGGTGGAGGGATAAGTTACAGGACTTAAAACAGCTGGCAGCCAGCAACAGCAGAGAGAGACTATGGGGAATAACGGCATGTTTTTTTTACATCTAACTTGGTGAATTAAGGATTTATTTTTACCACTGAAGCTGGTGATTGTTGGAGCAATGGACTTCCTATCACTTATATAGTCATATACAGTCATAAACTGTATACCCCGGTGAAATTTCAGGGAGGTATGAAATGTTATATACTGTCCAAGCCTACCACAATATTATTCTTCACAATAAGTGAGTGACTGAAGTGTAAATCCGATGATAAAGTAAATCAGTGATAGGGAATTGCCAGGCTAATGGTGTCAAAATGTCACATTCTCATGTGATATTTATACTTGAACTTGAAGCTCAGGGTCACGACCAAAACTGTGTCAAACCAGTGCTGTGACACACTAATGGGCTTGGCTGAGCAGGCGTCCATTGATATAACTAAAAGGTGTAAAGGTGTGACCGGCCAAATGGGTCAGTGCTGTAACTCTACTTGGAGAATAATAGTAGCTAAACTTCTCCAGGTCAATAGTGTGTGAAGGCATGTGGCCAGGGTCACTCTTACGACATTTACACTTATTATAGACTTGGTTAAGTGCTATTAGTGCCTTGGCAGGCATGACTAATGCAATGTCTGGGTGAAACAGAGCCAGAGAGTTAAAGCTACTGAGGTCTGTGGGTCTGAATGAAATGCTTCCAGCAGGTCAGTGCTATAACTGGAATCAAATGCCAGGGTCACAGATGGTATTCCCAATTTGTTTCTTTACAATAAATATAGCCTCAGGGGCGTCTGTGTGTGATTAAGAGACACAACATCATTTACTGAATACTTGCATCAGTGTTAGTTTATATACAAGTATAAAACAACTCTTTTTGATCACTCAACATGTGCTCACATCCCTTTTGCACATGGCGACCACATTGCTGCCAGAAAGGAGATTGTAGCATACTTGGCCTCATGATAGAGTATTTTAAAGGGCAGCACTTGAGGAGTTCATGACCATAGGTGAGGGTTGGAACATGCATAGACTGATAAATCGCCTTTAGGCTCAGCTCCCTCTTTACCTCAACAGTCCAATAAAATTGCTCCCGCTGTATCAATCCAGACAAATCTCATTCATCTTTATCATCATGCCACTGCAGAGCCTTTTCACTACTTGAGTGGCCTCCACAATCAAAAGTTAAAACACCCTGGTAGCCTCAGACTTTGTGCACAGACTAATAGGTTGGGCATCCCTGGATGATGACCAGCTGGGGACCTTTGCTGCATGTCAAGCTCTGTTTCTATCTCCCCTTATTTCATTGCATCCCTGTGCTGTGCTGATTTCTAGGATTTTAGGATGTTTCTGGGATTTTAGGACATTTCTAAGATTTTAAGACATTTCTAGAATTTTAGGACATTAGGCACTTGGCCAGGACCTTTTATCGAGGGTGCAAGGGATCCTCCACTGGCAATAACCCTAACCCTTTTGATAAACAAGCTCTATTTTGGTGTTGTTTAATGCACTCTGACACCTTCTGCATATTAAAAGTGTAAAAATAATTCCCAGAGTAAATCACTATATTTTATTGTAAATTGGAAAATGGTTGGGGGGCCACTCGACACGCAATCGGGGGCCAGATTTGGCCCGTGAGTGGTAAGTTCAGTATCACTGCTTTAGAAGTTCCTTAAAGTGGTAGTTCCACGCCCTGACAGTATCCCTTGACGAGGTCAGCAGTTCTCCTCCCCTGCTGAGAGGAGCCTGGGAAAGGCACTGCCTGTTCTTTTTGAATTATCTGGAAAAGGAGCAATTTCATCCCCCATCCATGACTTGAAACCTGGAGACAGTACGATCTCAGGCTCATTCCGCTCATAAACGATGGCATTACAAGTCCTGAGAGCCAGGTAGCCTACCAAAGCCCCTGCTTTTTCCCCACTGCCCACGTGGCAACACAACACAACTCTATACTTCCTTGAGTCGGCCAACCACCCACAAGTCTGTGGCTCCATGTTAACTGTGTCATGGGGACCAACAGATTAGTGCAAGCTCACACATCAGGCCTGGTGTCAGAAGGGGACCAACTGGATATGATTCATTAAAGGCCTTTGAATCACTTTTAGTCTGGCCCTTAATCAGTCAGTGATTTTGAATGAATATATCTCTGCTATGAAAGTTAATGTTCTTACTCCTCTTACTTAATTTTATTCAAAGTGCAGTTTGGATTTATTTTATTACCTTGGCTGTTCTAAATCGACAATAGCATTTTTATGTAATTTGATTGCAAGACCTCAATAAAATAGTCATTCAACAAGAATATGTGGACTCTTCAAATATTAGCATATACTAAATGCTATTGTGAATATGCCGCACTGCACAAGTCCACAGCTCCTTATCATAATCATGACCTCATCTGGTGCATTTGCTGGTCCCCACAGAGGAAAAGTTAAAGGTCAGGAACAAGAGCAAATACAGATGAATGAATACACACTCCCACATAGAGATACACAATGAATCAAACAAGAGCCCCTTTTACTCTGGCCACATTTACACTGCTTGTTCAAGGCAGGAATACTGTGCTGCTACTCCACCTCGTTGTTCTGTATAAATGGCACGATCATGAATGGGAGGACAGAGTTGTCTCGCCTTTAAGCCACCATGGGCGGTAATAGCAAGAGCAAAAACAGTGTCTGTATTAACAGGACAGCTGGAGAGACAGGACCATGGGCAGGACGGGCTTGACGTTTTGAGAGTGTGTTATGCCTGCAACCCACTGCAGGAGATTTAAAAAGCAGGTAATAGCAGTTAACAGCTAACTCAAGAACATTGGCCGTAAATGTCCACAAATTGGGAAAACAATGAAATGTGGGAGCTCATTACCCTCTGAGCAGCAGATGAGATAGGCCACAAATAATAGAGACGGTAAAAGATTGTGACTGCCCTATTATACCACTGGTATTGTTTATAAAGCGCTGCCAATGTGTATGTTATGTCATACAAGAGACAAGAGATAAAGTTGTCATATTACAAGAAGAAAGTTATAATTATACAAGAAAAAAAGTCGTAATTTTATGGCAATAACGTATTTTTAAAAGAAAGGGAATTACAGAAGAAAAGGGAAGAAGGAAAGATATTACAGAAATAAACTTTGACAGAAAACTATAAAAGACAATAGCAAAGGCGGCCTCCTTGTCAACCAATATCCCACGCACAGTCAACAGGTAACCTGCTGACCTGTGCTCTCACCTGTTTTATAGTTTGCTGGCAATATGTTTATTTATGTAATACATTATCCCCTTTCTTGTAAATTCCAACTTTATTCTTATAATAGTACGACTTTATTCTCATAAAGTTCCAACTTTTTTCTCGTAAAATTACTACTTTTTTCTTGTAAAATTCTGACCTTATTCTCAAAATCTAACTTTTTTTTCTTTAACATGGCCCTAATCCTCCGTCGAAGTTGTGTGGTTCTGTGTAGAAACTCAAAGGGGGTCCCCTTTTTCTACTATGTCCTTTTTTTCATTTTTTTCAACAGTGCTTTATGTTTTTCTATGGAATCAGTGTCCTCTTGTGCTGAACTTATACCTTCACGGACCTTTAAGGTAGGAGTGGGAGAGGATAGGTGTGTGGTGGGGAGGGATGTTTGTTCAAAAAAGGGGGTTGAAAAATGTTGTTTCAATTATAACACTATATAATTTGAATATCTCCTTCAATTAGAAAACATAAAAAAAGTTCAAAGGAGGCATAAAGAAGGGACTCGATCGCTGTGTGAAAAGTGCTATATATAGCAAGTGTCTCTGTCATCATACCTGAGTGCCCTGCTCAGCTTATCGTAGTTCATCTGAGGTTTACACTTCCTGGCCCCCCACAGCCGGGCCACTTCATCCGGGTCCTTGATGACAAACTCGCCGTAGTCTCCCTGCCAGGCGATGACGTCATGATACTCTTCTTTCCTGAGCAGCTCCAGGATGAAGTGCCACAGCTGGATCTGCCTGGACCCCGGGCTCGACTCAGGCTTGTAAGCCCATTCTGGGAAGGCGATCCCTGTAACAGAGAGATAAAGAGAGCGAGAGGGTTAGTGTGCGTCACTGGAGCACAACAAAAAAGACACAGACAGACACATGCTGTAAATTTGACAAGAAATAATGTCTTTTGCTGAAAAGACTGCATCTAATATCAAACTGAGTGACACTATTCAAAACAACCCAGAAAATCTTGTTTGATTTTATAGAGATTCAGACCATTGAAAACTGCTTTATAACAAAGCAAAAGAAAATACTTAGATATTACAATTAGGAGTCAGCAGTTGTAGCTGTTTCAGGTGAATGGAGTAGAGGATTAAAGGTGTCCAAAAAAGTTTAGACCAGATACAACAGAGCAGCATAATGAAGCACAGAGTGGAGTGTCCTCAGATCTTCACTGCATTTTACTTTCACTCTTCAGTCAGTTTTTGTGGGTTATTCTCAAGCTTTTATTGGGCAGTTTGACACTGGTGGAAGAAGAAGAGGAAGTGCATAAAGCAAAGAGAAAGAAGAGAGAGAATAAGGCATCCCACAAACAATAGCATGAAAGGCACAGTAACATGCGTTGCCTTGCCTCGTCCTAGGACGCCCCTGTGACTTTGTCTTCATCTTACAAAGATCATCTAACAGAAAATCCACACAAAGATGGTTGAGTTTATGATATTTTTTCTTTCCGATTCAACCAACAGTCTATAATAAATCCATGATTTTCTTCAGACAAAATGGAGCTTTTCCAAAACAACCTCAACTATAAAAGGCTTTTTGGTATTTTAACATGTACAGGGTAGATTTATTTTTGATGGATGACTAGTTAACAGGTAATATTTATTTGCCATGATTATATTTTGTACTTGTTCGGTTGCCTGGCAACAGTAACAGAAAATATGTAAACGAGAACAACTACAGTAAAAATTCAGTTGTCCTAAAACAGTTTTGATGATCATGGAGAGCAGGAGGACACTGAATGGAGGCGAAACCAAGTGCCCAGTGACGCTGAACGTCAACGTCAATTTGACATAGTGGCCACACACGGAATTACAACATCCGACTCATTTCACTATCAGGATTTTATCTATTCAATCCAATGATGTTTCTAAAGTCTAGACGAGCTAGACATTTTAAAATTTTTTTGCATCATTCAAGTCACCGGAGGACTAAACCTGAAGTCAGTCGATCGGCTGCTGTAAGTCTCTAGTGAGCTTACCCTATGGGTCACATGTTTCAGGAGATCCTGGAAGTTTCATACTGCAGAAAAAGAACTTTTTTGGTTTTGTGGGCCACTAGGCAATTTTTATCTGAATGAAAGGGCCCTGCTTCCAACACTGTAGCCAGTTCTCTATTTACATCCATGGGTGTAACCATCTGCGTCTGTAGTCCAAATACTGTTAGGAACTGTGTGGCAGCAAAGTTAAGAGGGCAACTTTTTCTGTCTGTATGCATTTTAAATCTCACTACTGCTGATAATATAGCTGTTTTTAATAACCCAACTGATGGTGATTTTGTCACACGACGTCACAGCCATAAAATAATGATTTGGTCAGCTATAAGCTGTCTGTGTCAGTTCTTACCAGATGTTGGCTGTGATACAGTTTTGCTTCTGCAGAATGAAAATAGGGGAACGACAGAAATTTGGCTTTTTTTTATGATGTCTAGGTGTTACACTGTGGACAGAGGTCTCTGTTAAAATGACCTAGAAATGCATGTGGAGATGCAAATAAAAAACGTAGACAGCTAATGTGGAAGTAGACTAAGGCTTTTGTATAAACCACATTCCCTCGCTGTCATTACCACAGCAGCTCTTCACAGGAAACACACACGCACACTGAAACTACAATACTGAAAGTTGTAGTGTTAGTGGGCTTCATGGAACAGTTCAGGCACATGAAAAACCTTTCCACCTCTCCTCCACCTCTTTCCTCTCATGCAGTCACTCTTTCCTATGACCGGAGGAAAACAACATAGCCAGTCATCTCTTCTGTCTATCCCTCCATCTCTCTCCACCCGCTGCTCGAAGGAAACGCAGAGTAAGAGACACAGAACGAGACTGTGGGCGTGGGTATATGACTGTTTGCATGAGCATGTGTGTGCCCAAATGTACGAGTTAGAAAGAGTTTATGTGCCAGTGCTCGTGTTTGAAAATGTTTGTGCAAGTCTCCCACTAACATTCTGTCGCCTGGGTGGTCAAGAAAAACTGACACGACCGAACAAAATAGACGATCACAGTGTGATATTCAGCCAGATATAGCCTGCCCTGGACTTTATTTTATCAACAATCATCCATATATCCAGTTTAACATGCAAGTGAGGAGGTAGCATCAACCCTGTTAAAGTGTCATGCAGGACATTTAATGCATGTTGATCTTATTATATAATGTCTGGTGTGAATAAAGTTAAGCATGACATTACACTGAATAACCAGAAAACTAATCGGAAGATAAGCGTCTGATGTAACCATATACAATATAATAGAGGATATGCGCTATTCCTACATTGTCCATCTTTGTTACATATATGGAGGATTGTTAGAATCACCCTGATCTTGTTTGGACATCACCGCTGCCTCGTCCAAATGTGAATATGACTTTTGTATATATATATATATATACTTTTTTTTAATGATTTAAAATAGATAAAATCTAATTTAATTGTAGTGCTGCTGTGTTACCTCATGCAGATGACAAACTAACTTTGCAACTTGCATTTAATCTGTAATGTTAACAGCAGCTATAGAAAGTTTGCCAATTTTTTTCATGTTAACGTTCATTTTATGTAAATAATAAAAATAAGTCATTAATATTTGTATTATTATTATTATCATTTAGGCTAATTAAAGCCTGGTTGTATAAATAAATAAATAAATACATAATTTAAAATTGCATGTTTTTTCCAATTTAGATTCCTAAATCTAAACCTAAAGATACCTTCAGATTTTTTTGATTTGTTTTTGCGGGTACTCAAGTACTTTACAACAATTTAATGTGAGTACTTGAATATTGAAGTTACTTAAAAATGCCGTAAAGTCACATTTATGCTCAACATTAGATACAAACACGGACACGGACACGGACAGAGCCATCTGTACATACTCTGCGTTCATTGCCTCCATTTTTTCGCACAGTTTCTGAAAACTTACAAAGACAAAACACAGTAGAGTAGCACATTTGAAGCAAGACACAACTGTACAAAACAATGACATCTTAAAAATGGCTGAATGCAGTAAACCAGTGATACTGTGAAAATAACTCTTTCCACATGCCACAATGTATTTAATGGCCTCACCGACCTACACCAACAACAATGCTGCCTCCTTTAAAGGCACATTATCACGACCTCCCCTGCCTTTGCCATTTTTGTATATTGCATCGTATTGTATTTTGTATGCCCTCTAATGCATTCTGGTAGAAGTATCTATGTCAACATAAAGGGCACATGGAAGTATTTGAGCAGTAACGGTTACCTTTGAACTGATCTATCATAAGATAAGCCTTAACAAAAAAAAAACAACAAAAAAACACACCTCTGTCACTATCAAAATGAATTAAAAGTTGAAATTCTTTAAAAAATGGAGTGTTTATTACAGGCCTTTTGTTTTTCATGGGGTATTGATTTGTATTTTTCTTCTCTCATGGTGGATTTTATCACAACTTCCTTCTCTGGGAGGAAATAGAAGGTCATATAAGTCTAGAATGAAGCCAGTGTTTGAACTGTACCACATGCAAATGGACACAGAGGAAATGAGACAGGCTTGGCTAGAGATTGGAAAACAAACAGGCCCAAATCAACAGATTATGGATGTGCAGTCTTGTCAATGGATTTGCTGGATGACAGCCTGGGGCAGAGATAGATAGCCCTGATAATCTCCGCCGCACTAGCCCGTTCTGACCATTTAGCCACTGTTGCATAACACTAAATAATGTTGATAGCACATCTGCCAGATATTTATGAATCTGTACATAATACTGGAGCCTTTCATCAGCATGAGTTAACCACTTTACTGCTTTTTAATGCTATGTAAGAGCAGAAGCAGGCACATTTTGTCTTCCAGTTTTTTGTTAAAAATAGGCAAAAGGGAAATTTATGTAGGCTAGTAGCTATAAGTCACCACCATTTCTTGATGCTTTTCCTCCAATCACAGTGATATTTTTCAAAGGCATGGTCAATGAATCACTCGGTTGTCCCACCTACTCAGGAGTTATTTTGCCATTCAAAATAAGGGTTTTTGAACATCAGTCAAACAATGTGCCTACACATTTTCCATCTCCATATTCTAAACAGGAATTTATCAGTGTGGAATATTCTGTAGATAGTAGGTGGCCAATAAGGCAACAAACAGGCTGTGCAAGCATCTTAGCTACAGATTATTGTTCTTTATAACAAACATCACAATGTGCAAAGTGTGAAACGGCAATGGGTGTAAAAACTGCATAAACTCTGCCATCTGTGTCTGCAGTTTCTCAGACTTTCCAGATAAGTAGGTAGCATGCAAATGAAACAACACTCACTCACTGTCATTTTACTTCCTTTTTCCCCACCCTCCTCCTCCTCCTCTTTCACTTTCAGACACTTGTTGCACGATCAAACCCTTAGTGAGCTACAATCACAGAAGAACACGCCGGGGGCAAGTGTAAACATACTGGCCCGGCCGAGCCTCCAACAAAAACACACAATCACCCCCACACACACTCCTACTGCAGAGGACGACACATTCTTTCCAGACACTGCGAACTGATGGTGGCTGTGTCAAGACAAGTCGAGATATGACAAGTCGAATCCCCAATCTGGTTGAGATTAATGAATGACCACTGACCCTGTGGTGCTGCTGTCAAGCTGGAAACTGCTCCACTGAAGCAGCTCAGTGGCCAACATTAGATGGTCAATGAAAGAATTTCCCTTTTTTTATCTCGTGTGTGGAAAGAATATTTTGTATGTGTGTGTGTCCACGTCCCTTTTTCATCATTTTGTGTCCGACTTTATGAATTTTAAAGTTTTTGTGAGTCTGGGAGTGCAGCGCAGGCAAAACTTGTCATAATTTTTTATTTTTTTTAAACCCCAGCAGCAGTTTGAGGAGTGTAAATATGGATAATTGATCAATTGGTCCAGCCAAAGTTGATCTGATTGACTGATGAGAAGCAAATTTTTGACAGAGCAATGAACGGTTAAGGTTATTTTATTGTGCTGTTTATTTCTTTTATTTATTTAAATTGGGTACCGTGATTTTATTGATGCATTGATTTATTGATTGAGTCCTGAGTACTGAATTTTGTTCTTCATGTATACATGGCCAGAATGACAATAAAGTTTCCTTGAATCCTTGAGTAGTTCACGCATATGATTCTCTGCTGCGATGCGCCATTTTTATTGTTGTTGTGCTTTTTCCGGTAATGACTTCAGGCTTCTGATTGGGCAACGTGGCCTTACGGTAGAGGTTATATTGCCACCTGTTGCTTTGGCGTGCGCTTGACATTACTTGACAGCCTGTGTTTGTGTTTTGATGTGGACCGAACACCATTTTTTTAAAACCGGAGATGGAAAAAAATGCATTTTTAAAAATACTCGTGTATGTGTGGACTCTGCTGCTCTGTCTGTGCCCAGATTATGCTCTAAGAGTGTGATGCAATCAATAATCTAACCGTATATTCAAATAGCGCTCCTGTGATGGTCCAGCTCCAAAAACATATAATCAATACATGGCAGCAGATCATTTAATGATGGCAGGCCACAAATAAATAAATGTGTGATAAATCCTGATGCTTGTTTGTACTGGAAGCTTTTACTGGGTGAGAAACTGTCAAATATAAAGAAGCAGTAGCTAAAACATGAGCAAACCAAGTTCATCAAACAGACATAGGATAAATATTACAACAAAATAAAACAAAATTGCTGCTCTTAAAAGTTTGTGCTCACACACGCACGCACGCACGCACGCACGCACGCACGCACGCACGCACGCACGCACGCACGCACACACACACACACACACACACACACACACACACACACACACACCATGTTTCAGGTCCATGAGTGAAATGGATCCCATGTAAATGGATGACTGGCAATCAGATTGTTTGTGAATAAAGAAGAGGGTATTCTTGACCTGAAATGATGCATGATATACTGTCATAAGCAACAGCGTATATAAAAGCCACCACATTGAAAGTTTGTGTTTGTGTGTGTGTGTGTGTGTGTGTGTGTGTGTGTGTGTAATGGTAGGGATTAGGTTCAGAGGAATGCTGAGAGCAAGAACAGGTGCCTTTGTCCTTCTATCCACCCAAAGTCCAACCCAGGCTGAGCTGTCCTGACTCACACTGGATCATCTATCACACACACACAGACACACAGACACACACACACAGACACACAGACACACACACACAGACACACAGACACACAGACACACAGACACACACACACAGACACACACACACACACACAAACTGATCTGTCTCATCAGCCTTGTACACTCAATAGGGGAATTTCAACTAGGAATTTTTGGAATCTGTGTTAGAAAAAAAAGTTACAATGAAGCCGAGAAAGAGAGAGGAGCAGCGGGAACGAGGACCTAACCCCCTCCACCACACTTAACCTCTCTGACCTCGACTCTCCCTCTCTTTGGCTCCTCGCCTTCCTCACCCCACCTCTCTCCCTCCCAGGGGAGACACCAGATAGCCATTACAGCATGCATGCGCAAGCCTCACACTCTCACACACACATAGACAGACTCGGCATCAATAATGTACAGACTGGTGTGGCGGGTTGACGATAGGGGTGCGCCTAATCTCTGGCCTGGGACACTAGAGAGTGCAAGTGCGTCAAGAGGTGTGTGTCTGTGACTGTGTGGGACAAGTGAGGGGCAGGTGGTAGAAAGTGATGCAAAGGGGACGAGGACAGAGGACGAGGGGGGGCTAGAGTGAAAGAGAAGAAAGCAAGACAAGATGGGGTGAGCAACGGGACAAGTGGAGGACAGAGAAAAGAAAGTAGGAGGAAAAAGAGACGGGGGAGGGAGATCAGGGGAACAAAAGTGGGAAGAGGGAGAAAGAGAGACAATGGCATGAGTGGGAGAGGAGAGAGGGGGTGGATGGAGGGAAGGAAGGAGGAGGAGGAGGGGCGGGGGTTTAAGGGAGCGATGAGATCATAGCTCGTCTGGTAGTCTGTTGTCATCCAGATCAGATTGCTTATCCCCCTACCTCCTCCTCCTCCGTCCCTCCATCCCCTCCTCCTCCTTCTAACTCCCCTCCTCATCCTCCTCCTCCTCTCTGGGAGTGCGGATGCCTCTTTTCCTCTATGTGATCTTGGTGGCAGGCCCCTAGCAGACTTCTAACACTGCTGCTATTCCAGCTATGTGCGCTGCTCACCAGTCCAACAATGACCTCCACTCTCTCTCACACCGAGAGAGCCGAAAGGGGGGCGGAGGAGATGAAAGCAAATGAGTGAGAAAAGAGTGAGGGAGAAAGAGAAAATGACAAAGGACTTGAGAAGATGAAGTGTCTGGCAGCTGTGTTAACTCTGGGTAAAGGGCAACTTCTTGGTCAACTTCGATATATGATGTTGCCCTAACATTGGCTACATTATATGCACACCAATATTCCCCTTTCATTCCCAATATAGCAATCCTCTGATTTCTGTTGTGATTTGATTTGTGTTATAAAAATAGCATATTCACTGTTAATATTCCTGATTTAACATTTTCTGATTAACACATGCGGGATATGGCGGTAATTTGGGGGTTTTAGGATTATTATTTGGCCATGTACAGCATACAGCCAATTCGGCAGATACATATCTAAAAGGCCTTCACCGTATAACGGTATCAGTGTGTGGCACTAACACCACTCCAAGCACCGCCAACCCGCCAAGTGTGCTGTGTTCTGCAGACTGTCTAGCAATTTTCAGGCCACTCAATACAAAATTACACATCAACAAAATGTAATATTCTTATACTGATTTTCTTTATTAAATAAAGAAAGACAACCATATAACTTCTGAAATCATGTTTCTCTCTTTTGCCGAAAGTCTTCCACGTTGTGGAGCCTGTTTTTTTTTTATTTTATGTTTTTATTCAGCACATGTTACGAGGCTAGAGCAGCTATACTGATGGGTTGAGCAGTTCTGCTCAGACACAGCAAGGCAGCTGTGGCAAATACAGAGAAACTGAGTCTCCCTGATTTTTTGTGCATGATGCATGTGGATTTCAGCACAAATAGACAGTGAAAATGGTCTTTTGATAATTCAAGTCACAGACATGAAGAAATACAATTGTGTCTGTTTTACTCAGCCTTTCCTGTTTCCAAATAAAAGCCCTCTGACAACGTTTCTGCTGACACACAAGGCATTTTATTGTGAAACATTTGCAGGACCGCGTTGTTGACAATGCAGTATCTTGCACGACTTTATAAATTAAAAGAGAATGTGCTTTCAATTGTGGAAATACAGTGTAACAGAAAGCAGCTCTGCAGCAGTGCTGCAACAACAAATGCTGCTAGTGTGAACTCACACTGCTCACACAAGCAGTGTGGCCCGAGCATAACCTCCAGGGCACGTGATGCGCACTGCATGCAAAACATCCTCATTACAGTCTCATCAGTAGGAAGTTAATAGAAAGATGAGGGTCCGGTTTTTTGACGGTATTTAAAATGACACTGTCTGGATTTTGAAATATCCTGGTATATCGTAATACTGTGATACCACCCATATAATGTCTGCGTATGCCTGCTACATTCTGGCACAGTCACACATGAATTCATGACCCGTTTCTGGGAATTCATTATTCATTTGATGTGTCATTGCAATTTTTCATCTTGTCTGTCTTGCATTCTCTAAAATGTCCTTCTAATGACACTGTTGGAGAAAATAATAAGCTAAAAAGGGCTAAACTTTCTCCAGCTCCAGTTCCTTAAATGTGATGATTTGCTACTTTTCTTTGAAAAATATGAAATTATAAGGTATCCTGTGGAGTTTTTGACCACTAATAGCTCTATGGAGCAATTCAGGCAACACAATACACATTCCTGCTGCCAGTTTTGTGCTATTCAACAACAGTTGGTAGCCGTGGTAGTTGTATTGCACAAAGAACATGAAGCAACACACCAGGAAAGGCAAGGATGACTGCTAGCAAATAAATATGGATGTAAACAATGCAAGCTTTGCAAATGTTTTGTGAGGAAGGAAATGTATACACACAAATAGTGGTGAGAAAGTGTTTGTTTACAGGAAAACTCCACAGTGTGCTTTGACTGAATGGCTTTTGGATGAATGGATGACTAAAACAAGGAATTTGAGGGCTCTGAAAGATAATAACAATGTTTTCAACTATTTTTTGACATTTCATTGACAAACCAGAAAACTTAAATTAGTCTGTGATGAAAATAAATTTGACATCGCCTCAGAGGCATGACTGGCTGGATGACTGACCTGAATTGCCAAGGAGGGCGAGAGCTGATGGGAAGGAGGCAGAGACAGACGGGCAGTCAGACAAAGTAGTAGAGTGAGAAAAGAGATGAGGAGGAGAGATTCCCAGAGCTGCGAGTCCTACTCAGCAGCAAATCAACTGACAGGCCTGTGCCAAACTAACAGTGGAGTTGCAGACTCAGGGTTTTTTACACAGGGCCAGGGCCTCTGAACAGCCATTAGCGGGAGTTGGCTAGCGCCGTACTACTTTAACCCAACTCAGCTTTAGCGTTGATGTGGGAAACGACCAGTGCAAGTGTGTGTGGGTGAGGGGGGTGAGGTCACTGTCGGCTCTGAGAGTCTGCAAAAGCACTAAAAATTGAGAGACAGTCAGTTATTTGCCTACAGCAGTACATTCATACACAAGTATACACAGCCTTGTCTTTGTCACAGCTGCTCGGATAAGTGAAACTGCCTGAAGCGCCGAGCTCGGGGAACAGAGAAGACAGAAACACAAGACCAGGAGGTGGAGGGGAGGGATGGAGGGATAATAAAAGACTTTGAGGGTGAGACAGAGAAAGTAAGAGTGAAAGGAGGGAGAGAAGAGAGGAGGGTGGGCTCCGCAGGAGGAGGAGGGTAATCAGAGCCCATACGCCTGAATCCCAAAGTGTCTGGACTCTTCCCACCAAGTCCATTAAAAATTCATTAGGCCAATACTTGAGGAAGACTAGAGAGTGAGACACACAGAGAGAAAGAGACAGGGACACGGGGGAGTGACAGAGAAAGCAAAGTTGGAAAACATTTTGATGGAAAATGTAAAAAAAAACAAAACAAAATCTATTAATTAAAAATGCTCCTTAAATTTGATGTCTGAGCCCTTGGAAAAAAACATATCCCAAATGATTTTTGTACTTTTTTGGTTTTGAGATCATTGTAAGCATATAAATATAACATTACGCTAAATTTTCTCTCACACTTGTGTGAGAGAGGGTTCCTCCAGCTTAAGGGAACAATGATTCGAGATTTTTTAACTGCCAATTGGAATTAAATTTAAGAGCAACTTTACAATAACTACAACAAAAGGAAAAAAAAAAAATGAACTGAAATTAATGACTTGGGTTTAGAGAAAATTTTGCCCACGTTTGTGTAAGATAACTTTTTTGCCTCGTGTTGGAGGCAAGGCTAGAACAAAACTGGGAAACACCTGGCGTTTTTTTATTTTTTTTTGGAGAAAAAAAATGTGTTTTTTACTCTGTATGTGGCATGTTGCTGGTTTTGCTATCCTGGTCTGTGTGACATAAATGTGAAAGGCATATTATAAATAATTACAGAAAACTACCTACAATTTTCATCGATTTTAAAATGCAACGTCAACAATAAATGTCTTAGCATATTCAATAATTTTGAAAGATTGGTTTAAGACATTTACGACCAGGAAAGCCTTATTTTTTGTATTTTGTTTAATAAAATAAATTAAATAAGTTAAATGCTTTATAAGACCTTTTTAAGGGTAGGTAGAAACCCTAACAAAGAGAGATGAGATGGCAACTTACAATGATTTTCGATCGATTAACCGGTTGAATATTTTCTAAATTAACATCTGGTGCGTAAAATGTAAGAAAAAAGTGAAAAATGTTTAACACAAGTGCCCCAGAAGTGAATATGACACCTTCAAGTTGCTGTGTTTATTTGACCTACAATCCAAATGAAAATATAATCAACTACTATTAAAAGCAAACTCGGAAAACCAGCAAATTTGGACATTTGACAGACTGAAAGGGGGAAATGTTGGCATTATTGTTTTAAAAATGACATAAGCAAGTACATATAACAAGTAATCAACCACCAAAACTGCCAGAATTTTCTGTTGATTCAATTATCATTTCAGCTCTGACTACAAGCATCAGTCTTTGGTTTCACAATATTAATTACTAGAGTAAAACAGTGACTAAAAACTGGATTTCCTAATTAAAATGTTTCCACGTGTTTCTCTTTAACTCATGTCTATTCAAGTAGAAATAGTGGGATAAGTTAAAGCCACCACAAGTGTTTCCACTGTCTGGCGGAGATGTAGATTAAAAGAGTAATTGTTGACTGGCTTTGTTTTCCATTTGAATTTCACACTGGTTTAAATGGGAGTCTGCTGAACTTGAGTTAGCCGATGATAAATAGGTAGGCAAGTTGTTTGATTAAGTACACAAGCTTAGTTTTATTGTAACATGCAGAGTAGATTTTACTGGTTTGGAAACAATCTTGAGAAGAAATGTGGGTTGTGAATAATCCAGATGGAGACTAATTTCCCTTGGAGGAAAATGTTCTTCTTGGAGCCAAAAGTGTTCATGCCCCCTGCCTCACCTGAGTGCCAGGGGGTTAAACACACATCACACAGAAAAACATGTAAGCCTGGCAGGCTGTTTAACTATTCTTCAAGGTCACCCACAGTCTACATTTTCTATAGGATCTTACTCACTGTTATATAGGTGCAGAAGAGAGAAACAGAGAAAGAGCAAGTGGGAAGAGAGTGCTTTGTGGCCTTGGAGAGGCCAAAAATAGCGCCACACACACACTTACACACACTGGGGTTATTGTTCAACACTGAGAGAGAACACACAACATGGATGGGGAGAATAGGGAAAGTACAGAAGTGCTGAAGGAGGAAGAGGAGGAGGTGATGAGGGAACAAGTGGGACAGAGAATGAGAAGGGCTTGACGTAAGAGTACGTCTCTCAGCCTCTCTTTGTATAACTCGTCTTCCAGTGAGCAGACAAGACGTCTTTTCCAGGAAATTGTAGGGGAGGAGCAAGAGAGGAAAAAAAAAAAAAGCAAAACGTCCACAGGGATCCTCTCTTCCAGAACAAGCACCTCTCCACATCTAGTTCACAAGCTCCGCCACTGGACTGTAAACTTGTTAAGTCACAACATGGTTCAAATGTTCATTTTTTTGAGCAAAAAACAGACAAAAACTGTTTGAAGTGTGTGTTTAAAGGCTGACTTTGTAAGCAGAAATGTTCCGCCTACATGTTGTTTATCATCTCACTAATCACTTTATTAAAACTAGAGAAATGCACTCCCAGCGCAGATCTTTACAGGGCCGCCAACCGAGCTGATCGCAGCCACTCAAGACAAATCCAGCAGACAGGAGCGTTTTTGAAGGTTTAGTGTACACAGATAAGATAAGTTCTCCTGCTAAAAGGCACTGGATGTAAAATATAGATTTAATGCAAGTGAGGATGAAATTATTATTTTTAATGACTAAAACAAAGCCACAAATATTTGATGTTTGTCATTCACAACTGGGTTTCTAATAGTAACTTGGAATTTGGAACTTTGGATTCTAACTTTGAATCAACTTAAATAGAGCAAAAAAGTACAACTACATAGCCTACTCATGTACTTATGGTAGAAGTGGTGGAAGTACAAATATCAAGGGTAAATTACCAAATCAACACAATCTGAGCGTCTACAAAATCGGGCAGGCAAATTGTCCAATTCTGAAATGCTCTCACTGTGGTATGACGCCATGCAGAGGACTTAACATAAACAGGTAAAAGTCACGGCAGCCAGAACCAGCACAGCTGTGTCCGGTGGTATTGTCCTTCCCGGCTGCTTTACAGTTAAGACGTAGGCGAGGATACCAAAAACGGTCGATTCACCTCGTATCCTGTCTAACTTCAGTGGATCATAAAACATCAGTATGGAATGAAGCAGCATGTGTCAGTTCAAAATACAACTAAACCTTTTAATTGATGTTAGTTTTTGAGCGAGTGAGCACTCCGCACTCAGTGGCAATATAAAGTTGGTAAGATTGGTTTTTAAGCTATTGTGAATCCAATATACAGTCATAAATGTGCAAACAATAATATCAGGCTGATTGGTCCAGTAGTTTTAGAGATGCAGGCAGAAACTCACAAACACAAGCATAAGTGACGGGCATTTGTTGACATGAACTCTCTGTCAGTTACACTAACAAAGCATGCTAATGCAGTTACAAGAAGAGAAGGTTTATAAACTCACTGCAGATTCAAGGTAATTCTGAAAAAAACCCAACCCCCAAAAAACAAAAAAAACCCAAACACAACTTTGACAACACGAGAATTAAGTTTAAAGTTAATTTTCATCAGCAGTGAAGTAAATATAAGCCTTTGCCTAACTGAATCAATGAAAGGTTCATGCGTGCTTGGAGATTTTTGCCAAATGTAATGTAAAAATGGCTGAGATGTGCAGAACAACCAGGCACTATCAAGACTGAAACTGAAAATTAAAAAAAAAAACATGTTTAATTGATTAATCGCCAAGTAAAACTAACTCAATAAACATGATCACCTAAGAGGGCTGGACTGGTTTCTAAAGAGGCCGAGTCTGTTACTCAGAGCTTGATTTTAGACTGTAAGGACCCTAGTGGTCTAGCATCTAACCACATGGGAAAACTAATCACTCTGTACAGTCTATGTAACTAGCAACATGTACACACAACAGGTGCATCTTCACCTGGGAACTCTAAGAAAAGGTACACACCTATCCAGCTTTTTCACATGGGAACGGGAAGACTTAAAGAGAAAATGTCACAAATGCATTTAGGACGATGCCATGTGAACAAAAACACTGAGCAATGTCCACGCATGAACACACATAATGGCCGGAGGCACTGCACCTGATACGCTCTCAGGTGGGCTGGACAACTGGACTGGACTGTAAATACACTTATAAACAAGCCTGGTGGGAGTGTGTGTGTATGTGTGTGTGTGTTCCCCAGAGTGTGTTAAGAGCAGCAGAATAATATTGTGTCAGTGAGAGAAGAGTCCTGTTGCTCTCAGGGTGCTGTTAGGTATATTTACTCTCACCAAAGTGACGCACTGCTCCCAGGACATTAACCTCTCTCCTTAGACATACACACATACAAATATGCACACACACTTGCTAAATGTTTCTCCATGCTGCAACTGATGTGGCCTATGTGCACTGGATATAATTTAGGTTTAAAAGTTGGAATTAAGCCGTTTTTTTATTAGCGGGTACAAACTACAGCTTCAAATTTAACCCTGTGATACTCCAGGCTTGTACATTGTTCAATAACGTAATTTTATCTGCATTAAATAACAGTAGTATTATGAACACTAGTAGTTACTACTTACTACTGTAGTTTCAGATTGTAAAAGACAGGCTTGAACTGAGTGAACTTTTGATGACCATGAAAATGAAACTATAAAAAGGGATGCTATAATCTCATATGAGCGCTAACAACTTTTTACTGTATATTTTCCATTTAAACACCAATATTTAAATCTTTGGCTGTAATATTTGTGATAAAATGGCTACAGTTCACATCTTTTTGGGGTGAGATGCGTGAGAATAATTGAAATCTGGTACTGCAAAGACCTTGCAACTCATATTCTTAATCTTCCCCTTTACTTTAACATGTAAAAAGTAAAAATATAAACAGTTATTTTGCTACAATATGGCTTTAAAGGTTAGGAAAGTGGTTCTATGTCTGTGCATCTAAGCTAAAATACATGGTTATATTCCCATGATCGGCCAATCATTTTCTTCAAAGTTACTTTTCGGGAAAAGCTGTTAAGACCTAACACAACCGTGTTACAGGCCACAGGCGCCTCTCTTCTCTTTCACTCTGTCGCCCCATCTCACACGCCGGTGTTAATGTACTTCTCCGGCCAACAGCTTGGCAGAGAGCTGCCAGCTGACGCTTCACCTCTGGTTCAACAACACACTGCCTACACTCACCACTGCCTGTAAGAGTGTGTTTGACTGTGTGCGCAACTCAACGTGTAGGAGCGCGTAGGGATGGAGAGATATAGATATGATCTCAACTTCTATGTGGTGTGTTTGTTTAAATTTTATACAATCGAGCAAAAGTGAAGCTTACCTTTAAGAGAAGAAAGTATAGACTCCATCGGGCAATTCGACTTGCCAAATATTTGCCGGTTCCATTTTTTTTTGAAAGTGAGGATTGGATGCTTTTTTGGTATAAATGACAACAACCTAAATATATCTTGTGGTTTGAGACTGTTGAACAAATACAGTTTATGTGACATGAAGAAGTCACATCGGAATTTAATTTTATACAACTATGCAATAGCAGTATGTGACCTTGGGGCAGTGTGGCTGTGATTTCCCACAAAATTCAGTGTGTGTGTTTGTAAGGTTAATGGGTCACAGGATGACTTTGTCACGCAGGAGTAAATTAGATGTGGCATGATCGAAACATTTATCTGTCAGGTTTGTGTATGTGTGTGTGTGTGTGTGTGTGTGTGTGTGTGTGTGTGTGTGTGTGTAATAGATGGGTGGCACTTTTGGGAGGTGGTTTCCTGGAATGTGGTACTAGAGCGGGACAGGATGTTAGCAACTGTTATGCACCACAACAGATCTGTTTCCTGTATGTGTGTGTGTCCATGCGTGTCATTTCTGATACATGCCAAAATCTGGCAAGAATCAAAACCAACTTAAGAGATACAAAGACAAGCACTAACAGGGAGTTAAACATAGCTTGCAAAGTCCACTCAGACATAATAATTATCTCTACTAAGAGTTAAGTTGGACTGATTTCCAGTTTTGTCGGTCTGGTCTGCTGTACAGTTTAAAACAATATGATTCTTACGCAAACTGACTGAACCAGCATTTGTCATTATGACACTTCCTGGCAAATTAAAAAGCAGCCTACACCATCAACTTGTGCTGACTGCGTCACAGCACTAAATCCAACTTGCACTGCATTAGTAATAAGGAACATGACAATGTGATTAATGTATTATTGTCTTGGAGCTATAAGAGTCTGATGGATCGTGAGCCAACACGGCAACATCAAATAATCAAATCAAACATCAGATCTCAGTAGAGGTGGCAGAAGAAAGAGCGCATGTATCCACATTTTTAAAAGATGTTTTGCAGGTTGAAACTGAATCTGCAGCCAATGCAGCAATGATACAGCCTTAGTACGTGGGTCGCCCGCTGTACCTGGTGAGTGAGTGAGTGAGTGACCCGCTAATTTTTGCCAACTGGCATGACAGTTTATCAGCTGTCTTTTGGTCCATGACTTATCTTTCCACAAAATCTTGGGCTTCTCTCTTTTTCTCTCACACACACACTGACACACACACACACACACACACACACACACACACACACACACACACTTGACCTATTTGCCAAATTTCAGCCTCAGAGAGCAAAACTGTGGCTGCCAAACCAGTGCGTAAATTTTTGAGGACGGACTAAAAGTGTAAGCTATAGAACCGCTAGTTGCAGCTAAAAATATTTTAAGAATGTAACAGTGATTCACACTTGTTGCATGAGGCTGTTTTTCAAACAAACGTTTGTGTTAAAAAGTACATTTTTTAGAGGAGATGTGCAAAAATAAGTGAAATCTGACAATGCAAACACCTTGCAAGTCGTACTCTTAAAATTTTGCTAAAGATCTAGCAATAGCCAAAACCAACTCAGGAAATGCAGAGGCAAGCACTGATAGGACATTAAATAGAGCTTGTTCAGTTTATTCTTTGATAAAATTATTTCTATTCAAAATCTTGTATTGCCATTTCTTGCTTTTATTGTCAAAAAGAAGTGAAGTATATCAAAGACAGCAAAGTGCTTCAAAGATTAACAAGTGCATATTTGCAATAGCAGCGACCAAGCACGCATTTGAACCCAAGCATTGTCCATTTATGCCAATACACACAAACATTTGATCAGCTGTTCTTAGGACGATCACTATTCTTTCCACAAAATGTTGGGCTTCATACTGATACACACCAAATTTTGCCAAAATTCAGTTCACTAAGGCAAAAACTGGCCACCAAAGGGTTGGGGTAACTTTTGTCAGAGCAACCAAAGGAGTGACAGAGCTATAGAGCTGCTGGTTGCAGCTAAAAATATTATAAGAATGTAATGGTGACGCACACTTGTTGCACTAGACTGTCCTTCAAACAAATGAGCATGCACTCAAACCATGTCTACCAACCAACCTGTATGTATAACAGACTCACAGGTGTGCACGTGACAGCAGGTACTGAAGATGAGCCAGAATTTCCTCACATACGTGACAGTGACACACACAGAGAGCAGACCTGCTGAAAAGATACACAGAACCAGAAAAACAAGTCCACAATAACAGCTTCAGACTAAAACACCCTGTGTGTGTGTGTGTGTGTATATTTATGTGTGAGTGTGTCAGTGCTGACTCAGTGCGTGAATGTTTTTGTAATTCAGCCTTCACAACGCAAACTCTCCTCCATTCTCTCTCTCTCTCTCCCTCTGACACGGTCTCCTAGCAACCAGACACTTAAGGCCTAAAAATAACCCCCCAGAAACGAACAGAACAAAAAAATAAAGCATAAACGGCAATTAATCCTTTCAAGCTTGGAACACGGACTCAAATAGACCAGGTATTAGAAAGGGAAGAGCAGGGCAGGAGCAAGAGAGAGCGGGAGATGGAGAGAGACAGAGAGAAAGGAGTGGGAGGCTGAATCTGCCAGCAACAGGTAGTCGTTAGGAGACAGAGATCTGCACTACACGAGTGTGTGTGCATAATGTGTGTGTATGAGCGCGTGTGTGCCCACTAGCCTTGGCTGGGAACAAGACAGAACTTTTCCACCCTCTCCAAAAGCAAGGGCTGCTCAAGGCAAACAAGGCTCCAGTGTAAACCAACCCAGCGGTCCTACAACAAGCTGGCAACACGGGCCGTGTTAAACTGAGTTTGAAGAGAATAACACGCTGCACGTCAGAAATACTCAGCAAGGCCTCTCTCTCTTTTTGACAGCGAGCACTTTTGTTGTGATTTTTTTCTCCCTCCTCTTCCCGCAACATTATGAAATAAACAACGTTATGAAACGACGTAAAAGACAACTGAGTCATGAGCACACACGTACACAGAGGCCTGCTGTCTAGCGTCTGAAGCTGACACATTCCAAGGTGGATTAACTTTTCTGCGTGATGGCAAGTGAGAGACAAAGCAGCGAGACACCTGATCTTTACACCAGACATTTATTTAGTTTGTTCTTGCGCTTTTAAAATCATATCAGGGTTGTGTTGCATATCTTTATCTTTCTGTTGTATCTGGTGTTTTCTGGATCTTTCACTCGAAATGATGCAAGTGTTATTAAGTCGTTCCATCGAGTAAAACTGTTATCAGGGCTCTGATTAGTAGACCAACTGGCAGAAAAACCAAAAAGTTAGCAGGAGATAAATGTCAATCTTTAGACGACAAATCTGATTTTGATTTGCACTTTGTGTCATTAATAGGTTTGCAACTAACTGACATTTTAATTTTTCATGTTTTATTTTTGTTGTTTAGGCTGCAAAATATCAGAAAAAATGAAAAGTTTCATGAGTCTTGTGGTATTTTTAAATTAGGAGAGATTAATTCGTACCATGCTCAAGCACAATTGCCAATCCTTTTCACTTCCCCGCCACTGAAACATTTGAAAGCCTGCAACCAGAAAATGTTTGATATTTCTTGCTTATTACATCAATTTAGCAATTAATTGTTTCTTAAAGTTGTTGCAGATCGATCGACTAATGCTTCAGCTTTATTGAAAACCGTTTGTAGTCCTGAGGTAAAGCGCATTAACTTTGCATAATTTTCTGTCCCTGACCTTGTGTAAAATCTATAGGATTTGCATGCATCATTTCATTCATTGAACTGTAAACTAACAACTCTTGTCTGACTGGGCTTTACTGTTGCATTAAACTTAAACATAACTGTAGAAAAAAAGTATTATTCCAACAACAGATACAATTGTTCCTACTGTTTTGTCAGGATAAAAAAGAAACCTTTGACTGAACAATCTCTTGTATGGGTGAAAGTTTTTAAAGTTAACTTTAAAGGACATCCGATAAAAGGAGTAAAGTTGCTGAGGACAATTGCTGAGCTGGTTCTCTGGCATATCCATCCTTTCTGAAAGCTCAGTATGTTTCAAATCGCCAGCCACTTCTTCATATTTTGGACAAATGGCTGAAGTTGCAATTGAAATACAAACTATGTAAAAGTCAGAATTGTGTCTACAGCGCTTTATTTTTTAGACCTTTTCAAACCCCTTTTCAGATGAAAGGTGATGTCAATTAGGTGGTGGAACTTCAAGCCATTCAGTTTTCAGTGACTTTGGCATGCACATGTTGTCTCATTTCCCAAAATAGCCTCACTATAATCAAGGACCTCAAAAATGTTTTCAGCATTTATCCTCTTAATAGTGACTGGACGTTGCCATACAACAGCAGCTGCGATTTCTATTCTTTAGAAATCGTGTATGACTGTGTAGCTTTGTTGACCTGACCCAAGCTCTTGAGCCGTATTGGCTGGTAACACTAATCCATCAGCTGGTGGGAGAATTGATAAACAAGCAACCCAATAACCCACCATTCACCAAATGCATGCTGGGTTATGCTGGGTTAGTGTTGTGTGTTTAAGCTTAAGGCATCACATCCCTTTTCCTTAGAGGATCTAAATAAATGATTAGTGACCACCATTACTATGTTTATTGTATGTTCATTCTTATGACGATAATGCAAATATTTTCTGCTCTGTCAATCGTACAATGTCAATTTGTTTATAAAATACAAAATATTTATGCCCTTTATTAAACGAGTTATTTTTACTAACCATTTCCAAAGTTCAAACTAAATTGAGCTTTATATGTGCTGCACCAATCCATGATACTTTAAAGGGACAGTTTACCCCAAAATCCATAATACATATTTTCCATCTTACCCATCATCATCAGCAGCTTGTTTTGGTGTGAGTTGCCGAGTGTTGGAGATATCTTTTGTAGAGATGTCCGCTTTCTCTCAGATATAATGAAACAAGATGTCACTCGGCTTGTGGTGCACAAAATCTCGATAGCAATGCCCTTTTTCTAGAAAATCATGACCTGGTTATTCAAGATAATCTTGTTGATAACCTTGTTGTGAGCAGTTTCACGTAGGAAACATTTCCTTTTTACTGAACTACAATCATCAACCGATACAGAATGAAGCGTGCATCTACGGATGGACAAGAGGCTGATTACAGTGAAAGACAGAAACATTAAGTGTGTTTGCTATTGAGTTTTTCAAATGTTCTTTCTTGGTAATTTGAGCACCACGGATAGTCATCTAGCCATGTCATCTAGCTCCATTAAATTGGAGATATTGCAGATATTACGAACGCGTAACAACTCACACCAAAACAATCTTGATCAAGAGCTTAAAAATGTGTTTTTGATTTTGGGGTGAACTGTCCCTTTAATGTTATAAACACTGATCTATTGATGAGGAGACTTTGTGTTCAAGCTATCAAGAGAGTCCAATTGTGAACAATTCTTAGGGATAAAAACATGCTATTTTTTGGATGCATTTATAAGTGTGCTAGGCGGTCAAATAGTCTGTAAGCTACACTATGCATGCAACATATGATGCAGTCTGTCAATATTTGCCTTTACATACAATTTGCAAAGCGCCCGCAGGCTTGCAGTATTCATATTCCTTCTTCCAGTAGTGCAGCAAGCAGCTGCTGGATATAAAAGTGTTCTTTATATCCAACTGAACAAAGCAATACATTCATTGCATTAAATGAAGTACATTGTGGCCCTGACTTCTAAATAAATGCAAACTGGTGTTTCTATTTAGGCAGAAATGCACGGTGTACTTGTCTGCTTTCTTGGTCATTTTGTTCTCAAGTCTGTAAACAACCAGCAAAGTATGTTATTGAAGTGAGCTCCTGATGATGATGTACTAATGGCCCAGAAAGCCAAGTCAGATTCTTGTTAACATCTGAGACAACTCTAATTCTGCTGTCCGTTAAAAAAGCAACACACAGGTCCCTAATCTCATTTTACTGAACTACTAACTGTCTAAATTACATGGCAGTTATACATTAATGTTGGGTGGCATGACACTATAATTTTCTTGAAATACATACTGTACTTTTACTTTTTGTTTTAAAAATGTAGCATTCATATAACATCAGCAAGAGTTCATCGTACAGCGTCATTTGTTCGCATCTCCTGTCAGACAGTTTTCAGTTTTGTGTATTATAAATGCATCTACACACATCTGGCCTTCACTCTGCCACTACAACATTCATTAGCTATCTTTTAATACAATGAATGTCTACTTAAAGCTACATTTAGCCCCTATATTTCCCAGGTACTCCTAACTATACCTGCATGGAGAAAGCTTTTGCTACTTTCTTATGTAGGAAAAAAAAAAGCTTCCATTCTGCTTATGTTTCATCTTCACGCTCATCTTCAATAACTCAAAATATTAAATGGGAAGCCTGTGGATGTGCTATATGCGTGTGTTTGTGTGTGCCTCTTGTTATGAGCTGTGTGCTGTTGTTCAGACTAGAGGTGAGAGTGGAATAGGTGACTGGCCTTGGGGAATCATGTTTTTCTCGGGGCTGCTCTGATGCTGCTAACTGTGCTGGTGATGTCTAGCATTCACACGCAGTGAGTAGTATGTTACAAACACGGACACGCAGTTACTCAGAGTGTTTTCTGAAAAGTGGAGGCAACTTTCACAAAAGCTGCACGTTTCTCCGAAACAAAAATTTACATTGACAACGCTTGTTTGTGGAAAAACAACATTAAAGTATCAATTTAACACATACACTCACAACTCATAACATACACATACATTCATACACTCCCTTGCGCACTATGTGATCATCACGGGAAACATAAAGCTAACTTAAGGGTGAAGCAGAAGGCGGGTGGCCTGGTATTCTAAACGGGCCCTTGGGTGATGAGTGAACAGGGGACGTCGGCAGCTTGCCAACCAGCACTGTTGTCCTTAACACCTTCCTGCAGCTTGGGGTAGAGCAGCTCTGGAGCTGTGTACGACATCCAGCTTTCGAAGTGCTAATTGATGGGTAATTACAAAAATTAAGGATGGGAGGTTTCACAGCAGCATTGCATCATGATGGTGGTGAAAGAAACAGACTGAGGCTAATAGGTCTGCTCTGAAGTTTACAACAGAAATGCACATCCTATGAGGAGTTTATCACAAATTAGAAGTAAGAATTTTGTTCTGAGATAGAGCAGCTGTTTTTGAACACTATTTACTTCAATTCATTAAGAAAGTTTGCCTTAATAAGTTGCTCCGTTCACCATAAAGGCAAGCAAGACAACGTCCACACACACTGCAGCTGCACACACAACACATTAAACAGCAATACAAGCACATTTAAAATATCAGGCAGCGTAGACTTTGTGCCTCAGTGGTTCCTGTGCGTCAGCAACGTGTGTGAACAGCACCAAAAATACACACTACTTCACCAAGTCCCATCAACCTATTCCTTCCTCCACTTCTAGTCTATTTCTCCATCAGTCCCCCCATCCCAACCCCCCTCACTGCTCCTGTTTGTGCGTCCAACCCTGTGCGCTTTCCTGCCATTCTTCTATCTCGGCTAATTTTAGATGAAGGAAAAAGCTCTGTCCACATCTGCTAGTCATTCTTTAAGAGGTTTGTGTGTCTGTGTTTGTGTGTGTGTGTGTGTGCGCGCGCGCGCGTGCGTGCGTGCGTGCGTGTGATTGAGAAGAGAGAGAAAGAAAACTCAAAAGGTCAAAGGGAAAGAGAAGAAAGGAGAAGCAGTGGAATGGGTGCTGAAAAGGAAATAAAAGGAAAGGTATAAAACAACCAGGCTAAAGACAGAGTCGCCATCACAACCAGAACAAACGTTTATCGTGACTAAAATACAACCGTTTAGATTAAGAGTGTTTCCTCTACATTTACTTGACAGCGGTGAACCACAAGAGCAACAAACTGCCATCACAAGTAAAGAGAATGCGAGATAAACTGAACATCATAATTAAGCTCAATTTGCCCCACAAGGTACAGACAGCGCCTTGAGAAAAAGCACTTGGAGATGGTGCTTTTTTTTTTTTTTTTGTTACTGATCATAAATTATCCAATTGGAAATAATTTGTACTCTGAAACAAAAGGAAGAGGGAGAACACACAACCTATGGTTTTGACATGCTGGCCACAGGAGAGGTCAAAGCTCAAATAAAGGAATGTGATGTGCACAAAATAACTCTTTCTGCAGCAAGACTGTAGCATGCAACGCACTCCTCTTATTAAGGACATTTTAATGCTGCTTTAAAGGTTTACTCCAGGGGAACTTAAATGTACCTTACATTATAGAGTTAAAAACGGCTTATTCAGTTAGGTTTTTCCCCTTCACATCTGGTTCGACATCAGTTTTCTTGTGCTGTGTTGAGATGCCTTTCACAAGCTATTTAACCCTTGAAACTGAAGCCAATTGGTTTGATGTCTTTTGAAAACATAAGGAAAAATGTAAAAAGCAACTTGGTAAGAAATGTCCTGCAAATTGTGAGAAATTCGTAACAGGTGACAAGAAAATTACCTGAAAATTAGTTTTAAAAAAAGAGGAAAATTTAAAAATTCTAGGGGAACTTTTGGGGTCCTTTTCCTGTTTGCTTTTGTTTTTTGCTTTTCTACTTTTTTTTTTTTTTTTTGCTATTTTCAGGTAATTTTATTGATTTTTTTCCCTCACTAATTCCCTGCTCATTTTTGGCCATAACTTGCTAGGTTGCTAATTGCTTTCTACCCAACTTACTTACTTACAGTGTATTTTCGAAAAAAAACTGACTACAAGTTTGCCATTAAAGCTCGTTCTCGGCCGAACTGGCTCACTTTCCCAGGACATAAAACCTGCAGGATTGGTGTTTACAGAGGTGAGTCATTAGACTAGCAACAACACATGCTGGCTGATTCACTGAATTCAACATTCATCATGTTGTCATGTTGAACACAGATTGTAAAAATTTCGGGTTTACGTCTGTGGAAGGCTACATGTGTCTGCTGTAAAACGCGACCCAGAACAAAGACTCTTATTGTCTTGACTAGTGTGGGGTGACATGGTCGTCTTTCACCCTGAGTGGACAGAGCCAATCGCAAGAAAAACACACTGCCACACACACAAAGCCATAGACAAACATGCACATGGGCAAATGCACACACACGGGATCCTGGCAATCACCACTGTGCATAACAGTGGGCTGTGAGGGGGACGCAGAGGGCAGAGCACAGCGTGTTTATGTGTTTGTGTTTATCCTGTCGTAAACAGGGACAAGAGACACATGCCGTGTCACCGCCTGTCACCACTTTCTCTTCTTCCCCTTGTGTTCTCACCCTTCGCTCAGTTTCTCCTGTTTTCCACCAAGGCCTGTTCCTATGCCCTTGTGTTGCGCCCCCTTCGCTTCATCGCTCTCTCCTCCTCCTCCTCCTCCAACCCTCACCCCACTTGGTCAGCTTGTTAAGCATGTCTCCTAAAGCTGATTAAGTAGTGTTGATCAGCCTTACATAACATTCACCTCGCACAGACGTCGCTGCCAGCCAGCCAGCATACGGTCTTTGTGCCGCTGTGTTTGAGAGAAATCAAAGAAGGAAAATTTGCTAATGAACATTGCTCAGCGTGGAGCACTTGCAGGACGCACGCACACATAAGCCTGTGTGCATGTAACACTATGTCTTCTTGGTCTGTAGCCCAGTCAACGCATGCTCTCTTCAGCATGACCACTAATATGGGATGTGCACATCATCGTGGCCTCCTAAGGTGTGTGTGTGTGTGTGTGTGTGTGTGTGTGTGTGTGTGCGCTCCTACTCGGGCTGTGTAGATAATCACTGCTTATCCCCCAGTTAGCATGGGGTTGCCAAGAGAGTCAACGCACCTACAACACTGCAGCAGGGGAGTGGGACACACACGCCAGCACACACTTGACATGACGGACTGAATGCATAAGTGATCAGAAAACATTTTTACAACCGCGAGCATACAGACACGTACACTTTAACACTGTGTTGGCGGTGCCTGTAAACAAAGCCCTGCTCCAGATCTCATTAATTGGCAGCGTAATTGAGTTAACGAGGCAGTGCACACAGGCAGGTTAGAAAGGTTGACTTGCCCAGCTCCTCTTCTCTCCTCTCCTGGTTTGCTCTTGCGCTCTGCCTCGTGGGAAAGATTAGAATCCTCAGCTGGAGCAAATAAAGCTGGACGTTATGCAAGAGCCCGAAAGAGGGAGGAAGAGAGAAAGAGAGAGGGAGATGGAGAGAGAGAAAGGCTGATGATGATGTAACTTGAGAGAAGGGCAAAATACTGAAATGAAGAACATGAGAGAAAGGAAGGAAGAGCTACAGAGGTGTGTGACAGTTGGCCTAGGAGCAGCTAACCGTACAAATATTAGCTGCTGTTTGTACCTTACTGTACGATATGGTGCCAGTTATCCAGCTAAACAATGGTAGGCAATCCGCTCCGCTATGCAGTGAGCTCAGCAGTAAACACACAGCTGCCCTGCACCAGCCCTCTTCACTCTCTCACATCCTTTGCCCCAGACACACACAAAACCAAACCACTCAATGTTAGTGTTATATTTGGTTTCATTATGGCCTCCCTCACTGACATAAATGGGACAATATTCCCAATTCAACTTACAATGTGGTTCTGACTGGCCTGCCAGACCCAGAGAGTCAGCCAGGGGTAGTGAATATAATGTACACTTAACAAAGATAAAAACACAACAGAAGGCCACTCTGAAATGTGCAGTTTTATCTCACAACACAATGCCACAGATGTCACAAGTTTTGAGGGAGCGTGCCATTGGCATGCGGACTGCAGGATGTCCACCAGAGCTGTTGCCCATGAACTGAATGTTCATTTCACTACCATCCCACAAGCACAGACTATGTGTGACAGCACCAGCTCAGGATCTCCACATCCGGCTTCTTCACCTGCAAGATCGTCTGAGACCAGCCACCTGACGGCTGATGATTTGCACAACCAAAGAATTTCTGCACAAACTGTCAGAAACCTTCTCAGGGATGCTTACGTCAGCGGCTGGACTTAGACGATCTTACAGTAGCCAGACATGGAGGTCCCCAGCTGGTGTCTACAGATATTTTTGAAAATTGATATTTTCCTTTACGTTTTGGCCTCTTGTCCACACGCAAAAGGAGTTTTAGGTCATTAAAACAGAGATTTTTGAAAACACCTTCTAAGGTGCATATTCTTCAAAACTTTGGTTACTTTGAATCCATGTAGACGTGGAAAACAGAGCATTTGGGAAATTATGATGTCATCTCCTCACTTTACATACGCCAGTTGTTGCTTTGTGTGATGGCCTTTCGGCAGAAACACTGACAACAATAGTTGACTACTATTTTGTTTGGATTTTGTTTGTTTGTTTGCACTGCTTAGTCTAAGTATTATCATACACTTCAAACTTAGTTTTGCTGCAGCACTCCGCGGACAAATGGGGGTGCCTGCTGTGCCCAGTGATATTTGGTCCACCTCAGCATCAACCGTTTAAAGTCCACCAGAAACGTCAGTTTTGGATCAGGCTTAGTGGATCCAGAAGATGGTGGAACAATTTCAAAAGCTTCACTCATATCTTTGAATGAAATCCTTTGTCCTTATATTGAACTGGAATCAACCAGTAGACTCTACTATCTTTGCATTGAGTGTAGCATGCTGTAAATTTTATTTTAATTTTTTTTAAATATCCGTTTTCAAAAATACCTGTCAACATGTAGACAGGGCCATAGCCTCAGGTTACATTTTAAAGCTGCCTTTTATTTTGAACAGCCCACGGCACGCCTGTGCAATAAACATGTAGTTTAATCAGCATTTTGATACGCCACACACCTGTCAGCTGTATGGATTATGGATTATGTTGGCAAAGTGCTCACTTAGATATTAACAAATTTGTGAAAGAAATAAGAGAACTAAGCCCTTTGTGTTTCAACTCATGGAAACTGGGAGCAAAATCAAAAGTGTTATGTATACTGTATATTTTTGTTAAGTTGCTCTGAGTGCAAACCAAGTACAAAATTCACAGTACGTAAGTGCAACATGCCCTGCCGAGTGGGGGTGTTTGTGAAATGCACTGTCGCTCTGATCTACCCCTCTGTTGCCCTATCAGTAAACTAAGCAATTGTTCTCTTTGTTAACACAATGGAAGAAACTAGCGAGCCATACTGCACCGATAATCATGACACCAAACCATCTGACTTTAAGTAGTGTGTGGGAGCAAATACCATAGCCGGAAAAATCCTGGAGAAAGTTTAGGACAGTTGAACATGAACATTTATTCTATAGAGTAGTTTACAATGCCTTTGAATTCATTTTGGGACTGACATTATTAATTAAAAAACAACTATTTTGATTGTGCTTTTCTTTGTTTTATATCATTATGATGAACTAAATATTAACTTGGACTCTCAGAAACTATGACTGGATTGTTTTTGCTACTTTTTCTGCATTTCACAGACCAAACAATTAATCCATTTAAAAAAATTGGACAGAGCTAAATTTCAGCAGATTTCTGCCTATGGAAATGTATATATTTGACATATAAAATCCCAACAGACCCGCTGTCAATCGTTGCCATGTGGAAAATTTGCACGTTAATTTTCTGTAAACTGGCACCACATATTTGCATTGTGGCTTTTAATTATTGATTTTTCCCAAACAAAACGTCCTGCCTTCACAAAATGGGCTTTAACCAATTACTATGAAGGCATGTCACTATCAATAATCGATAAGAGAATATTTCTGTTCGAACTCTATTTAAGTATGCTATGGGACCATCAATTGTACTTATTGTATCAGATGAAACATACTGTTACTTCTGATTTTCTTCCAATACCGAATTTGTTTCTAGATGTAGCTGTTGATCAATAATCTGGTAATCTGGTAGAGAACAAAAATAGCAGGTGTCAGGAGACAAAAAGAGAAAAAAAAAGGGTAGGAAGTAAAAAAAAAAATACAGAAATGAATGAGTGTCGCAGAAGGAAGTTCACAGAGATAAAACACTGACTGGCAGAGAGAGAGAGAGCGAGTGAGTGCAATGAACTTTCTCCCCTCCGTCAGTATACTGCTTGGATGGTGTTATGTAAGAGCTGAGTGTACACACACCGATTACCTCCGCTCGGTGGAACTCATAACATTAGGCGTGCGTGCATGCGTGTGTGTGTGTGTGTGTGGGTGGGTGGGTACGTGGGTACATGTGTGTGAACATACAATGGTGATACCTCTCAGTTACATTTCACGCACAAAGACACGGACACACATTTAACAGACAGCGTGCATACAAGCTATTGTCCTGATTCAAAAGGGCTCAGATCATCCGTCCGAGGTGTAAGGTAGCACGGGGGGTTTCCCAAGAAGTGACAGCTGAAATGGCTTACAGTTACACCTCCACAATACCAGTTTGATGACACACACACACACCTACACACAATAGCTCACATTCACATACACTCTTATTGACTGTGTAATCCGATTAAGGAAATACTTCAATCATTGTAAATGATTTAAAATCTAAATTGTCTCAGCTAAGTTATGGCAGGAGCTGAAGTAAAACAGATTTGAATCTTCAATCTCTAAAATCACTGTGACACGCAACTGATGTCTATTTAAGTTTTAATTGGATGACGTTTGAATTAAATAATCTCCATCAATTTGAACACAAGGCATCGACAATGACCCTGGATTTTTCTTTCCCTCATATCCTTTTCCCACCAAAAAAGTGCATAAATGAAGGTATTTTAAATGCGGAAAATCCTAAAAATAGGCAATAGACTGTTTTCCCATTAACAGCATACCAGACTTGTGCACATGGATCTACAGAGGAACTGATACCATTATCTATGCATCCACTTTTATCTCAACCTAATTTTAGTGATGATCATGTCTCTTCTGTAGTGGAATTAACATATTATTCATACTCTTATTGTGATGGCCCATCAACAGACGGAGACATGAAATACAATGTTTTTCAATGTGTATTATATTCATTCATTGTGAGAAATAAGAAATTTCAACTTAGGGTTGATGTTTTGTAAATGTTCACTTTTCAAAGAGAAGCAGAAAAGTATCAGTTTGTGATACAGGCGGAAATCAACATGTTGGCCAATTCTGACACCTAATTTTAAAGCCAATATCTACAGATACCGATGACTTGTCAATATTATTGTGCATCCCGAATAGAATTCAGCATGGAGGCTTGTAAAAATGTTTCGATAGTTACTTGCTTTTTTTAACTCTTACTTACTGAGTCTCTCTCTGAAACTCGGTGCATACTAAGTTTTGAATGATATTCGAGCGCTGCTTTGAAAGAGAGTGATGGCGCATTATTGCGTTTCACTGGCAAATTGTGCGTCCTCCCAGTTATTGTAAATCCATCATTGCTGGTCGAAGCCATTAGGAGCTGTAAACGATAAAAACCCAACTACTGCAGTTATTTGACCAAAAAGTGAATGCAGATTCTAACCTTTTCCATTAAGTACCAAAGCCAGATGTTAGTTGATGTTTGTGGGTTTTTGTGCAGTGGGAAACAGGCTTTATTTTGTAATACTGCCTCTGCATGTAAACCAGACCATTGAACAAATCATAATTTGATCAGAGCAAACCACATAAACTCCAAAAAACTGTTACCATTACTGTTACTGTTACCATTACTGTTATCATTGGCAATTGACTGATATTTACTTATTGATATTTATTTGAGAAATCTGATTCGGATTTCTGCCAAGATGTCAACCACCAGGCAAGAGAAAATGTCTCTCAGACACCTGCCACCAACATGCACACTGGAAATATGGCCTTGGGGATTCATTCAACAATACATGTGAACAGTTTTCCACTGACTGTCCTCTCCTCTAATAATTAAACTTAACCTTTCAGTGGACCAAACATTGGCAATCACAGATTAAATGCATGATGACGGCAAAGATGTTGTGCCCAACCCTAAATTGCCCAGAAAAACAAGTTAACACATTAACATCCCTGACATCAATGAGTCACACACACGCGCGCACAGATCCCACGTTCCCACACACACCTCTGCACTCTGCCTCCTCTCACAACTAACCTAAGGGAGAGAGTGTACCTTTGCGCAGAACCCGGCTAATACTTGGGCCAGACGAACACAATAACCCTACTAACACAACACCCACACACAAACAGTGAGGATACTAGCTGGGGGCCAGCTGGAGAGAAAGCTGTGTGCGAGAGTCCGTGTGTGATGTTAGATGCACGTGTGTGAGGGAGACTACAAAGACCCTTGTGTACATTAGTGTGTGTATGGGCAACAGCAATCCACCAATGTTATGGTTACAACACTTTCAATTCATTTTATGAACTCTTTCTGTAGCCTGCAATAAAGAAAGTAATTGGCTGATTTGATTGACATCGATGGGCAGGCAAAAGGAGGACTTGTTTCCAAGGTAACATGTATACAGCCTATTATTATATTTACCACAGATGCATATAATGGCTGTTACAAACCAAACACCATGTTACAGGGAGAAAACATGATATCTGTGTGACTGCATCCACAATTGATTACTTGCTAGGATTTATGTTGCCATATCTTTAAATAACTGTTTTTAGATGAGTATTGTTGATGTGATTTGCCCTGCTCCAGTTAAAAATCACAACACCCTCATTTAGATTTGTTTTAAATCAGTGATACACAGAACAACTTGCTTGAATTTCCATTAAAACTGGTTTAGGAGGCCTCATGTCCTTCCCTTAATCATCTCTTAACAACCTCTAAAACCGAGCACCTTTTGTCCATTTCCTCCGTCATACTTCTGGTTGTCCCTATTTAGCTCGTCGTCTCTCCCTTCCCTTTATGCTTTGTAAATCTCTCCACTGCCCTTGATCTATTCTTCCCTTCTTTCCTTTTCCCTCTCACCCTGTGACTGGTCAGGGGATCCAGCTCACTGTTCTCTTCATCAAAAGCGTTAATCCCCTAAAACAACAATCACTGTGTGTGCGTATGTACAGTAGGCCTATATGTGTGTGCGCCCACCCGCATGCAACTGCCTGGTTGTTATGTAATTTCACTGGGCCACATCTGATGCTAAAAATGGATATGGATAAAACTATTGTGACCGAGGGCAGGGCTACCGTACAGAGACACTGGCGTGCGCACGCTCACATGGCACACATGTACACACAAACAGCAGTGGCTTGGCAAGCTGCTTAACACTGATGTCATAAGCCAAAAATGTAAATTTTAAACTTTTCCCTTGATTTAACACAAGTGAATAATGTTTATATAATTATGAGAGGAAAACTTTAAACATGCTTTTTTTGCAGCATAATCCAGGTAACTAATCAAAGGATCAAACATAGAAATTGCACTAAACACGATGAGTGCAGTCTGTATAGTACGGTTAAATGTGTATTTTTATGTTAATAAATATTTGGCAGTTTTGAGTGTTGGATGGGATTGGTAAAAGGGAAACGCAACCAGACCGAATTGTAGGCTCAGACACACGAAAGTGGCATCAAAGAACCAGTGACAACAAAGCTGATTGTTGCCTCACCTCATGTTCTCTATCTGTTGGCTTAAAAAAATCACTTAAACAAAACTTAAAGACTACAGTCACTGGCCAGCTATTATGAAAGTTCTGCATCGGCATGTGACAAAATAACTCTCAATACCAGCAAGCTGTGATAGTTAAAAAGGAAAACCTGAAGACAAACAGGACAGATTCAAGACGCAAGTTAGGCAGTTAGAACAGTAACAATACAACCCGATATTAAATAAAACAAAGGTTATTAACCATGTACTAGCAACCAGTAATACAAACATTTACATACCATCGTTGCAAAAGAGCTCACTGGCTATAAAAATAATCTTACCTCATATAACATGTTTGTCTCAATCTCACATCCTCATATTCACAGAGCTGAGCTGCCAATCAGAGCAATTTCGCTGCACACATGGGCTCCACTTGCGATAAATATGCTGAATAGGCCAAAAAGACAAGTGACGAGGGCTGACTAGTGCCTATGGTGCAGGTCACACCGCACAAAAAACAGACACTCACCAACAGCCTGACATTGACCGACAGCCGACAGTTGGCTTGTTTGACAGAGCCCTTATACTCCAGCATGAACAGTTTACTCAAACTTCAGCAAATTATCCAAACCACAATTCTTTAATGAAACGTTTAGAAAATTGAATTTAAAATCGATCCCATGCAATGACAGGCCTTAGTCTATGCCCCCGATGTTAGGTGACTGGGAGGACAAGACAACATTTTTTTTAAATAAATCAAAAAGGATATCTGATATGTTTGGGTCAATGCACTTAAAGAGTGGAGAGTGGTATACACACATAACTGTTAGACTAGCTGGCACATTCACTTACGTACAATCTCCTCTGGAAATATGCGAAGAGATGAGCGTGTTTTCTTGCTGCGTGTGTGTGTGTGTGTGTGTGTGTGTGTGTGTGTGCGTGGAGGGGGATATGCTATATGATGTGCAACGCTGATGGCCGGCTTTGCCATTAAAGTTTAATCACTCTGCTTTCCTATAAATACCTTTCCAATGATCCGATGCATTATTCAGTTTCTCTCCCAGGCCTGACAGCACAGACACAGACACAGACACAGACACAGACACACACACACACACACACACACACACACACACACACACACACACACACAGATACACAAGCCGAGAGACACACACACCTGGAAGCAAAGAAAAAAGCCAGTGCCCTGGAGGAAGGAAGTCTTATGAACATTTAAGAGGACGATGGCCAGTGGGCAAAAATAGAGTCAGATGTTTGTCCTGCTGTGAGTGCAATCCACCACACTTTATTCTGCTCATGACCACAGATCTTGGAAGGAGCCCTGGGCTGTGTGCCTGTGCATGTGTGTGTGTGTGTGTGTGTGTGTGTGTGTGTGTGTGTGTGTGTGTGTGTGTGTGTGTGTGTGTGTGTGTGTGTGTGTGTGTGCAGACATATGTTGGAACTGCTTCATGCACTGAGGCCAACTTGCTCCTGATACCAGTTTGTGGTCTCGTCTGACTTTCAGCTCATATTTTGAGTTTTCAGGTCGACCCGTACAGCCACCACCTCTTGCTGATACACTCCGACAGTGACTGACAGCTTTCTGTACTCTCCGAGCCATGTCAGCAGACAACCATGCTGTATCTGGCCGCCGAGTCGTGCTGGCTGGTAAATCCGGGGTGTCCAGTGAAAGAAAGCGAGACAGAGTAAGGTGACATGAAGCAGAAGAGAGGGGGCAGAGGGGAGGAAAGTGGAGGAGCAGGCTAATGGAAGAGGAGCTGCCACTGGGGTATTAGTCCATGGATTGGTGACACAGAAATGATAGTGAGAGGGAGGAGAGGATGGTGGGATGGGAGGGTCAATCGATGCTTAAAAAGGTTTCACTCCCCTACAGGGACATGTGCATCTGTGTGTGCACAAACACACAACAGCCTGCTCCAATGAAAACACTATCTTTCTTTCCTACACACTTCATAGGATGGCTCCATCTGGCTCAAAAGTCAGAAGTCTAGCGAAAGAGCAGTGCTCGGCAGCAGGCCTGCAATTCCAGCAAGAGGTAGATTAGCAATCACGTCTAATTTAGACCGAGACCATGGGTTTGTGTTTCTAAATCTCGAGTATAAAAGACAATGCTTACCGTATTGGGTTGTCCAGAAGAATGAAATTAGATCAAGCAGCCACAGCTGATAAAAGCCAAAGGATGTCCTCTTTCCACTTATCTCTTTCCCCCACAAGCACAGTTTGCTATTGCTTACCCTAAGCCTGCCCTTTGAAAGTCAGAGATTCGAATCATCAGTCAGAGACCTCTCAGTCAAGTGAGACTGCATCAAGTTGAGCAGCTTTTCACTTTTTGATTTTTTGATTGTTTGTTTGTTTGTTTGTTTTGCTCGTCAGTGTACTGTGCAGTGTACTTCTGGGGACATTTTGGTTCCCAGTTTCGCTGCACAGTGATTGCTCTTGACTTTCAGACTACTCTTTGGTACAGGGAGCTGCGGACAAGCAGGCAGCGACACAGAGGCACAGAGGGAGAGAGAACTCTACACTGTTAGGTGAAAAAGTGGTGAATTTACAGCTCACAGAAAGTTAATAAGATACCGTCTCTGGCCTTTGCAAAATATCTAGTGTCGGCAAAATATGTTGTTGCACATTTATGATCCATTATTAGTGCTGTTACCTTTACTATATTACATGAATGCCGCTGTAACACTAAATGTTCTGCTGAGCACGTTCAAACTTTAAAGCTTAATTTAGAAAAAAATCCAAATCATTGATTATTCATATTGAACTGCCTGATTCGACAGACATAATTCTGAGTCCAGTGCAGCCCTACCTGACAGAGTACCGTTTTTATTGCAGTATTTGACATCTGCGTGTACACACCCGCAAACAGTTCACTTGCACTGTGCCTGTGCTCAAAGCTGGCTTCCTTTTCCATTAAGATGTGTTCCAAAATTCAAAGTGTCCAAGTTGAGAGAATCATTTTATTACAAACGTTTGAGACAGTTTGTTCCCACACAACATACTATTTACCTCCGACATGGCATTTCAAGCTAAGGCCCTGCCTTTCAAATGCGCGTAACTTTCTCACTCACATACATGGACTGTGAAGAGTTGGCTCAAAGTTCAAAATGAGCTCTGACGTACAAAGAGAACAGGTCTGAACATGGAGAAGGAGAGAGAAACAAGGTAAAGTCAGAGAGAGCCAGCACAGTGAGAGACAGACAGCCAGAGGAAGAGGAAAGACTGGTTGAAAAGAAAACTCCAAACGTGATCTTGCATTCCTTACATGGGGTGGAGGGAAGGAGAGAGAGGTAGGAAGAGAAAAAAAGAGGAGAGGAATGGGGGAAGGGAGAAGAGAAGGAGGAGGGAGGGTGACAAGAGAGAAAGTTTAACTTGGCGCCAGACAGCATTTCAATACCCGACAGCGAACCACACAGACGCTCGTGCAAAATATCGACACTATGCAAGTGGCACAGAAGTCCTTTTGGTGACTTCCCATCGTCCGAAATTAGATTAGATATTTGCCCTCCACCCCCGCTCCCTGGGTCCGGCACAGAGGCAGATTCCCAGATAAAAATAGCCAGAGGAACTATTCAAACACTGCTGCCTTTCTGCAGGGAGTGTCTGCTGACTGCACTGGACTTAAGGGGTTAGAGAGGGGTTAGGAGCTCCACTCAGCACCTCCCTGAACCAGAGGGCCTGGGACAGCGGGACAGCCCAATCTCTAGCACACTTACACACTATACAGACACACAAGACCACAGAGCAAGTCCAAACTACTATGTACAAGTTTCTGTTTTCTAAAAATGGACAAGGAGAAATCATGACATATTTGCAAGTTAACAATACTCTGTTTTAGTCTGCTGTTAAAGTTTACAAATTGCCAATATTGCGCATGTCTAATAATGGACTATTACACGCAAATATTCACACAACCCAAGGGCAGATGAACACTTGCATTTACTAAATGACTATCTGTTTAAATTATGACACTCATCTTACAAGAGTTACAGAGTGCATGGAGGCCAAATGAAAGTTTAAAAATGTTCAAAAATGTACATTGACTACAATTCCAGGGAAAGCTACATAGCTTTTTATCCGATGTTTCACCTGTGACCACTGTAAATCTCCAATCAGCAATCAAGCACATGCTTTCTGATCATCCAATTCCGTATTGGAAAAACATTGTTTTGCTGTTTCTCTCAGGTTTTGGGAAATTCTAGGAACCAGATCCACTCGAAGCTATCCTTGGCGTCACTAGCTCTTTGTCCTCTGCTAGTAAATACCAAAAAAGGCTGTTTTGTTTGGAATGGTGATTGCATAGAGGTTAATTTAACTAGTGTGAAAGATGGACTTTGTTCCGACTTATGATTTATGGTTAAATGAAATGGCAAACACATTACATCAGGAGAGACTTAGGCTCTATAATGAGGACAAAGGTGTTTGATAAGAACTGGGATTCTGTACTGAAATTCTCTCAGGACAAAGACATATATAACATAATAATATTTCTAGATGAAGCACCTTGCTGTGTATTTATTTCTTCTTTTCTACATTTATTTTTTTTTGTATTCTTTTTTAACAACACATTGTTTTAATCCCTCCGACTGTGGTCACTGTTACATATGATGTGCTATGTCTGTTGTTTTATTGTTTCTTCTATGTTTTTTTGCTCCAAAAAAACAATAAACATATATATATATATATATATTTTTTTTTAGTTTCAAAACCTTGTATGTTCATTTTAATTCATAGTACAGAGAAGATTCAGTCTTTTGGTTCTGATCCTGCCTGGAAAGTACATTAGCAGGCCACACTGAGTGCTGATCCCTACTGTAAAGATGCCCTCAGCATGACCAGTATTATTGGGGTTAATCTAAGAAGATTAGGAGTATACATTACAACAACACCGGGGCAAAGCCCTACCACCGGCAAAACCGGCCACCGTTGGTACAGCGGCATCAGCAGAGGATTACAAGAAACTACTGTGTGTGTGTGTGTGTGTATATGCATGCACGCAACAGGCCAGGTTGTTGTGGTGTGGTTTAGAGGTGGTGCAAAGGGGCAGGGGTGAAGGAAGAGTTGGTTTCATGACTGACGGACTGACTGACTGACTAAGAGCCGTCATGGTCTTGACATCGTACACTCTGATCATACTTCAACCAGCAGAGAGGTGACACTCCAGCCTCTAACCTAAAGGACAGGTCATTATGTTGCAAGGATCCAAAATAAAACCTCTCATCTGGAAGGATCAGAGGAATAGAGTTACCTGATCTGTGTGTGTGTGTGTGTGTCTGTGTGTGTCTGTGTGTGTGTGCACGTGCACTTCATCAGACTCAGATCAGTTTCAATGGCACTGCCGACACCAAGAAGCTGTTAGACATACACCCACATGCAGCGACACACACACTTTGTTCAAAGTAATACCTTTACACAGCTGCCCATCAAGAAAACTCTGTCTCCTTCATATACAAACTTGATATTCTTTTACAATAACATGCCATTCTGTGCCTCGCTCTGAGTCACCTCTGCAACAATGTAGCTCTGTAAACTCCCCGTATTACATTACAATACACATGCATGCGCAAATACAAACAGCTGCTGAACAGCGCGGGTCAATCCATGCACACCAACACGCCCTCCTGCATTCTCGTCATGAATTTTGATACCCATTTGAAAAGAGCCCCTCTGTGTGTGTGCATGGTGGAGTGAGTGAGTATTCTGAGGCTGGTAGCTTTATTTGAAAAAGGGATTTCCCAAGTTTTTTGACCTCTATCCTGATCCGAGTCATTTCATATTGAGTATCTGCCAGTACGGAATACTGATCAAATACTTGTATTTACCTGGATAATACAGCTGCACCATGCACACTTCACATACTTTAAAGTCATTAAAATCAATCCACTGTATATGCTACACAGTTTTATAGCTCTGCAATGCAACACAAGAAAAATGTATGCATCCAAACATTTCCTAAGGGTTTTTATTGTATTTTTTACAAAATAACAAAGTAAACAAACTAAAAATATTTTACACTGCTCTCATCACAATTCCACTGAGTGCAGAATTGTTTGGGGGTTTTTTTTCTGTTTAAAAAATAACAACATGAACAAACTAAAATGTAGAAATTTCTGTCAAATCCACTTAGTGTAGCTCTGGAATTTAAGTACAGAACACTGTAAATGAGCAATATAATCACAATCCCACTTCGCAGTAGTGTTATAGCTGAACTTTAACATTCCCAGTCACAACAAAAAACAATCACAATTCCACTTAGTACAGCATTATAGTAAAACTAGTTCACCAAAATTGAACAAAAATTTCAATTCCACACAAAGTGTTGTAGCAGCTTAATTTGAACATGGAGAAAAAACAGTTATTAGAGTAGCAGCATTACAATAAAACCTGAATATCTGCCACAAATCTTGCTCTCAAAATAACTGATCACCTGTTTGACTGTGGACATAAACAAAGGATCAAACGGGGCGCAGGCTCAAAATAACTGATCACAATCAATTAAAAATTGCAATGATCTGGTCTGATGCTGATTCCAGATTTGACCGGGGACATCCCTAATTAAAAATGTTAAATCTTTTAAAAATAAAAACATGCATCATTGTTTTAATGCACATTTTTAATCAGTTGTGTTTATATTGACCGTAGGAGGTATTTAAAATATGTCTGTATATGCATGCATGCCTTTGCAAGTCACTGAGTGTTCAGGAAAGGCTTGCAGAGATAGTAACTGTTGTGTTTTCCCCTCATGTGTAATGCAACACAGCCGGCAACCATTAACCTTCTAAGCAGGAATGTGGGAGGTCCAAGAATTCCAATAAAAAGCAGCAGTGTGTGCGATTGTGTGTTCTGTGTACGCACACATATGTTAGTCAAAGTGTTACAGTTATCTGTCAACAGTTCATCCCATCCAGACATGCAGACCCATCCAATTACTGTCCCTGACCAATAACCAATACAGTCAATGTGGGGTCATATTGTGATACAGCCAATGGCATTACAGCAAAACTAGGCCCACCTCACACCACAGACATACACACATGGCCTGAGGACACAGTTAGCTCTGCAGCTGCATTATCAGCGCAAAAAGTGAATTTTAAATGGAGCTCTTTAGCGTTGAACCTCACAACCATGCAGCTGATCAAACAGGTCTGAGAGGCCGATAATCCATAGGACTCGATGGCCAGATCGGAGGTTAATGTGTGGGTGCCTGGGGCAACAGGCCGCTAGCAGTGCTGTGCAGCGGTCAGAAGCACCAGGGCCACCAAGGGTAATGCTGCCTTGTTGGCTGCGGTCTCTCCGGCCTGCCTGGTCAAGGGCGGCACAGGACTAATGGTGGGGAGGTCCATTAGTGTCGACTGGCTGAGCACATTGTTCCCTTTGGTCACATTCCTGGCTAAATACAGACATTTCCACAACTGAAGGCCTCTTCTACCAGAAGTCATTTGTCAAGTCAGTGTCACAAACAACCATATCAAAACTTTTATGAAGAACTGCTGTGACAAGGAAAGTGGGCCATGCTGCCAATGCACTGGAAATGCTCAGACTGTCTATATAAAAATCAATCTCTATGATATTGAGTGCAAAATTCAATGTTTTAAAACGTAAAGCACTACATAAAAATAACTATCCTTAAAAGTGTTATCGGTATACGCTGTACGCTGCAAAGTGCTGCAGCGTACAATAATGGCTTTGGCAGTATTCCTAACAGATGATATGTTCACACCTATAATCAAAGTTGATTTTTGGCACCTAACTCAATTTGCCAGATTTTTCCAGATAGCAGATAACCAGTTTTGTTATGGAACATCCTTTGCTGCAAGCTTACAGCATGTTGTCTGAGCCTGATCACAGCAGGGCACTGTCCCATAAACCAGGCTGTAAAACTGTATTGGGATAATGGGAGGTAGTGGTTTTGCTGTGGTCAGCACTGCGAGGGAGTTTTCACAGATAAGGCTAATCACTGCGCTTATCATCACAGCGGTTGTGTGTTGAGATTGAAAAGCATATGCTCGCAGTTGCACACATAAACCCACACGGGGAAAAGGTGAAATGTTCCCTCTCCGTTTCTTGCTCACAAGCTACCCTTTTGTCTCCTGCCCTGCCACATCATAAGGCAGGACTGTGAGTATGACTGTGTGTCTAGAATAAATGGTAAAATGGCTCCACAGCAAGTCAATCACTCTGGGCGAGCAGCACAAAACAATCGTCGTTAAACTACGTAGTTGAATGACTAATGAGAAATAGACTGGGATGTTCACATTTATCCCCCCCCACCTCTCTCTCTCTCTCTCACACACACACACACATGCAATTCACACACATACAGAAGTGCAGTCTCTTCACTTGTCAAAAGCACCACCAAACTATGAGCTACTCCGCACCATTATGAGTACAATGAGAGGTCCCTGGCCCCACAAGTCCACACACAATCAGCCCCAAGGCTTGCCCCACTCCCACCATTGTCCCATACTCCACACACACACACACACAATGGCCACTCCAGAGGCAGGGGTCCCACTGTGCAATTCCATCACACAAAGACACACACCAGTCCTTATCCCGTCAGGGAGAGAAAAGAGTGACAGAGGTGGCAGAAGAAAAATTGTAACCCTTGGGGAGAGATGGAGGAAAACAAGTGAACGACAGAGTGCAAAGTGTGTGTGGAAGGAGTGTAGATAACATATTAGGGAGGGAGAGACTTACATTAGGCAAGTTATTATTATATATGAATGTCCTTATCACTAGAGCTTCATCAATCATTATGACTGCTTAAAGACGATTTCACCGATATAAAGAAGGCAATCACATAAAACAGATGTGTCTCTGCAGTAGAAAGACAATTAAATAAATACTTTATACTTTTCAAATTGGCGCTACATGACCAAAGAAAACAGAGGAAAAGTGGTAAAAAAACCTACAACTACCATAATGCAGCGCACCTGTCATAATATGGAACAGTCCGTGTGTTTGAATGGCCTGGATCTCGTATTACATTTAAATGGTAAGCTAAAACATGTTTTTGAAAACATCTGAGGTGAGAAATATGCAACCCAGTAACAGAATCTTGGTTTATATTTTATCAGCGCTGCTTAGTTTTACTCTTTGATCTCCATTTGTTTTGCCTCAGATTTCACTGTGCAGGAAGCAGTATGATGCTAACTTCCTGTTCACAGACTCGCCATTAGAAGTGAACACGGCATTAAATATATTTCTGGAAACATTTTAGGAAAGAAATAGGCAGTGCAGTGACGTAATCTTGATTTGTAGTCGATCAGCACTGCCTAGTTTTGCGGTTTGATTGGGTTTCGGTCTGAGTTTGCGGGACACAGAGAGGGGCAGTCTCTTGATCAGCTGTATACTCTATACTCTATACTAACCACACTGTTTTGATATAAAGATTAAACATCAGCAAAATATTCCTTAAAGTGTAGGCAAGATACCACTTACTCCCTGTCTGTTGCAGACTAATGAAACCTGTAGAATTTGTTACCTTAAACCAACCCCCAAAACTACTTTAAACACAAAGACCAGGTAAACAGCAGTGATTAGATATAAATTAAATCAGATACTCAACACCTCAAATCCAACACAGATCTGCCGGCAACAACAGACGAGCTACAGCCCTGCCATTTCCTGCTCCATCATATCAATTCTCTATCTCAGCAGAAATCCTATCAGTTCACACTAATGAAGTGACTGTGGAAAGCGGGAGTGCGAGGGGAAGTGTCCAGTGATGGAGAGAGAGATGGTAAACTCCATACAGAGCTTACTGTATGGGACATAATCCTACAACGCCAAACGTCCGAGGAAGGGATGATTACATCCTTTATCCTACACATATCCCGGCATTGTTACATCCTTCTGCATTCATGAAATGTGTTCACTCTGAGGGATGGGATCTGCAGAAGTTAAGGGTTAAAACTTGTGTCCTGATTGCAGCAACAGCAGGAGATCAGACAGATCAGGGCAGCACATAGGATTAAGCAGTTCCATAATTCAACTATTTAAAGGTGCCGTTATAAGATCAGATTTGTTGTTAGATAATGCCTCCCAGACAGAGTTGCTATGTTTACCCACCAGTGCTGAAAGGATTAATCAATTAATCATTAAAAAAAGAATTAATCAAATTTAATTTTGATTACTGACAAATGACTTCAGCCAGCTTAAATCTTTCCAGGGGCAAGAAGCTGTGCGCTTTTCTACATTTTAAATAATTAGAGTTGAAAAGATTGGTAAATTAATTAATTGGCTGACTGGTAAAAAAAAATAGTCTGCATCTATTTTGATTATATATTGATAACTGATTAAGTGTTTAAGCCATTTTTCAAGCAAATATATATTTGGGCTTTAGACTGTCACCTTGGGGTCAAGAAAATTCTGAGGGGCGTTTTTAAGATTTTCACTATTTTTTTCCAGAACAATTGATTAAGACAGTAATCATAAATTGTTGGTTGAAGCCTTACAACTTAAAGTAAGCTGCATCAAGACTTAATACCTCATACGCTGTCTCAACTGTGCAATAATTAGTGCAATAATTCAACTACAGCAATACTCTGAGCAATTATTCAAATGTGAAATATATTCTTCCAACTCTTGAATGTATATTTCACTGGTGTTACACATTTGTGTACATTACACGCTGTAACATCATGCACATATTTTATATTTTTAACATTACATACTTTCTATAATTCTCTGTGCTTTGCATCAAAATGACTGTAACAGACCACAATTTCTCCCTGGATATCAAAAATGTATTTCTGATTCTGACTTAACTTTGACCATAACATTTTATACACAAAGTCAATTCATCAAGAACATAAAAAATAATAAGAAATATAAATAATTAGAAGCTGCACTAGCAACAAAGGTAAGAGTGTCAGCACACACTTACTAGGTCAAGTCAATGTTCTTCACTTTTACTCACAGGCTAGATGACAAACACAACCAACCTACTACACAAACACACACACCAATCGCATACATCAAACCCATCACCTAAGCAATCAATTTTTAGTACCTTCCCAGAAGGGCTTAAGCTATCTGCTGCCACACAAACACCGAGTTCCTTGTAATAAAAGGGCTACTTGTGGTGGGATGTGGTGTGATGTCATGGCAGCCTCCGCCGGGCTGCTGCAAGGAGCGGGTGTGTGTGTGCAGGAATGTGGAGGGTTGAGGGGCTGAGGCTGGGTGCAGCGGGAGTCAGAAGGGGACAGGGTGGGGGAAGGGAGGGGAACGTCCTAAGTGGGAAAGAGTCCCACACAGTTTGTCAGTCACACACGACCACATGCTTACCAGTAACTTCTTAGGGAAGTTAGTTACATGTTTAGCCAGAAAACAAAACTGAAAATCCCTTGTCAGGCAAAGTTGTGGATCTTGGGGATTTATCCAGGTCATACTATTACCAAGAAGAGTGACCATACACTGTCTCAAACAAGTCAGGAGAGCAATAGCTGTAGGATGGAAAGATGTGAGCAAACCAAGCACAAAGCAATATACTAAGGATATATCAACTTGAAGTTTTGAAAATATCTGAGGAAGCGTCATGAACTTTTTGAAACAAAATGTTGATAAAGATCAATAAAACCAAAGATGGGAGTGGGGTCAGGGCAACTGGAAATAAAAATATAAGGTGCTGCAGCCCATGTAATCTTCAAGATTTCTGTACATTGTAATAATTGTATCATTTGTTTTTCAACTCTGATTTAATTATGTTTTGTTGTCTTTGTTTTGTTTTGCTTTTGGCTTGACTTTTCATTTTAAGGTATACCATATTTGCTGCCAAGACGATTTTATTTACATGTAATATCTGTTATAATTATTGAATCCCAATAAAAATATTGTTAAAAACTTCAATCTTTGAAATTCATCAAACTGATGCTGTCAAAACAACTTATTAAATATGCATATCATACCTCATTTGCATTAAGCATGTCTAATTAAGTCAATCCAACTCAGTTTTGTTACTCAAGAAAAGGGTCATATCAGGCAGAGAGTTTCTTACTGACATTTAGAAATGATAAACTGAATAGCTGGCACAGACTAGTACTTCCACTTCCTCCTTTCTGAAGAAAAATTGCCTTGGCTTCAAGAGAAGGGAGCAAGAACAAACTTATGCAAGCATTTCAGGAATTAGATGCACACAGAGACCTCAGCTGACTACTGGAAACCACCCCCTGCTCTCACTTCAATAAGCTGACAAGGCCAAGTACCTCACAAATGTATGCTCAGTTACTGGGTTAATATCAGCTTGTAAACCTGGTGAGATCCAATCACCTCAACGCCACCGCCAGGAGGAGAGGAGTCTTAAAGTGACTTATCAACATCTCTTTCAGGACAAAAACACACTCGCACAGTTCTTCCAGGATTTTCAGTCTGATCTTTGAAAGGTGGTGGATGGTGAAATTAGGTTGTCAGGGTGATACAGAGGATGTCGCTGTAACAACTGTACAGTAGTTTAACCACTTCCTCTTGAACCGGAGTACAGTACAGAACCTGCACCAGATTTCTGTGACTTATTGCAAAACCACCTACTACAGCACTGATCCCGAGAGCTGAAATCAACAGGTTTTTTTATTGGAGGCGGATGTTGATAACTATCTGGCTTGTTCATTAATAAGAAATGCAGTTACCGTTCCGACAACAACCACAGCAAGTAAACAAAAAAAGAAAAAAACAACACAATGGTAGATTGAAATTCACAGCAAGAGTAGGGGCAAACTTACCACTTTCGCCAGGTGTTTTCATTTTTTCTGCTTTAGCTTCTTAGCTACACAGCTAAAGTTTGTGAGACAGGATGAATTCCACACTCGTGGAAAGAAAAGTCAGTCTCTCGGCCTCTTCCTCCCCCTCTAGTTCCCAATCTGGAAAACTAGGCGAAGATACACGGCAAACTTTTGGAGCAGCTCTCTCTTATCAAACCGCCGCCGCAGCCGCTTTCTCGGTCCGTTTCCCCGGCTCTCCGCTAACCGTCCAAACCGACCGCTTTCCTCCGAGCCAAGCGGTCAAGACCTCGCTTGTTGGGTCCTCGCCTCTCGTCCCGCAAAATCTGCTCAAGTTGCGAGCGAAAACGAGCCAACCGTCCCGACTCGAGCCAGCCGAAAACCTTTCTTCACAAGTTGTTTCGCTAACTGTCCGGTGGCTGTTTACTCCGTCTCATCTTCGTCGCTGTTTGACATCTCTCCGCCGCGAAGCTTTGTTGTTTCTTTGACAGAAATTAGAGAGGAACCTCTTTTTCTGTAGACTTTTTTTTAAGTCCTCCACTCTCTCTCACACCATTCAGTGCTACTCTCTCCTCCCCCCGTGCGTCTCTCCGTCCTCGGGGTGTCGTGTTTCGCTCGCTCTCTTCTGCGCGCGGCCCGCCCACACTGACGGGAGAGGAGGGGGGGCTAACGTGGCGAGTCACGCCCACTCACCACGAGCCGGGGCCTGGGCTGGCGTCACTGCAGCACGCGGCGTTGCCTTGGAGACCGCCACAGCACGCTGCTGCCGTGGTGACATCACATCCGAGTCCTATGATTCGAGAGAGGCGCGAGAGGCTGCTCGGCTCACGGTGTCCGGCTACGTCAATCAGGGGTTACGGTTGTAATGAGTCCTTGTCATCTCTGGATAATTACACGTATTAAATTGGCGAATTAAATGTGAAAGCGTCAGTTAGTGATTAACATTGAAAACGGGAAATTAAAACATTACAGCATGTCTTATCAATCCAGTCACCTTTTGGAAATGACACACTGATAACATGTTTCTGCAGTGGTGGAAACCATGCTTATTTACCCAGATAGGCTACTGAAAACAATAGTTTAGGGTTTTTTTTCCACTTGAAGTCCATTTCCACTCATAATAGACAGAGTTTGACACTTTAAAGCTGTTTGCACATGCATCTGCTGAAAGGGGCAGTTTTATTGTGCTCACCTTAAATCTGAGTTTCACACAACAACATGGATTTGTGAGGTCACAAGTTAGGAAGCCAGTCATGGTCCAACATGCAACAGGTGTGATGTGAGATCCGGTGCTTATAGTGCCCTGAGAAGAGACTGTTCTGCATCGAGCACTTACATTTTTGAAATGAAACATTTCAGAGATGGATAGGCTATTTTCTGTTTTTTTTTAGTCCTCTAATCTACAGCAGTATGACTAATATCTTTCATACGTGTCATCAAAGATGATTGTTTTCAATGACTATCAATTATTTAAAACCTGAGCAAAATTGTTTTGATTAATTAAAAAAACTATGGGAAGAAGGCAATGAGCAACTTGAGAAAAAAATGACCCCAAAATCAGCAAGAAAATTACCTGAAAAATGTTTTAAAAAACAAAACAAAATAGAAATTCTTTGAAAAATGTACTTCAAAAATAATAATTCTGCCACACAATTCTGTGCTCCTGTGCTTAACTGAGTGTTATCTGACTGTGAAAACAAATTTCCTCTTTAGAGAACAATAATATGATGTCGTAGCAACCCTAACCCTAAACAACAAATTAAAAAAAAACAACTTGTGGTTTATTTGAATACGAACCTGCATCCTGTTCTGCTGCCATTTTCTCATGCAGCACTAACTCCCTTTTCCTCTTTTTTAAAGATGCAGCCAGCTGTACCTGCCCTTTATCTCACAATCAAACACACATGAACAGTGACCCAGAGAGCACATTAGCATATGCTGTAAGCATGTCCATGTGCATATCGACTGTTTCAAAGCACAAACACATCCGGTCATGTCATATGTATCTCTTTTATTTGATCAGATGTTCAACATGCCTCATTTGATGGTGAACACCGGTTTCATGCTCAGACTTGTTTCCTGTCTCCTGACCTTCTGCCGCTGTTATGACACGTGTTATTGATAAGTGCATGCAAGTGGGTGAGGCGTCATGCACGGGAGGTGAAGTGGATCTCCTCTTTTGCCTTCTTGTGCATGGGCACCTGGTGCAGTGGATGGTGGCTTTATGTGAATTTTTTTTTGACCTCGTTGTGACTTCAGTGACACACACCACTGCCCTGCCGTGTCAACAGGATAAGACAGCGGTAGTAAAACAAAGTAAACAAAGTCCCCTGACAGCAGCAACGTCCCTGTGGTGTGATTTACAAACAGGATTTCTCCTCCCTTCGCTGGCCATTCTCTGACAGGCTCAGGAAACCCACTCTGCTCTGCCTGATAAGAAACTGGGCCTAAAGAGAAATAAAATGGGACACTAAACCTTTAAGAAACAGCTATTCTGTCCTGTCTTCTTCTCCAGAGCAGGAAAACCACAGCACAGACCTGTGTGGCATTTTCTCACAGTGAGGCTACAGGGCAGAGGTGTCAAACTCATTTAAGTTTGGGGGCTACATACAGCGCAATTTGATGTCAAGTGGGCTGGACCAGTAAACCCATTTGTTATTTAAGAGTTTAACAAACTTTGATACAGTAGAAATGCTTGATTTACAGCATGGGTGTAGTTTGAGATGTCTTGGACTCAAATGTTTCAGTTATTTTTTGGAAATGTGGAACAATGTTGTTGTTTTTTATAATGCTTTGATTTTCATTTATAAAGTCATTTCAAGATAGAAATGTGGGACTTTTACTTTGGAATATTTCTAAATTCACACAATGAAAATGCTTGATTTCTGTTCCTGTATATAGTCAAAGATGCCCTCAACTGAAATGTACCAGTCAATGTCAGGAATCTATTTAATTTTTTTTCTAGTAGGGTTGCCCCTTTATAGTCAGAGAGTCGAATCACCAGTCTCAAACCCTCTCAGTCGACTGAGCTCGCTTCAAGTCAAGCAGTCATTTTTTGGGTGTTTTTGCAAGTTATTGTGATGTGCAGTGTATTTCTCTGTTCAAAGTGTAAAACTTTCAAAGAAAAAAAAGTTGCCGAACATTCATATTGAACTGCCAAATCTGATTTGACTGGAATAATTCTGAGTCGGGTACATCCCTTATTTCCAGCAACAACCCCCGCGCCTCAAATTTAGTGGTTTTTACTTATTATTCTGTCTAAACTAAATAAGTCAGACTCAAGTATTAATGAATTCTTTGAAATTTCACACTTTGCAGAGTCATGCAGAGGGCCGGATTGCACCCTTTGGCAGGCCAATTCTGGCCACCAGCTCGTATGTTTGACACCCCTGCAATAAGGGCAATGCGCTTGGAACCAGAGAGTAGTTTTATTCCCTTGTTTCTCCGTTTGTTGCTGTGGCATGCATCCACCACATATCTATAATTTTCCCATTTTCCGATGTCTGTGTTTCATGGTTGAGGTGAAGAGCTCTTCAGTGTCCCCCGAGCTCTTCACACGGAGGGAGAGATGAGAGAGAAGAAATCAAAGAGAGGACAAGAGCAAAAGCTCCAGAGGGAAGACAAGAAAAAAAAACCTGACAGTCAAATAAGAGTGATTTAGCGATTAAGTGCAGAGTAGACAAACAGCCTCTCCTCTTTGATATTTCTGTGTGTATTTATATGTGCGCCTGTCGCTGACTTGTGTGATCGCGCTCCATTGTAACTCAAGCACAGGAGATGACATTTACAGGCAAATCTACAGCACAGTACATTCTGAACACTGATAAACACAGTGCTTCACCCCGCAGTTTCTCCTCCTCCTCCCTCGCTATTTATCCAGCCCTCCTGTTTTCTCTCCACGTTCCCTCTTTACTTTGCTGCCATCCATTTGCAGCCCTGTCGTCTTTCACCACTCATCCATCCATACGTCCGTCCACCCTCCCTCACTCTCACACCTCCTCTATTCCTCCTCCTGCCTCTCCATCCTCTGCCACCTTTCCACGCCTGCATCTCTCTCCCTCCCTCACACTCATCACTCACTTCCTCTCCTGAGGTCATGATTATTTGAGTTACAAGCTCAAGGTTGCTGAACTCATGAGTCGAATGTGTGAGAGAAAATTTAGTTTCCATTTTCATCTGTTTTGGGCACAAGTGTAAACGCAGCGCAACTTTATTCACAGGTTTTACACGTTTTGTATTTTTTAATTTCTTGTTGAATCTGAGCAGCAACCTCTAGGGCTAAAAAATGAAGCCAACGTGGAAGTGCCCAAAACTGCGGTTCTTTGAACAGCCACCTGAGGCTGGCTCTAGAGAGAGTCAGTCTCCATAAACCACCATGTTACCACCTTTACAGCAAAAATAAACATGTTTCAGCCAGGTATGCATGACTTTATGTTGCAATGGTGATGCCATATTGTTTCAATGAATAAGATGTATTAAATGAAATTATTTTGTGTTTATTATTTTAGATTTTTTTCTAGTAATGTCCAATTATTGTCCAGATAGCAAAGTTTTTCTCCTTGTGTTAAGGGGCTACATAACATTCATAACATTGTGGAGGATGGCAGAGTTAAAATATTTAACTTTGGATGGCAATACGTCGATACGTTGATAAAACGCCTCGTATTTACATGTATTTCCATGTGCAACACAAGCACATGGTTAAGTTTAGGCTTCAAAAGTATGTAGTTAGGTTTAAGTAAATGGTTAGGTTTAGAAAAAAAACCATCATGGTTTAGCTCAACATTTACTTTTTGCATCCCTGTCTGGCACCGAAGTCACTGTACCAAGTGACGTTATCTGACGAGGTAAAAATGAGAATGGGACAAATTTGACTGCCCCGTAATACTTGTCATCTACCATCTGTCTGCCTAATTTCATGTAAATGCAGTGTAAGGCTTAAATTTGTGCCTCATTAAGGGTGTGGCCACTTTGAATAACAGTCTGTCTGTCAATAGTGTCCTCTAGCTCTCAGTCAGATCCCCCTCTCACTCCTTTACAGCTCCAAACTCTTGTCCAAATACGATCCCTTCTGGCTTTCTAGCTTTCAATGGATAAAAGTCAGAACTCAAAGTTTTAAAACGGCAGTCCACAAACCCATGGATGTACGTCACAGTAGCTACTTCCATTACTTTTTACGGTCTATGGTGATAGTTCTCAACCTTTTTTGTGTGAAGGACCTCTAAATGATAAACATTAGGTAATACACCCTCATTTGAGTTTCCTTCACAGACCTCCATTTGAAAAAATTTTGTTTGTTAGATATTAAGAGCAGAATGTTATAGTTATAAATAACATTTGGGGAGATAATTGTGAAGGAAGTGAAACCTGCTATCAGTAAAGTCCCTCTCTAAATCTAACTCAGCAAGCTCACTTTATAGAAAATAGTAAAAGTAAACTCTTCCCCATTTTATTCCCTCAAGGACCCCTGGGGATCCCCAAACCCCTGGTTGAGAACCACTAGTCTGTCGTTAATTCTCAATACACGTGCTCAGTTTAAATACCCTAAAACTATAAATAAAGTAACTTGTGTAATTTTGAAATTAATTGGAAATGGTCAATTATATTGTGAACAAGGTGCACAATATATTAAGCCCCATCCAGCGGGAAAAAAATACACCATATTTGTTCTACTATATATTTGTTAATGATAATGCTGTCTGTTGTTGTTGTTTTAGTGCATGTTGTAACAGATGGTGAACCTTTGCAGAGTGCATAGCTTTTAATAAAGTTATCACAGAGTCTCATTAGGATGCGAGCATTTGCCAATTAATAGTTTTTAGGTTTTTGGTCAAAAAGAAAACATTCCTAACAGCATAGAAGTTATAATGGCAGGCAGCTCAATATGGAAAAGACATGCTTTCAGAAATTGCCAAACTTTTAGTATCTTTGGCTCATGCTATGAAACTGAAATAAAGGTCTGACTGACATACTTGTGTTAAAAGCAAAATGCAGGGCTCCCTGGAGAGAAGAGACCTTTGTTACATGCTTACTTCCATCTCCCTTTCTACTACAAACTTTTTAATGGAAGTGTAAAATGACCCGCAAGATATTCTTTAAAAAGTTCAATCTATTAACAAATACTTGTGTGTTAGTGTTCGGCTTGTATAAAATTTCAAGTTTGATATTAGATGTTTTGTTGTGCAGTAAAATAAAAATTTTTTAAAAAAATTGTCACAAATATTTGGCCCTTAAATTAGACCCTGCTGGATCCCGGTGAGTGAACTTGATAATGTGTCCGACAAACAGAGTGTATCACAGAAGAGCCTTGTCCTATTGGTTCCACATCATCTGTAACTCCCTCTATCTCCCATCCCGCCCTTTTTCATCCCCTCCGTGCTTTATGTGACTCTGTCCGTTCCTAATCGGAGTGACAGACAGACGCTCCGCAGAGAAAGACGGAGAGAATGAAAGGGAGAGCGGAGATTTTGTCACTGGAGTGTTTGTGTGTATGTGAATGCTCGCCGTTGGGTGGGTGTGGGTGTGAACATCCCCAGATATCTTCGCTATAGATTGAAACCCTCACCCACCCCCCAAATCCACTCCACTCTGAGCTAATGTGTCATCCCATTTAAGAATGGATGACCTGACTGTGCAAAACAATCACATATAAGTTAGTGTACAGTGGCTCAAGAAGGTCAGAAACCCCTCAGACTTTTTAAACTGATGCATAGCATGTCATCTAGTCATTAATGCACACTCCAGTTTCTTCTGGTCTGTTCCACTACAACACAGATGGCTCGAGTCAGTGTAATTACCGTGGACAATGGGTGTGGTAGCCCACTAACCAGTGCCACCACAGGCAGTGAACACACACACACACACACACACACACACACACAAACAAATACACACACAGAGTGCTTGTACACACAGAACATGGTTTCAGCAACCAGTGGAAGCTAAGCAGGATTATAATTCCTGGACGGGGTGTTAAACAACCAACAGAGGCGTAATATGTACATAGTGTAGGTGATGATTCATACCACTGGTGACGCGAATAAATGCATGTGCGCATGCGCGCGCGTGCACACACACACACACACACACACACACACACACACACACACACACACACATATACATACACACACACACACACACACACACACACACACACACACACACACACATTCTCCTTAACTCCTTTTTTACCTTTTTATTATTCACCTGTTCTTTGGAGGTACAATTATCCTCAACTTCCAGCAAGTGATCTTACATAATCAACTTCAGACGGTATTGTTACAGTTAAACTCCTCATTCAGCTTTAATTTTTCATGCAGAGAAGTTCCTGCAGAAAACTTTGTCTGAAGAAAAGAAGGTTTCGCTTCTTGTGCGTGACAGTGAAAGGAGAAGGGAAGATGGGTCGCTGGACTAAAAGGCGTGCAGGGTGAGAGCAAACCGGATGAAAGAAAAAGCCGGCAGCTGAGGGGACAACAAGTGCAGCGGGGTGGCGGTTAATGCCTCCCCCCACCTCACACACACCACACTCACCCTCCAACCTCACCCCTTCGAAACGGCAAGAGCAAAAAAAGGACAGAGAGCGGGAGAGAGGAAAAGAGAGCAAAGCTGTGGAGAATAAGGAGTGGGAGAGAGTGAGGGAATAAGAGAGTCAATGGGCTCTTTGTCATCAAAGAACTTGTTTATTTTCAAGCTTGCCAGTCCAACCGTCGTGAGACACAGCCAGATATCGCTCCCTCCATGTCCCTGGATCCCTTTTTCACTCTCCTTACCCCAAAAGGGTTTATAAGGGGTCAATGTTTGAGCACTTTTTAAATAACAGTGAAACAATTTGCAATGTCAATCAACATTTTCTTCACCAAGAGCAAGAATTTTTGAGTGTCCAACCGTCTAGTTGAGACCCGAGGCCTCTACACAGTTATCCTCTATACACATCCTCCCTCCCTCCCTCTCTTCCCCAGCTGGTATTCGCACATGAGTAATGGGATTACCACAGCGAGGGGTGAGGGTGGTGGAGGAGGGAGGCAAGGATGGGTGGGGAGGGTGACGTTGGAGGACAAGTGAGACAGAGGAAGAGGGGGATCAACAAGAAGGCCGAGGTGGCAACAAGAGGGCAACCTGGACGAAGTAGAAGAGACATATGTGAAGAAAAAGCTTGACGGTGGCGAATACACACACCTTACACACATTTATAAACTTCTGACTTCTTCATAGAAGCTCCATGATTGCACCGGCTGATTTCTCAGATTCAGGGCCACTTAAAGCAGCCCATCATGACTTACTATTTTCATCCACGAGGCCCTAGACAGAAAAACCACACTCTCTTTCTGTTGGATTACCATGGCAATGAGGGAGCTATTCAAGAACAAAAAGCTCCTTTTGCGGTGGGTAAAGTATGGAAAAAAGCAAGCGGCCAGTGCCCATATGAAAGCGGGGCGGTGGGAGCTGGAAAGAGAGGGTAATGTGAGAGCGGGTGGAAGGCACAGAGAATGTGTGTTATATTAAACCAATGTCTGGCAGGGTGTCAAGCCTGTAATATATACAGAGAGCGAGGGGAGAGGGAAGGGGAGCAAGAGCAAAGGAAGGGAGATCAGTTAATTTAGCACCGGGGACGTGACATTGATGGACGGGGGCCGCGAGGGGAGGGGAGGGAAGGAAGAATGTAACCTGTTCAAATGACGGGGGGGTAGAAGAAGAACGTGAGCAAGGCAGGGGGGCGTTGAGGAAGGTGCAAGTGTCAGGCTGGAGAGGAGAGAGAGAGGTATGCCTGGCTGTGTGACAGTAGCTATATTGAGCACAGCGTGTGTGTTGACACTGTCTCCTGTATCTCACTGAGGAACAAACTCTTCCTATTGGCACAGTACAGAGCTTCCTCTCCCCCCTCTGTTCCTCCTCTCTACCCCTCGGTGACCAAAGTGCATGCTCTCTCCAGCCCATCCATCCCCTCCGTTGTCCTTCCTTATCTCTGATTTCAATGTATTCTCAGTCTCACCGTTACATCTGTCTTTCTGTCACTCGTCTCCACTGAGCGTAACTGCTTTAGACTCACCGTACATCTCTCTCTGCCTCCTCTTTCTGTGTCAGTTGTATTTTAGTTGTGTTTCATTTGCATGAATGAGAGGCAGCTATTATTGCATGAGCAACAATTCAGCACTCAATAGAGGTCAGACCTTTGCCAAGGCCTAATATTCCATTGCTATTACTTTTACCGACAATATATTCATGGCAAGAGGAGGGCGTACTAACTGCTAAAACTATTAGTTGATAAGATGGTCAATAGATGATAACTTTTTCAGAGTTTAAAATGGCTGTTTTACAATTTTACAGATCACATAGCCAATGGTGGATTGAATTTTCAATTCCTTCACTTGAGAAAAAGAACTAACCACACTGTGAAAATACTCTGCTACGAGTCCTGGTCTGAAGAGATTACTTAATTAAAAGTAAATAAGCATCATCAGGAAAGTGTATTGGGAAATTATGCAGAAAAAAAAGATAAAGGAACACCCCAAGACTGTAAATTATTTTTTAAAAAAGGTATAAATGAATTTAATGTTTACTAGAATAGTTGTCAATTCATTTTCTATCAGCTGATTAATTAATTAATCGGCTAAGTTTCAGCTAAACTCCTGGTCTGAAGAAGTTACACAATTAAAAGTAAAAAAACATACTCTAGAAAAATGTGCTTTAACATAATATAGAAAAAACAAAAACAAAAAAACTCCCAAAAACTCAAATTTGTTTCAAAAATGTAAATTAATTAAATGTTTTTGATTAAAATTATTATGATTAAAATAGTTGCCAATTCATTTTCTATTCTCTGATTGATCAATTGACTAAGTTTCAGCTGCACTTGTATAAAAACCTGTTGGGTTTAATGTTTTACAAAACATCATTTTAAAAAGCCTTGTTTTTTTACGTCAAATTCTTAATTTGAAAAAATTGATAACTAAAGCTGTCAGATTAATGAAATGAAATATTACTTGAGCGAATGTACAGAGTTACATTCCACCACTGCACATAACAGACAGGTTGTATGTGAGAGGGCTGTAATGAGCCCAAAAATAGTAACAGCCTGACTCTGCAGCTCCGCTCAACTTTACAAAACTTTATAACAACAAGTCCCTGTTTTATAGTTTATTGTTGTTTACTGAAAATTTTTTGTTTTCGGTGAAAAAGTTCTAAAAACTAACTGCACGGTTGTCAGCATCAAACAGTACACAAAGTTAGCAAGTACTTGGTGAATCTTGTGAAGCATTTAGCAGTTAAAGAGCCAGATACACATCAAAACAACAACTCAGATGTTGTAATTACACTGTTTGGCCACTGCGAAAAATAACTTCAAAGTCCAGCACACTTCCTGGGGGCCTGGAAGCAGCGTGAAGCAACCTGCCACTTTTTAAATAGCCAAGCTACTGTCAATTTTTGAATTAATTTAACCCAGATTTTAAAAAATGGCAAAGTGCAGGCATTCCTCCATTTAGTTTTCAATGAAAAGGATTCAGAAAGTATCACATTGGAGATGATGCCATGGCAGTTTGAAACTGCAGCAAAAATGAAATGAAGAAAAGGACCTGGTACCAAAAAAAAAGTTGAACTGAACTGAACCATGCAGTGACTATGCATGACTATGCAATGCATTTATTAACAAAGTGACAAATTTGCTCCCTTGAAATAGGAAGTCTGGCCTGATGGAGGCTCTAGACAAAAGGTCAGCAAGTCAGAAATAATTATTTAAATCAGCAAATATCATGCCAGTTTCTCCGTCATTCATAAACAGATGGAGAGAAGTGATCACAGAATTTGCTGCTTTGTGGAGACAATTAAATCATTTGACTCTAACAATAACAAAAGACACATCCTAAGATAATTAAATTAGATAAGTAGTAAGAAATTTCTACCTTTCATCCCATTCAGTACAAATACTCCTGACTCTGTTCCTCGCTCTCATTCATATGTGTCACAGCAAGTCCAGAATTAGGTTTCTGAATCACTCCGTCTCTTGTGTTTGTGTGTGTGAGGCATGTATGTGCAGAAGAGGTCAGATCCAGTAACAGCCTCAGCCTCTCCCCCCTCTCCCTCAGTTTAAGTCTGGGTCACTCACCCCCTCCTCAGAAAGGAGCACCCAGAGGTGCTTGGCCACCAGCCACAGAATGCCCTTATCCCACCCACCCAATACCACACGCTCGCCACATACAGAGAATAGCCCTGAGCCCTGGACGGATGCCTCTGCAGCCACACAACACCCAAATGCTTGTTTCAGGCACGTTTAAGTGGGGGTGGGATGCAGATGACGTTCAGCAGTACATTGATACATTTTACTCTGGGTGACATTTGGGGATATTTTTAAACATTTTAACCAAAACAAGTAATACTTTGCAGTTAAACTAGCCTGTAAACACACACACTACCCTCTCTGTCACCCAGAAGACGATCTGGAAGGATCAGAATCCGTCTCCTTGGCCGGTACCCTCTGCCCCCCCCACCCTCCTGTGCTCATCAGCTGGGCATGGAGACAGCAGGCCTGTAGGTGGTTCAGCTATGTGTCATACATTACATGCCAGTGCAGGGGAGGAGGACTGACACAGAGCATGTGTTACACTTGCTCAGTTTGATGTGCTCTGCCCTCGCACAGGCACCACTGTGGGTGGCATAGCTATGTGTCATAATCACCATCATCCTTTGCTTTGTCGGATTTCTCCTCATATGTGCGTGCCTGTGTGTGTATGATTGTTTTTGCGTTGCTACACTGTAGGTCCCTTTGTGGAGGTGCCGCGCAGTGGGCTCATTCACAGTGTGGGAGCTGCTGTTCTACAGTGGCACTGATTCATTTTTTTCTGACCTGAGTGTGCCGTTTTGTATTATGTTTTACATCATGCAAGAGCTCAACTAATTATCTATTCACTGCATAGTGTTTTGTGTTCAGATGTACTTACAAAATATAGACAATAGATAATAATCCATATTTTAATAAGAGCAGAAGCTACAAATCATTTTTGTAGCCTGTCAAGGAAGAAAAAAAAAAGCTCAAGGTCACCTTACCAGCATTTCCAGGGCTTTCAGCTGCATCTCATAGTCTTCCACATTGGATAGAGAGCACTAGGATTACTTAGAAAACTGTGCTTGCTGTAGAACGTCCTGGAAAAATATTGATTTGGTCAAATTAAGTTTGAGTTTGAGACTATTAACATTCAGGCTCACATTTGACAACTGAATAAATGCAGAATTGACAATAAAATAAGTAGAACTATATCTATGTATGAAATGTACACAATAAAAAAGAATATATATATAATCAGATATCAACATTAGACATATCTAAGTACACACATATACCTATACATTTATACTCATACAGGCCATATATCATACAATTTCATACAACCATGGATAGCTATTGTTTCCAAGTTCAAGGATGAACATTCACAAGCAATCTTTGTAGCTGCTGTGGGACGACCACTAGCTTACCTGGTAGGCTGAGTCCTTTGCAGCAGCTCGGGTTTGATCCAACCTGCGGCCCTTTGCTGCATGTCATTTCCCTCTCTCTTCCCACTTTTCTGTCAATCTCCAGCAGCGCTATAACAGAAGACAAAAAGTCTAAACAATCTTTGTAGTTGTTGAGGCTGATTAATATATTGGGCACTTTGTCAGGAAACCCGGTCACAAGAAAAACATGTTAGAATTTTATGGTTTAGCAAACCATGAATATGCTGCATTTATACACTACAATGTAGCTGATACATTGAAACTCATCAAAAATGGTTTGTTATGATTAATGTGTGTTTAGGGTTTACCACAAAACACTTGGTTATGGATAGCAAAAGATCACGTTTTTGTATGTATGAAACATGCAAATGTAACATGATCGTGGTTTAAAGAAATGTACAGTGCCAACATTTTCATCTGGGGACTGGACTGTTATCCATGGACCACAGATGAAGTGTATAAATGTTGATGATCTCCTGACTTTTCCTGTATCACCACCAGAAGTGGTTGACAGTGTCCAGTACTTTGGTTTGTCACCAAATTCCTGGAAAACTAATGACATTCCCACCAGCCTTGGCTGTACTCTGTGTAAAGTGCTAATTAGCAAACTTCATTATTAACTTGTGCCCAAAATGTCCTGCAGCTGGTGCTGTACCTACAGTTTGGTATAAAACATAAAACATTTTGTCCTCACTTTACTCAACCCTGTCCCGGATATACTCAGGTTACACAAATGTCTGCTTCATTATTTAGTTTAAAAGTTCACTCTTAACCTTGGACATTAACTCAAGGCTCACATCAAGAAGCTTTTTGTAGTCGTCCTTAGATTTTTATTTCTATTGTTGCTCTGGATACTAAACAGGCTTGTCATTAGATCATGATGGTTTTTGTTGAGGAGCTTTAAATCGGTAGAGAAGATAAAAGTCCTCATGTATAAGGCTGTGGGGAAGAGAGGAGGCGTGAGCGCTATGGAGGGTCTCTCTGGGCGGCAGGCGCTCTATGTGATGTGTCATTGAGGAGGGCGGACGACATCCCTACTGTGCCCACTGTGGTGGTGCGTTCATGTGTATGTTTCTGAGTGACGCTCAGATCTCCTTAAAACTGCTGTGATGAAGGGATGGAGGAGGCAAGTGCACTAAATGACTGTCACATCCTTATCTCTCCCACGGCACTCTGATGTTAATTTCCATGGAGTGTCGGCATCCTGCGTTCATTCAGGTTTTTGGCGTTTTATTGACAAGGTGAAGGCAGGGGGAATGAAAGAAAAGATAAGAGGAGGAGGATAAGAGAACAGAGCTGCTGAAACACGCAACATACCTACAGTCTAACTGCGGGATATTTATATGATGCTGATTACACTATTGTTCTAGATTTACCAAGAAATTGTAAACACTTCATTGGAAGTGAATAGATGGCAGGAAGTCAGAGAACAGCAATAACATAAAACTAGAGTTCATCAGAATTAAAGCTGGAGGAAGCGTGGCTTGCTTCAGACACTTGTTTCTTTTTGCTTCACGTACTTCACACACACCTCCGAGTGACTGAATAACAATGTCACTGGCGAGACAAGGCCAAATCTGTGTGTAATCTTTTCATCTTTTCATCTTGTCTATTTAAACAGATTTCTGTTGAAGTATTAGGAGCTGGGGTTGTTTTTCTATAACTGCGATGAAGAAAAGAGGAAACAATGACTACAAGTTCTTGTAGAAGCAAGCGAAACAAAACGCAGTCAAAGGATTAAAAACAATGAACATGTCCTTGTTGTGCCCACTCTGAAGTCAGCAGAAATGTGTTGTTTTTGTGCTATACTTTATAAAGTAAAGTTGCAGTTAACCGAAAAAGTTTGAAGCCTGTTTCGCCCAACATTGATGTCACAGAGTCCTGGAGTTCACTTTAACGTTGCAGCAAAGTGAGGCACTGGGAGGCATCAAAGACGAGATTTTCACGAGGTGTTCAGATCTTTAAGTCTCTCTCTCCCTGAGCCCATATTTACTTCATAAAGATTACATCTTACTTTTATTTGATGATACTATTGATTTTCATACACCAGGACACGAAGTAGAGAAACTCTTGTCTCTCTCTTTTTTTCACATATTTATCATGAAACTGTAATTTAATACAATATTCATTAATTGGTTAATTGATGAATTGTAACATCAATAATTATTTTCTTTTTAATTCTTTAACTTTTTATAATACATTTTGCATTTTGCCATTTACCTTAGACCCAAGCTTTTGTTGGTATGCATTTGTAATTTCTCCTATTATTTGTGATGAGTGGGACCTGATAAGTATCAAAAGTAAACAGTTGAAAAAACAAACAAAAAAAACCCCAAAAATATCCTTATATGGGGATGATGTATTTATTTCTAATAGTCAGAAGTGTGTAAAAAAAAGTGTAGAACAGTTTTTTCAATGACTGGACATTGTTGTGCAAAAACAACAGAAAATATGTAACCCATAGAGTTAAAAAATGCTCTGTAACACTACGGGTTAGGTGCACAGACTGTATAAATAATATACATAGTTACCGTGATGTCCCCCCATTGGTTTGTGGACTGCTATTTTGAAGCCTCGAGTTCAGCACACCGGCCGTCCCTGGTTTTTTGGTTTCAGAAGTGTTATGTCATATTGGAGCTGTGGAGGAGAGAGGGATGAATGAGTATAAAAGAATCATAAAAAAATTAGTTATGGAATAACTCCCTCCCATAAAGTTGTTATGAATGTCAAAATTAGCCAAAACCGTTTTCGTACCAGGCTGTTAAAGCATACATTTCTGCTGTGAAGATGGGCATTTTAACATGGGGATCTTTGGGGATTTACTCTGTTTGGAGGCAGCCTCACGTGGCCGTTCAGAGAGCTGGATTTTTTTTGGCACATCTGCGTTGACTTCATTTTTCAGTCTCAGAGGTTATGGGTCAATGTTCAACTCTAAAAGGGTTCAGAACTGTTCATTCAAATGCCCGAACATGATTATGCCATAACAAAATTGCAAAGAATGCAATTTATCTAGAAGCCTCTTTATTTGTTGGTTTTTTAATTCTGTATTAATTTATCTTGCTCCTTACTCCAAGGTAGAAATGTCCTTTTTAACTGTAGGAACACTCTGTCACACCTAATTTACTGTGTGAAAGGCTACGAAAATACAATAATAAAGTCCCAATGTCCTCAACCAAGTACTTCCGAATTAAAAGTGTGTTAGCATGTGACTTTGGTGTGAAAAATGTGAACATGTATTTTTAAATTGAATATCCTTGGAATTTCTGACTGTTAGTCAGTCAAAAAGTAATTTAAAGACATTACCTCAAAGTCTGGTATGTTTTGATGGACATTTTTCACTATTTTATGACACGCTTTAGGTGAAAATGATAACCCTTCATCAAGACCTGGCAATTTTTATGGTTGATGTGACTTACAATTGACAAATCTGGTGCCTGAAAATAAAAAATTACCAGATGGATTATTTGCAGGAATCATACTAATATAAGTCCCGATTGATGAGAAGATATTAGTTTTCAGTCAGCTTCTCCTGCATGAATATTTTTAAGCACTTTTAAAAGTACACTATAATTTGAGTAAAAATATAATAAAATGGTTGGCTTTGGTGGAGGACAGGAGGTCGACGGGTGAGGCAACAGTTTATACTCACACACACACACACACACACACACACTGGCAGTGTTCCTGGTCAAACTGACAGCTGGCGTTCAGTCTTCTCGTACCACTGACACAGCGAGGCCTTATCCGAAGCCAATTCCACCTTTACTGGGGCTCCTCCAAAGCCAAGAGAGTTGCTGCTGTGTTAACTGACTCCTCACCTAACCAGATATGTCGCTCTCCAGTTACCCGCCTCGCGCCGTCGTGTGGCTTTACCGTCATGGAGAGTGACTTTCATCTTTGAGATGATGTCAAACAAATTATTGCTCCAACATAGGCTGCGTACGAAAGTTATGATCCCCATCAGGCCCACAGAAAATAATTTGCTCCCTCCTATAATAAGTATCTGGAGATAACATGACATTTTGACTCAGCGCTGTAACATAGCAACAGCATTGTGTCTAGGAAAAGTACTTGTGTGATTATCTAATTTTGGAATGAAAAAGAAAAATAACAACTGTTAGAGATGGATGATCAATCTGACTTAAAATAAACCATCAACATGAGTTACAGTGTATACAGTTATGGAGGAAGTGGCTGGAAACTTTTATTTATTGCTATTGTTATTGTTGTCATATATATTCTATTATTAGTTTTGCCATCACATTTATGTTGTCATTTTTTTCTCTGTGTTAATTTTTGTGTTTCTTATAACTTTGTGAAATTTTAAACCTTGTTTTTAGGCAGATACTTCAAAAAAGCCCATTCTCTTTTGTGCCTCTCCCTGCAGTGTATACTGTGTAATACTTTTGTTATTTTCTGTATTTTAAATTGTGCAAAAATAAATATATCAAACATCAACATTGAAGTGGCTAAGCTGGCAGTTAACGGCGCTAACCTCATAAACAACGCTAAATGACAGCAATAGTGCTGACAAAGCCAGTTGGAAACCAAGGCGGAGCTGGAGAGTGGGCGCCGCCGTCATGACATCAGTATTTAGACGAGATAAGCAATGGGAGACACACATGCACTGATATGCGCTCCATCCAGACTGGCTTACAACTGCTCAGGACGCCATCCCGGCTGGTACATCATGACAATATGACGTCCAACAGATGTTGGACCCTTTCGTTTGAAGGGCGTCAAATTTTGGTTGGAGTGCAAATCCAGTTGATCATATCTGAATGTTTAACTATGTTAGAATTTGTCAGTGTTTGGACATTAACGTTATGTTTGGCAAACTTTTTTTTTCACCATACGTCACCACTAAATATTGTTATTCTAGTCAAGATGGGATATGAGATCTTTGGAAGATGATGGATTTTGTTTACTTAACACAACTTAAATAAAATATCAAAGTAGTCTGTAGTATATGCAGTGAGTATTTTCCATCAAATAATCTTGACATTAAATTTTAGTCACCTGATGGCACAACCTAAATTCAACTAAATATCTACAACATTGGTGGCCAGTTGGGATTACACCACTGTATCTTTACATTAAAAAATAGTGGTTTGCTGCATATTAACACTCTGAATGTTACATACAGAAAGATCGACCTGAGGGGAGTTAATAAATAAATAAATGAAAAAAATAATAATCAAAATACACACATTCTTGATGGTGTCTGGTCCAGAATTTCTGAGGTGAGGTGGATATGGTGTGTCAGGGAACAGACAGGCTTTGGACCTACTTGCAGACAACAAAACACACATTAAAAAACACAAAACAGAACACTTACAGCACCAAAACCAGTCAGGTGAAAGCAGGTGACTGAGCTCCAAACCAAAACTGAAGACGAACTGACAAAGAACAAAGGGACTGGGCTGATGTGAGTAGGGAGACGCTGATTGGAGAGGTGAGAACAGGTGAGTAGACTGCAGGACTACTGAGAGACAGGTGAAACTAATTGAGGCAGGGCTGAGAATTAAAACTTGCGGGAAAACACACAAACAGGAAGTGAAGTGGTCTGAAATGAGAGATTTTAGTAAAAAATAAAACAGTAAACACTAGGCATGACTGCAGAATGAAATAAACAAAAAAACATGACCTGTAGCAGGAGATCGGGGCAGATCATGAAATGGTGCATGTGTTGTCGGTAGGTTTTGACTCCTTACCTCAATATTTCTTTTTCTGCACTCAAAAATCTCACATCAGTACAGAAGAAATAACAGCTAAATGTATTTGAAGTATTAAAAGTAAAAGCACTGATTGTACAGAAAACTGTCCCTGTGAGTTGATCTGTTTTCTTGTGCTACCTTCAAATAATTTTCATTCTGAAACCTAAGAAAACTGTTTAGATTTGTTTTGAAAACATAGCTAGAAAGGCAATGAGTTGTCCCACATGTTGGTGAAAAGGTGACAAGAAAATTACATAAGAATTAGCCTAAAGAGATAGAGAGAGAGTTAGAAATTATTAGAAGTAAATAAAAAAAATGGCCTAGAGAAAATGTGATGAAAACTATATTTATTATTATTATTATTATTATTATTATTATTATTATTATTATTATTATTATTATTATTATTATTATTATTATTATTATTACCTATTATTATTATTATTATCATCATTATTACCTCTTTATTATTATTATTATTATTATAATAATTAAATGAAAGACAAGTACAGGTAGTTCAAATGTCTGAAGTAAATGTACTTCCACCACATATCAGTATAAAAAAAATGTCTCTGAAATGTCTACGTTTTGAGAAAGAAGAAATATATCGATGCGACAACACAGCAACACAGATCTACCCGAGTCACCCTGGTGATAGGATCACATGCTCACCACCGCCGTCCGTGACTCAACTCGGAGGTGGGTGTCTGAAAGCTGTCACACTTACACACTCCAGCATCCTACCTAATCATCCACCTACTGTGCCACACAGCAGGGGGGGAGGACGGAGCGAGGGGGGGGAGACAGACTGAAGAGGAGAGGCAGTTAACAAGAGAGGGAGAGCGATGAGCCGAGGAAGGAGGAGGAGGAGGAGGAGGAGGAGGAGGAGGAGGAGAATTTTTGGAGGAGAAAACAAAACAGTCAGACAGAGAATCAAACACTTCTGGATGAGAGGACAAGGCCAAACGTATGTGATGCTGTCAGTGTGTCAATTAGCAGATGTCCCCTGACTCAGCTGAGAGAAAATAAATGGAGGGAGAGATCAAGATGATCTCCTCTCCCCTCCACCGACATGTCTGCAGAGTGAGAACTTGTCTGCAGGGTGTGGGGACACAGGATGAGACTTTGCAGCCCTCGCCTACGTGACTTCCTCTTGCTCAAAGTGTCTCAGAGCACCGGGAGGAAACTGATCCAGTTTGGGTCAATGTACTGTGGCATTGATGCAATACTGAGATATGTTTACCCAGTGCCTCGGGGCATGTAGATGGATTATGACACAATGGGCTACTGGGTAAAAAGACCCTGTTTTCTCCTAAGGGTAGGTAAAATGCTGTTGTTTCTCCAACAATGGTGAAGGCCCGCACACCCAAACTGACATCAACGAACTATTGACAATGACAATGAAACTGACGGATGCATCACCTCTTAGGTCCCCTCATGTCCCTGACACGAGGGGACAAAAAAAAAAAACATGAGGGGAAAACAAAACTCCACACCAGCAGATGAATAGTTTGTAATCGTCACTCAAAAATTATATATTGTCTTTATCTCAATTCCAAACAATATTTTATTTTTAATATAGAATAATATTTGTGATTGTTTGCAATTAACCTTTGTTAGATCACATTAACATCACAATCCGATGTTGAAAGAACACAGCATATTTACTTTGCACAAGTGGACAAAAACACACTGTTTGGAAATGTTTCTACTAGCGAGCTCAATGAGTAGAGAAAAATATTCTTACCTGACGTTTGTTCCGACCTCACTCCCTCTTGACTTTAACCCTTTGTTTACATTTTACACCTCCCTTTCACGTCTTGCTGAGCTGAGCTGTCAGTCAGAGTGATTTCAGCGACGGGCTCTGTCATGACTGAATGAAATTATTTAGCATCATTCAACATAGCAAAACATCTGTTTTTTTTATTCAGTATCATTCAACATGCTGAATCGGGGGAACCGGCCAACAAGCGGCAAATGACCACGATGGCTTACCGTCTGCTTGGTGTGTCAGGGCCTTTAGGCTTGCAGTGTGAATGTAGCTGGAGTAAACTGCCTGTTTTTGACTTTGATCAAGTCAAAACAAGAAAAAAATGCCTGTAGGATATTGTGAAGGGTTTTCTGATGAATAAACCAAATGTTAGTCGATGAATTGGAAAAAAATAAATGTTAGTCACAGCCCTGAAATGTGGTTATTTGATGCAGAGTTTGATTCAACAAGTTCAAGTTTTACCTGAAAACTGTTACAATTGTATTATTAATTATAATGTTTAAAAAAGAAAAGGATAAACTTTACAATAGTTTTTACCCATACTAAGCTTTGCGACTTACTTTTAATTTCATTAGTGATCAAATTTGTACAGCGGTAATACCTCATAAAACATCATGTCCAGAAGTGTGTGGCGGTGTGTTTTTCTGCAGAGTCCCTGCCCTCTGCCTCGATTGTCTTATTGTCTTCTTATTTGTTTGGGATGTTTATGGGCATTTACCTCCACAGCACTCAGATGAGGACGAGCTTTAGAAAAAGGTAGAGACCAGGTGACAGACCATAAGCAGCAGGCATCCAAGAGACACAGTGCTGGACAAAAAACAAAAAAAAGGAAACTTTAGCGATGCAAAATGCAGATAGTCAATTTGGGGTTGGATTTTAATTTCACTTTCGCTTGCGAATGTTGTTTATAACTCCTGATTTTATTTATTTTTCTGATTAATCTACTGATTCAGTGTTTCCCAGACCTCTCCTCTTGTACAACTTGTAATACCTGTCCTGCATGTTTTTGATCTCTCTCTGCTCCGACACAGCTGAATCAAACGATCAGCTCGCTATGAACACCTGAAGCTACCTGATAACAAGCCAATCGTAATTCTGCTGTGCTGCAGCAGGGACAAACCTAAAACATGCAGGACAAGCGGTACTCGCAGAGAGGTTTGGGAAACGCTGTACTAATTGTTTAATCTATACAACATCAGAAAACGATAAAAAGACAATTGGTGAGTATGGAGGACAGCAAATGTCATGAAATAGTTATAAAGTATTTAATTTGATGATAAAATAATTTTTTTTTTTTAGAAATTGATAATCAATTTTAAGATTGATATTTAAATGCTCGACACTTGTGGTCCTCCATAACTGAGAGCAAAAACATATCAGTCAGGAACGGAGTTGTATGAGAAGATATCAAGTTTAACAGCACCCTCCTCTGGTTAAAAAGTGGCACTACAGGTTGAGGTAAATTTCCTGTTACGGAGATGAGGTTTCCACGAAACCTGTGGTTCAAGACGAAAATTGATACAACGTGTGGAAACGAAACGAGACAAGAGACAGGGGAAGGAGGATCATCTGTACAGTTTTTGTCTCCTGTTTTATTTGGATGAATGAAACACTTTCAGTTACAAAAATGACTTAAAATGAACAACACTGTACAATGAACAAGTAGAGTTATTTTTCTTCTTTTTTTGGTTTTCAAGATAAATACACTAAAAGGCTAACCTGCTACCACAAGGGAGAAGAAGGGGGGAGACAGAGAGGGAGGTGGGGATTGAAAGGGAGGATGGGGGGGGGGCTGCTCACAGGATGGAGGACACAAAGGGAGGAGTGATGGTGATACAACCGTACCTGCACACACACACACACACGCACACGCGCGCGCGCGCACACACACACACACACACACATACACACACACACACACACACACACACAGACTGGTATGACAGGGAATTAAAGCTACTTGGAAGTTGGTAAACAGGACGTTACAGTTGACAGTCATGTTTGGGGACATTATTGGCGTCCAAAGAACAAGGAATCTTTTTGTCTTTTTTTGCAAAGTGCTGCAGCGAACCACACCCTTCACACACACACACACACACACACATGCTCGCTTGCTTGCAGTTGGAAATGTAATAGACTGAAGCCCTCCCCCTCTGCAACAGCTAACAACAAGAAACCACTTCCAGAGAAAAAAAAATCATAAACTTCCCCTTGTCAATGTTGACAGTTCACTCTTTCACACTCTCACACTCTCACACTCTCACACTCTCTCACACACACACACACACACACACACACACACACACACACACACACAGACACAGACAAACATCCCGGGGTAAAGGTCAGACAGGTAGACATTAGGACCAAACATTGGGTTGAACCAAATGATAAAGGGCGGGAGGAGGAGGTGGGAGAGGGAAGGTGAGAGAGGGCTGATGGGAGTTAAGCAGTACTCTCCGGCAGCACGAGCAGAAGGGACGAGAACTTAAGAAGGATCAGAACAGCTACAAAGATACCAAGAGAAACTTCATTATCATCATCATCATCAGCATCATCATCATCACCATCACCGCCGTCATCATCATCATGATCATCATAATTATGAGAAGATTATTTTTCCAATGACAAATACTTAAAAATATACATTTCATCATCATCTTAATTATCATTATTATCATTATTATTATTCCCCTTTGGATAGCCGAGGTTAACGCTTCACAGACCGGCTCGCTAGGTGATGGAGGAGAGAGCAAACAGGAAAGGGATGATAGAGAGAGAGAGAAAGAGGTGAAAGATGCAGTGGAGGTTTTGTGTTGAAGAGAAGGTCAAGTTAGAGCTCTTTGGTTTTATTCTTTAACATCTGACTCGCTTTGCAGTGTTGCTGGAGAAACCTTTGGACTAAAGCTGTATTGTAGAAGAGAGAGAGAGGAAGAGGAAAAAGCGATGAAAGAGAGGAAGAGCGTGTGTAGTGTGGATGAGAGTGGGTGGAGGAAGAAGAAGCAGCTTGTTTATTGTTGTTTTCTTTGCTCCGCTCGCTGTCTCTCCTTCTCCGACAACGACTACATCTCTCACGCCTCCGTGTCCAGAGATATTCTCTTTCTAATGGAGTTTTACTGATTCTGAGAAGATGCCACTGTCATATCTGTGCAGTAAATATGAAACTATTGCCAGGGGATGGTTAACTTAGCTTAGCATAAAGACTGGAAACAAAGTGAAACAGCTAGCCTGTTATCATCCAAATGAGGTGGAAATTATGAATCACTTTAGTGATTCAAATAGTTTTGGTTAGTTCAGTTATGGTGCAGTTTGCTTTTGCCTTTTTTCTAAGAAAGGCGAAGTCATCAATGCATCACCATTCCTACCAGTTATTCTTCATTTCAGTGCTAAATTCACGCTGTTGCTGGTTAAAACTTGTCGCATTCAGTACAAAACTTTGCCTATAAAACCTCTGTTTTAAAAATTAAGAGATCAGCGGCATCTATGCCTGTTTTCAACAGCGTCGTCACAGCATATAAGCCTTTAAAGCAGGCAGGGATGTACTGTGATTGAAGGCTGAGCTGAAAACCATTTAGGGGAGCTCCACAGCTAAAAGCTCCTGATTCTCTGTAGTTTGAATATGGTGTTAAAGATTCATTTGGTGTACGGCGCACCACAGGTGACAAAATCTGTCTGCCAGCAGCTCTGACGCTCAGTAATTTAAGGTGAGACACCCCAAGTGAAAGCACAGTTTTTCCTTACGTGGGTCAAATTAGAGATTTTGTCTTCTTTCAGACTTGTGGAAAGAAAACACCCACAATAGGCCTATGCATTTAGGTAGTTATTTTAGTTCACATTGATGTTTTGTTTTTTTATGCAAAAAAGTGCATATTTAATTAGATAATATGTCATTTGCATTTTTAACATAACATTTCAGAAAACTTGTAATATAAAAAAAATGTCTATGGTGACATTTTATTTAAATTTCTTTCTTTCTTTTTTATCCCATTCACTTGCAGTAGTAAGTTTAAGGCAATTTCCTCAAAATGAGCTTTTTTTTCATGAAAATTATCCCCACTTAACTTTCCAGTTTTGTTTATACACACATTCTGAAGGTTTTTACAGAGGGGTTTGATCATATCATTCATTGGCTAATTTTTGGAAGCTTTTATTCCTAAAAAAAAAAAAAAAAAAAAAGCAAAAAATGTATTTTTAATGGATTTTTTGAACTGGAAATGTATGCAAATCAGCAAGTATTTAGTTAGTTAATACATAATTTGCATATTTAAACATAAAGTTTCAGTAAATTGTAAAATAAGAAAGAACTGTCTTAAAGTAAGTGATCATCTGGGGAACTCTCATGGTGACATCTGTTAAAATTTTTACCCATTTTTTTTTTTTGTCTAAAAATGTGTGGAATTTTACAATTTATATCTTTAAAGGCCAGAAATCTCCTCTTAGTAGCATATTTTCCAGGTTTATTCCTATCGATGTTCTCGAGGTTTTCGCAGAGGGGTTTGTTGATATATCTTTCATACCCTGATTCATAAAGTTTATTCCTAAAAACTGGGCAAAAATTGATTTTATTTAAAATGGCTTTGTTTTGGGAATGCATTTCAGCACATAAAATAATGCCTTATCAATGGAAGAACTTTGACAGTGATAACAATGTTGAAAATTTTACCCTTCACACCTGGGGCGCCTCGTGACATAGTTTATTTACACTTTACAAAAAGTGTAAAATTTGTGGTCGTATCATCGTATCAGATACTATTGTAAAGATTCATCTCTGAACGCTTAGAGACAACGCGTTGTGCGGAGAAAGGAAAGAATCTGCTGCCAAATGGAGGAAAGTGGAGTTTCTGAACACTCGGGTGGACATCATGATTTTGGGGAGTGAGTGCATCATGCTGGATCCCATGGCGGGGCATTGACTTTGGTATCATTCACTAAGGGGGTATCCCCACCAGAGAGATCTACACTTCACACCCGCTCCCTCAAAACCCTGAGGTTCACAAAAAAAAGTGCCTCGTCAGAAACGCTCTGCTTCCATTCCCTCTGAACGCACAGAAAACAACAAACTGGACTCTTGGGAGTTTTTGATCACTTGCAAACCTCTCCTTCCACCTTCCGACGTCTCAACGCACACCGAGTCGTGAGAGGTGTCTGGATGCGTCACCTAGCAACCCCGGTCTCAGCCATTCCCCAGTTACCTGCCCTACGGCGCTCCCTGCTACACGTGGACATCAACTGGTCAATATGGCCCCTCATCAGGCAATGAAGACCAAAAGGCGAGAGAGGGCTCGGCGACCGTGGTGATAAAGTTGCTCTGAGGCGCGAATCTTAAAGCTTTTTTAAGCCCAAAAATGGATCCAGATTTGATCCCAGATCTGCGCCAAAGAGCAGCTTTAAGTCCGTGTTTGACAGGGAGGGAGCGGTGAGGGACAGATACGGAAAGAAGGCTGTGTTCAAAGCTCAACACAGACAGCGGGGGGTGTTTTCCAGGGGGACGGGGTGTGTTTGTGTGTGTGTGTGGACCGGAGCATGAACCAGTGCGGCCTTTTGACCTTAAATGGCACCTTCTGAATCCTATGGAGAAAAAACTGCAATCTAGTCGATGATCTGTTACTTCCCAGATCAATCCCAACCCTCTGTGTTAACCTCCATTAGGACGACGACCTTTGACCTTTACTGTGTCTGCTCCGGGCCACACGAGCACATCGTCCACACGAACACCGATCCCCACTTGAACCCCGCATTTTAAAGCATTCATCTATTTGGTTTATCATCAAAGAATATGAGGTATATGATGAACTATCTCTCTTTTACATCCTACAGTGGATGAATTAAAAAGTTTAAACCAACTCCTAGAAAAGTGGAAACAAAAAAGAGGCAAAAAAAATTCCCTGAAAGAGACAAAGTGAGAAGTTAGAGGGCAATTTACAGCTGGGAATCCAAAATCACCCTCCTCTCTCTTGTCTCCTTCTTTCCTCTCTATCATGTAAAAAACTTTAGCCTTTGCCCCAGTTGATCTTCTTCTTTTGTGTTTTTGGTTGTGTAGCTGTAAAGCTTTCATCGTGTTCTCCCTGTGGAGAAAATATCGAGAACAGAAGCAGCACCGCGTCTCAAAGAACACCTCATGCTGTAACTCAGGCACACATAAATCACATTTATACGTTCTCCGTCTAAACAGAATTTCAGCTTTGCTTTTCTTATCTTATTATCAAGAGAAACAAAGGCTTTTTGTCTACCAAATTCATTTTTCTCCATTGAGAAGTCCTGGAAATAATGAGGTGTTCATCCGCACAGTGCTGCCTCTCGCCATGTGAGCTTCCTCTCCCCTTTAAAAGGAGAGTCGTCTCAGATAGGAGAATATCGTGATTGCTGACCATCCAATCAGCCATATTCTCTTATAAAGTCCCGACAGGACCCGCGGTTGCATTTCTGGTATTATTTGGTTTGAAGAAGTAAGAAAGAACTTTAGCAGGGGGCAAAAAAACAACACAAATACATCCCAGAATATGAAAAAAGCACCTCTAGAAATAAATTAACAAATAAATAGCAAGGCAAAAAAAGGTAACAAGCAAATAAATCAACCCTAACCTGAATAAATAGTACAATCAAAAGTCTAAATCATCATTAATAAAGAGAAATAAAATAAAAAATAAAAAGTCCAAAGAGAGATAGTTAAAATTTTTGGTCTAAAATCAAGTTATTATCATCAATGTTTTTTAGGATCTTTTTTTTTCTCAAAGTCTTTTTTGTAAGTTTTTTTTCTTTTTAATACATTAGCGATAAGTAAGCAGTAGAACATAGATCTTTTTTCTACAAAATCTATAGAAGCACTAACAGATACATTCCGTCTAAGAGTCAATGTGGAGAAAAGGTTTCACCTTTAAGGTGCAAACCCCACATCTAAAGTTTGGTTCATGAGACGATTCTCGCGTGTCGACTGTTTTTCTGGTGTGGATCAAACCAAATATTCTTTGGATACGTTTACGTCCAACTCTCAAACCGTCAACTTGCCTGAGGCCGCTGCTGTGTGTGTTATTCTGCGTTTGAAGTGCGCGTTAAGCCTTCAACGGGGTCAAAATTATGACAAAACATCACTTAAGACCCTATTCAATTTTCTTTTTTTCTTTTTTTTACGATCTGGCGTCCTATTAACACTTTTACAGAAAAACTCAGCTTCAGCTCAGACAAACTGACCCATTTCTGTGCCCCCACGCAGAGAAGGCAGCTCCTGTTCCTCTCTACTGTGTTTGGTTTGGTTTTGTATTTGGTTTTTTTTAAGGTTTTGCTATTCTTTGTTTTTGGCTTTTTGTGTGTCTTTTTTTATCTGCCAAGACAGTCTGTTTCTTTATCTAATAAAAATCTGGAAGCTAAATTTTCACAGTATTTTTTCCAACCACCTGATAAAAATCTCTAGCACGACTACGAAAAAAATAAGGAGCTCTTGTAGTAAGTAAGCGAGTACGTTATTCCAAATGAGTAATAAGCACTAAAGTACAGTACATAAAACGGCATCAAGAGACACAGCAGAGATAAAACAATCGGAACCAACCAACAGAAAAATAAAAACAGATTTTTTTTTTCTTTAGAAGATTTCAGTTCAGTGAGGTCATTTGCGTTTAGCTCCATCCAGGACCAGAGAGCTGAGCCGGAGAGGCGGAGGAGGGGAGGAATTGTCTGTCCTTCTGTTTGTCCGCCTGTCTGTCCAACCCTCCATCCATGCTACACAGTTTCAGAGTGGGGCGAATGCTGCAGCCCTAAAGCTAACCGACAGACAGGCGGCTTCTCCTCTTTAAACTCCTGCACTTTGTCCTCCTCGCCTCCTCCCTCCAGCCACATTTGGTTAGGGTTCTTTTTGGTTTGCTTCTGTCGTTCCTTGGGTTTTTGGTTTGGGTTTATTTTTGGTATCCTCTTAGAAAAAAAAAAGTGTGACGCCTGCTCCCCTCACTACTCGCCCTGTCACCCTTCGTTCTGGGGGTTCGGAGTAAAGGATCAGTTCCCTAAATAAAGCTCCCCCCGTGGTTTTTTTGGGACAGGCCAGGTGGAGGGGATAACCAGCAGCGGGGCTCCTGTTCTCAGCCCCTCTGTGTCTTTATTGTGTTCACATGTCTTGGCCGAGGCTCTTTAAGAACAAGCCCAGCCTCGAGAACGCTTTGGTTTCCATTTGAGAATTAATGGCAGTCTGAGGTGGAAAATGACAGTGAAATGTGATCGATGGGAGTGATGATGGAAACAGACAAATACCAGTAAACATGTCTAGACAGACAGGTGTCGGGGGCGTCTATGCTGATTGACGAGGCAGGAATGAGAGGCGGCTGTGACTAAACTTGGCTTTATTGACTTATTTAGCCTTCAGTCTCAATGGTTATTACTCCAAATCTCCAATCACAGCCCTATTTCATACTTTCAAAAATGGTCGCCCACTCTTAACAAACGTCAATTTTTCAGCGTGTGAAGTTTTTCCAGGGCATGTTTCATTTAGCTACGGAGTCACCGATAATGGGTTATCTTTAAGAGTGAGGAAAGAGCGGTCTGATAAACAGCGCAAAAAAAAAAAAAAGTGTTTAAGTCTTAATAAATTCATTCACACCTTGAAAATCATCTTGCGGCGTGCCAACTCTATTTTGGATCTGCGGCACTTGGTGAGCGTCTTTTTGCCCGCATCATCTCTGTTCCTGCAGACGTTAAAAACAAAAAAAGACAACACAGATGCATATGATGATGATGATGATGATGACGATGACACTGATGATGATTCAAACCACAGAAGCTAGCAAAAAAAAAAAAAAAGCTGCAACAATAAATAGGAACTGGATTGTAAAAATGGCACTAATAAATAATTCAACAAACAAATCCAAACTTCTTAAAGTGTAAAAAATAGATACTGAATAACAAGCCTCTGTCAAGGAAATGTGAAATAAAACGAGAAGTAAAGCTATTCTATGCTCTTCGAACCAGAGGTAGGTAAAGAGACTAACATGTGAAGATACAGCGGTAATCATTCGATCATGAGCTCTTGACTCATTCAGTAACAATCTTTTACAAAATTATTCAGCGTGAAAAACTAGAAGAGACACATGACAGAAAGGATGAGTCAATGGCAAGATGGATTGGCTCTGGATATGTGTGTGTGTGTGTGTGTGTGTGTGTGTGTGTGTGTGTGTGTGTGTGTATCAGTAGCAGTAGAATCCTGGTCCTGGATAGCTTCAGTATTTACACGTCCTTTGAATAAAGCTTTTCTCTCCGTATTTTTGGTTTTTGGTATTTGGGATTTTGGTATGGTTGTCGTTTTTTTTTTTTTTGTCATTGTGTATTCCTCCTCCGCTTCCTCCTCAGGTAAATTTTTGGTTTAAACTCTTCCTCCCTACTCCTCTTCTTTCAGACCCGCAGCTTTTTGAGAATAATTTTTTTAAAAAAAGGGAAAACGTAAGCACAGTCCTCCTCTTCAGTTTTTTGTCCTTGCCGCCATTCCTTTGTCACATAGTAAAGTTATCTTTTGTCATTTTTGGTTTATGCACTTCGACATGCTTCTCCGCCATCTCTTCCGTCTCTTCATTAAAGAGTCATTGGTTTGTTTTTCCTTCAGAGAGAAAGAGTGGAGAGGCGCCATGTCGATATCGCGTGTTATTGACAAAAAGGTCCCACGTTGCCTCCTCTCCATCTGTTTGGATAGATAAAGATTTTTGGTTTAAATCTTCCCCTCCCCCCCTTCTCCCCTCTTTCACCTCTCTCCCTCCCTCTCTCCTCTTTCATTCTGTGTATTTTTGGCATCGAAAGACTGGGAGAGAAAGAGAGAGAAAGCCATTGCGAGAAAAATAACGGAAGAAGAGCGCAAGAGAGAGAAAGAGATAGCTTTGGTGTGAAAGGCGAGGTTGTCGTGTCCTCCTTCCTCCTCCTCTCTGATTGGCCCTTGGTGCGGTCACTCAATCTTGGCCCCGCCCAGAGAGGGCGGGCTGTGTGCCATTTCGCTGGAGGAGCAGGAAGAGGCGGGGCTGGAGCAGGGAGAGGGGGAGCACGGGGTGGGGCTGATGCTGCTGGCCGAGGGGAAGGGGGAGGCCTGGGAGGCTTTGGCTACAGCGGCGCTGACCATTCCAGCGCTGGGGTTCTGGCCCATGTGGAGGAGAGCGGGGTGGTTGAGGAAGAGGGAGGAGGGGAGGCCCCCGGCCTGGCCCCCGGAGGCCCCCAGCATCACCTTGCTAGCCCCCTCAAGACTGGAAAGAGGCAGCTGGCCACCACTGGCTGCTAGGGCTGTGGGAGGGAGAGAGAGAAGAAAAGGTTGACTGAATATTCCACTTTTACAGTCGTTCAGGATCAATTTTAGTTTAATTTTTAGGTTTTCGGTTCTATTTTCGGCTCAGTGTTTTTTGTTATTGTGTATTCCTCCTCATCTCCTACTCAGATTAATTTTACATTTAAACTTCTCTCCCCTTCCTTTAATCGATGGACATGACAATACAGAATGGAAACGCAGTCATCTTGCAATTATGTTTTATCGACATTTCGAAAATATCGCCTAAGTTTTGCACAAATCTGGAAACCAGCCTTCATGTGCTACTACGTGGATATAGTGACAGTTTCAGAAAATATGACAAGAAGTTATTTTCATAAAAGTCACTAACTGTAGCTTAAAAAGGAAATATTCTGCAACTTTGAGTAGTTGGTCTTTGATACAAAGTGTTTTAATTTTGGTCTTCTTTGGTCTCTCTGTCAGTCACCCTCATCTACCACTACTCAAGTTAATTATTTCTGACAGTACCCTGCCAAACCGGAGAAAGTGCCTGAACGTGTTGCACTCAGCAGAAGGAGGTGGAGATAACCGTCACTGCCACTTTAAAATGAAAAGCTCAGGAGTGCGACTTCTCTTAAAAAAAAGTGCCCTTGCCTGTTTTTATGTTGAATCAATTGAGTGGGAGTTGAGAAACTTTTAAATCCCCCCACCCAACAAAAAAACCCCACAATTTCAACACTGTGCCACTAGAAAATAACTGAATATTATCTAAGATACTCTTTCGGGATCAGATACAGCACAGCAACAGGTAAGCTGACATGAGTGGTCTGTTGTTATGGAAACAAGGTCGACGATTGGCTGCGAACATCGCTTCATGCAGCGCCTCTTTCATACACAAAATGTTACATGTGAACTCAGCCTAATAATGTTTGTGATTGCATAGCAACAGCAAAAGAGAGAGATTTTTTCCAGTGTAGAGAAAGCATGAAGCAGTCATACAGTTCTCCAAAAGTCTTGTGGGTGCGCTGCAATATCGTCTGTCGAGGCTACTTTTGGTGAAGAAACTGTTATTTCTGCCTCCTCAGTGATCGATCTCTTGGTGTGTGAGTGTTGAGCATCAAAGTGGTGTGAGTCCAAAATGCAGCTCTTGTTCTGCGAAGGTCTGATATTTAAAGTTGATGGTTTAAAGGAACAGTGTAGGATTTGGGGGATGTATTGGCAGAAATGAAATATAGTAAGTGTGTTTCCTTTAGTCTATAATCACCTGAAAATAAGAATTGTTGTGTTTTCATTACCTTAGAATGAACCGCTTATACCCACATAGAAATCAGGTCCTCGTCCACAGAGATCGAGATGTTGCAGGGACAAACTAAACACTGGCGGTAGAAAGGGCCAGTCGTGTTTCGTATTAGCCAGTGTAGCTAGTAGCCCCTCTGTTACAACATTGTCCAAAAAACACTGAATTTTATTTAGATTTATTTTGTGTTTTTATCTGTTCAAATCAGTAAGATACTGAGAATAAGAGCACCTAAATTAGCCCAAAGATTTCTAGCAAGGAGTCCTCACTTTGCTGTGATTTAGGCAAAATCTCAGGGTAACTCAGAGCTAAGAAGGGACAGAAAATTTATCTTAATGAGGAGGGGTGGTTGACCTCATAGCTAGATTGATGCATTATTTTAACAGATGTGATTGGTTGTCATTGACGCCCTTTTGTGACTCTGCAAGGTGTGCACACTGGTTGGAAATGAAATAGACTGCCGCACAATTTAAGTCTTCTAAAACTGTTGCACTGTTGCATTTTTCCAGTTGTCAGATACCTAGGTGTTGTGATCATTGGTGTTATACAGTTATTGCTTTGGGTAGCAGATGTGAGTGCATCTCTAATGATTTTCAACTATCTAATCTGTAGCATTTAATTAACTCGCTGTCACCCAGCATTTGGAGAATATTTGTCTTAAAACTTTTTGTTTCAGCCATTTACTCCTCTGCTCAGGAAACTTGTAAATATCTCAAGAGTCCTACTCCCAACCTCTAACAGTTTTTCACCTTGGGAGCTCTCTTTAGGACTAAGATACTTTATGATTTTTTTTTTTTAATCTTTAGCAGCAGCTTGTCTTAACTTTGAGGGGGAATTCTAAGAAAACATAATTTTTCTAAGAATTTTCTAAGCACTTTGTCACTAGAGGCAACTCTTTGTAAAACAGTAAAATTCCCCGAAAGCTTACACACCGTTCCTTTAAATGTTTATCATGACCATTACTGGTGCATATATTAAATGAAGTGCATGAAACCACCCTAATAAAAAACGTTTCCATCAAATGTTTTTAGGCATTTCTCCCCTTAATCATCGACACATTTGATGAGATGAAGAGATGAAAGGCTGAGGATGAGTGAGACACAGACAGACGCACACACAAAAACGTAGCCCACACATTAATGTAGCGATCGTCACTCACACACAGACACGTGATGGGATGGAGTCATGGATGTCGATAGCAACATATGAGAAATTCTTCCTCTCTGTGTCTCTCTGCCTCAACAAACACCCTCTGCTGCCTGTTCATCCGCGTCTCCAGTCTGCAGTCTACCAGCGCGATTTGTTTCACCCACCATGCATAACTGTATTACTCATCATCACACTTCTGTTTTTAATACGTCTCTCCCCCCTTTCTCATCCTCACACCACAAAGTATGATTAAAAATTAGCTCTGCTGACGGTGGTCGGGACTGTTTGGTGGTCAGTTCTGCGGGGCTGTGCACTTTTTTTTCTTGTGCTATTCTTGTGTTGTTCTCAAGTGTAGGAAGGTGTGTGAGAGGGGATGCGTCGTGTCTGAGTTTTATATGTGTGTAGGAGGAAAATGTATTGCCAGGACATAAAAAGTCTTCTATGTGTGTTTTTATGTATCTTGTGACCCTAAGATTTTCCAAGAAATTAAATAATAAAGTACACCACCTCAGCCGTAACCTCTAAACTATGTTCTGTTTATCAGTAAGCTTTCGTTTTTTTTTCTCACTTCCCTGAAATAAACTCATTTCAGCGTCTCTCATTCTCTCACACACCTTGGATAGTGGCCAGGGGATTGTTACCGAGGAGGGCTTGGTTCATCCCTGTGTTAACTCCCATCACAGTGTTCCTGTTGTGTCACACACACACACACACACACACACACAGCACCACACATTTGCAAGCATATGTACGAACACAGACAGGCAAAGGAGAAAAGGTGAGAAAAAAAAGCAGGTTTAGCAGCAAGGACAAGAGGAGGGCAAATTCAGCCCTGCACAAATAAAGAGCTGTAGTCTGCTGACAGTTGACTGTACAGATGTAACAAACAAGAGGTTAGAAATGCAGAAAGAAACAGAACATCTTGCAAAACTCTCATTAATTATGTATTTATGTCAGAAATGATTCAGTAAAAGAACATTCTGCACCAAACAAAGGTACTGTATCGTGTTTGTGTGTGTGTGTGTGTGTTTGTGTCTTGGTCGCATTCACCTCAAGTTTGCAGCAAAATCGGTGATGTAGTTAGACACGTCACCGTTCTTTTTACCCATACGCCATAAGCTGTGAACACAAGAACCACACACACAAACACACACAGGGTTAGAGTGCACTGCAGCACGGGGGAAGCAGTGGCGCCAAACGGCATGTTGGGATATCAGTGTGTGTATAAATACAAACAGTCTCTGTGTGGTGTGGCGTGTATGTGTGCATTATTAACAATTTAACTACAAACTGCAGGTGAAGCGAGCATGTTGCAGTGCAGTGCTCATGGCGTGCATGTTTAAGTAAGTAAGTAAGTGTGGTTGTACGTGGTGGCACTGTCAGATGTGTATGTTAAATTAAAGACTATATTTAGATGAATGATGTGTATCCGCTTCCTCCCGTTGTTCAAAATTTAGCACAATATCTCAAATACAGCCACTGCCATCTTGCGCTGGTAATGTCATTTGGGGCCAGAGTCCAAATAGTCCTTATTGCATAGTGAAGTTCCTAACTGCATAAAAAAACCTGGAAATATCTAAGTGGCAGTCATTATAAAAGATGTTTCAATTATTTAGATGTTGTAAATGTATTTTCCTAAGTTCACATCTTTCATTGACTTCATGCTGTTTTCCATTAATGTCAAGAAAAATTGATTAGGATTAGGAGGGGACATTTTTTTTAAACAACTGAGTTCAGACAGAATCTGTGCCGTGGTTATTATGAATTGGAGCTGTAGTATTAAGTTTTTGCTCCCGTCTGACCCAATCAGGAACTGCGGGTTAAATGCGGGGATAATGGCACACGTTCTTAGACAGTCTCTCCTAGAAGGGATTTATATTGCTGCACTTGTTTTTACACATGAAAAGAGGCGGAAATAGTTATTTAAATAATGAATAAAGAGGACTTCAATCTTCCGAAAATGGCTTTCAAAAAGTTATAGATATTGTATAGCTCCCCAATCTAAACCGTAAAAGTTTTTGTATGTTGAAGTGCACTGTCAACATATAGAGACAAATATCTTAAAACTTGGCCAAATAAATAAATTAAAAAAAACTATCTGGCTAGATGTCCTTAAAAGTAAGTAGAAAATGTGTGTTTTTTTTTTCTCATTTGGATGAACTGACTCTTCAAAGTCTCCAAATTTGCCCTGATCATAACTGCTGTGTAGTGACTAATGGGGGAATCCCTGGAGGTGTATTGTGACTCTTACCCTGTGTTAAGGTTGAGTGTGCTGTGGCTGGGAGTGGCCGGGCTGGCCGTGCTGCGGGGAGGAGGAGGAGGAGTCACCGGGGAGGGTGCGGAGCTGAGGGAGGGGTGGGTGGAGGTGAGGCTGGAAGTCAGGGGGCAGACGGGGGACATGGTGGTCACTGTTGTGCTGAGACTGGTCACGGCCTGCGACAGCTGGCTGGACATCTGGCAGAAATGAAGAAAGATTCAAGTTTCTGAAACTACAGTTGAAAAATAGAAAAACACATTTATTACCAAAAGTATTTACCATGTGAGGGCTGTAGCAGGGCGGTTTGTGCGTTGGTGGGGCAGTAGGGGGCTGGCTGGGCAGGGGAGGGGTGGCACTGGAGGGATTGATGCGTTTCTCTTTCTGCCGGCGGTTGCAAAACCAGACCCGAATCACCTCCTTCTCCATGTTGAGCTGCTCTGCGATCAGCAAGATCTCTTCTGAGGTAGGCTTCTGGTTCTGCAGGAAGGGAGAGGAACGAGAATTCAGATTTCAGCTGTGCTATGTGTCAGCCAGAACATTAATAACGGCAAGCGAGGATATAGGTTATGTTTCATAATACTTCGTAGGTTTTCTGCATGAATTAATGTTGGAAGTTTCTTGAATTTCATAAAAATTAAAGTGTTTTGATACTATTAAATTACATTTAATGATACTAGAATACAAAAATTCCGATATAACTCATTTGTATTAACACAATCAGCAGAAACTGACATGAAAAAGCTCTGTGGAAAAATAAGGACTTATTTGTGAAGTCATTATTGTCTGTCTTCAGCCCTCACACACTGTCCAGCATTCACAACATGCTTTAAGATCTCGTCTTTTCTGTGACCCAATAAACTTAAATCAGTTTTAAAAATTTGTAATAGATAACAATTTCTTAATTTCTCACTTAAAGGTCGAGTGTGTAGGATTTAGTAGCACCCAGCTGTGAGGATGCAGATTGTGAACCACCTGAAACTTCTCCGGTGTGTCAAGCGTGTAGCAGAAATATGCTGGCTGACACGACAGTGCAAAAATACAAAAATACAAAAATGCAAAAACTCTAATAGCCTTATCTAAAGCCAGTGTTAAGTTTGTCTGTTCTGGGTTACTGTATCTGAACTGTATCTGGAAAAGCACCCTCTCCATATGTCGTTATAAAAGGCTGAGTCAGAGATGACAAAAACACAACGTTCTCAGTTTCATATGATTATAAACTAATAGAAATTATGAATATATTTCATGGGCTTCCCAATAGCTCAGCTGGTAGAGCAGGTGCGCCATGTTCAAAGGCTGCAGCGACCGTGGGTTTGATTCCCTTTGCTGCATGTCATCCCCTCTCTCTCCTGCTTTTCACGCAAAAAATTTTGCCCTTTCAAATATATGTGAAAACACCAAAAAATAATCTTTAAAACATATATTATGATTTTATTTCTGCCAATGTATCCACCGAAATCATATACACTGTTCCTTTAATAATATGGTTAATTCTCTTACCGTCATGAATGCGCGTTCCAGGGCCACGCGTACATTCGTCTCAATGCTGGTTCTCTTCTTTCTGCGGCGACCAGGAACCCCATCGAAGCCCAGAGAGGGAGAGGACAGGGAGCTGGGGCTGGGCAGGGTACTGTCTATGGACATGGTCTCTGATGAAGGCGAGCAAACATAAAAAAAGACTGAGTTTCACACTGATTGTGACACCCTACGAGCATGAAAAGTACTGTTATTTTGTTGAGAGCTCACCTGCGTCATTGAGCCACTTCTCTAGCAGCGGCTTCAGCTTGCACATGTTCTTAAAGCTCAGGTTGAGGGCTTCAAAGCGGGAGATTGTGGTCTGACTGAAGTCGTTGCCATACAGCTTCCCCATGGCCAAACCAACATCTCCCTGGTTGAGGGATAAAAACAGTCAGTCAACAAACTGCTGACGGAAACTGCACATGCACACGTACACAGTAGGCGTCTCTACCCACCTGTGTGAAGCCCAGTTTGATGCGTCTCTGTTTGAAAGTGCGGGCGAACTGTTCCAGCTCCTCCAGGTCACTAGGCTCCTCGGGGTGAGAGGTCACTGAGGGCACCGTGGTCACACCGCTCACCTCCACACTCTTATCTCGCTGTGGCAGGTGCGACGTCAGAGGAATGAAAGTGAGAACGAGAGGGAGAGACAGATGTGTTTGTTTATCGCTGGTGCAGAGGCTGTGTTTTCCTTTTTCCACTGACTAAAGCTTGAAAGTTTCCTTGTACCTGTGCTTGGAGTCCCATTCTAGTCGGAGCAGACAGCAGGCTGCCTTGGTTTGGCTGAGGTAGCGAAATGAGATTTGGTGTTGATAGGAGTCCTGAGGAGGAAAAAAAAAGAAGAAAATGATCGGCCATAATAACGACAAAAGTAATTATGTAAACAACTTATTTTTATCACTGTCCTTGCAAGAGGTCTACCCACCTTGCTGGCCCTGCTGTGCCGAAGGGAGGAGGAACTGGGCAGGAGATGGGATCGAGTGGCCGGGCACCAATACCAACTGCTGGAGCTGCAGCAACTGCTGGATGTCCTGTTCATCAGGAGAGAATGGAGATCAGAGAAAAAACAAGACTTTATGAAGCTTAAAGGACAGACGATGGGCTCAAACATACAAAATACGTTATTGTGTTATCTCTCTCCACTTGAGGAGAGGAGCAGATCTGGACATGCAGAAAACATCACAGTAAGAGGAAAAATGTTGATGTTGGAGGAGAAAAGAAATGGAAAATGTGTGCATTCGTGCAAGGTGGAAAGTGTGAATCATGAAAAATACGATAGACATGCAAGAAGAATTGTTCCATGGCTTGATACTGGTTCTTCAATCAAGCCGCTCACCAGGAAGTGGCTCTGATTGGCAGTCAGTACCTGGGCGGTAAGCTGGATTGGCTGGGAGAGGGTGAGCTGGGGTGGAGGAGGTGGGACGGGGACACTTTGGGCTGTGTTTTCCTGTGTGCTCTGTCCCTGTCCCTGGGACTGCGACTGGGCCTGCTGCCCTGTTTGTCCCGCCTGATGCTGCTGCTGCTGCTGTTGCTGCTGGGCTTGCTGATTGGCTGCTGCTGCGGCTGCGGCTGCCTGAGCTTGCTGATTGGCTTGGGCTGCTGCGTGGGCAGCGTGAGCGGCGTGGGCTGCACTGGACTGCTGCACAGCTGCAGCCAGGAGCTGCGCTTGAGCCTGCTGCAGCAACAGCTGCTGCTGCGCTGGCAACAGTGCTGTCAACTGGCGAGGAGAAAGATGGAGAGGAGAGCAGAGGAGAGGAAAGAAGAGGAGGGGAGAGGAGAAGAGAGGAAAGGAGAGAGAGGAGAGGAGGGGAGAAAATAGACAGAAGGAGACAAAGAAGGAAACAAAGTGTTCAAAAAGCAGCACCAGAGAAGCAAGCAGGGTAAAAGCAAAGCAAAGTGTGTGTGTGTGCTGGTGCAAATGTCAAAAGTCTCTCTCACCCCTGCTAGCTGGGAGCCGGTCAGCATGAGCTGTGTATGTTGCAGGGCCGTCTGTGAGGGGGTCGGTCCGTGAGAGAGAGGAAGGGCTGGAGACATCTCACCACACTCCTCCATCTTAGTCTGTGTGGAAGATGGAAAACAGAGTGGAAATGTAAAAGAGCATTCAAATATTTATACACTTGTATCCAAAACATAAATCCTAAAATGAGTTTTGTTCCTCCAGATCATTTCCATCCCACCGTTACTGAAAACTACACTTCTCCTTTCCAACATAAATGTTTGCGAATAACTCTTTAAACACAATGCAGAACTGGTTAAAAAGACTACTTAGAAACATATTACCACACAAGCTTACCTGGCTACTCAAGATAATGAAAGGCAGTGTTGAATTTTTAAATTCTGTTTGTAATTTCAATTGAATGCTCATAATCAGTCACAAGTAAGCTAATGAGAACGGTGTCTCTAGTCTGTCTCAGGCACTAAGAGTCCACTCGTCTCTCTTTCTTGCACAAAGGGAGGATGTTTCCTCCCTGGATCAGGCATGTTTGTACTGGCAGGGGAAACTCTTCTAGCTTACTGATTTGCATATCTCCTGCGGTATGCAAATGAGGACCATTCCAGCTTTTGGCAAAAGTTGTAGCACTATAGATTTATTGCTATTCTCAATGCGCTTTGTGAAGGGAGAGTGCCATCATACTCTCTCGGCTGTGAGCGAATTTGTTTACATTCAGCCGACACATAATGAACCTCAACGTTGAACACGACAAAAGGACAATTGAATGTGCAGCGACCAATACAAAGCTGAGGCAGCTATACTGTCAATAAAGCTATTGTGGGACGTTAAAACACACAAAAGATGCACAAACAAAAGCCCAGACATATGCACAGACATGCACAGGCAGTTCAGTGACATGGACACACACATATACACTCACCTTGCTGCCGCTCAGAGTTGGTGAAAGGGGGAAGGGATTGACTTTCATTGACTGAGCCTAAACGAAATGAAATAGACCTTATATCAGAAATGACTGCCAAAAATGACTTTAAATGCATTGTATTAAAATAAATCTTTTTTTCTTTGCTCCTACAAATACCCGATTTATCAAAAGAAATTACATTCTATTATCAATTTTTGAAAAAATCTTTTTCAACAATTGTTTTAGTGATTAATTAAGCAAAAATGCTAAAAGCTCACTGCTTGAGGAGTAGCTGCTGTTCTCTGTTTGATTCATTTGTCAACTGTAAAGAGTTTAGGCAATATGGCTACAGTGGGGTCTGAGAGGTTGGGCTCTCATACAGAATACATACGAATCAATTTACCTCTTCGAAATACATTTGTGCCTAAAGAGAAACCCACAGATGACTTTGGTGCCATTTGCTATATACACTCACAAAAGGGCAAATCTATCTCTGTCATGGTTTCCATTCAGTTTTTTTTTTTTTTTTTAATGGTAAAATAGTCAGTAGATGACAAAAGTGTATGCTTAATATAGAAAAACTGTAAAAAAGTATTTCTTACATTGTGGAATTTTTTTGTCATATAAAGATATGCAACGGTGATCGCTGGGCAATTCATATGTTGATCTTTTCAAGTTTCTATTTCGTCATGTGGTCAGACAGTATTAAATGTAAGCTAGTGTAGGTAGTTTAGGTGCATAACTCGTAACTGCAACGGAGTCCAGTGTAACCATCTTATGCTGCTGTTGTCAGATGAATTTTTTGTACTACAAGCAATTTAAGATCACAGCTTCCCTACTGAAAAACTCATAAATGTCATATAATTCCCTTTTCTGTTTAAACCACGTTGTACAATGTGCTTTGGCAATACTGTGATTCAATATGGTCATGCAAATAAACAGGGCTTTTCTTGCTTCTTTGCTTGCTTTAAAAAAATGCTTTCTGGCATCTTATTTAGCCTGAAAAACAGTTTTTAAACTTTCCAGATTAATCATAATGAGAAAATTGAGAAAAATATGAATAGTTGTTAGTAATTACTATTGAGTACAGAATACTTGACAAATGCTATAATTAAAAAATGATTAACTACAGATGGAAAATTATTCAAATGTAGACTATTTTTGTTAATAACGGTGGAATGTAACCAAGTGTATAAATAAAATGGCTTTTTGTATTATTAGGCCTATACTTATTTTTGATAAATATATACAGCCTACATATTTAGATCCAGGGCTATTTTTAAGACGTTCAGGGCTGAAGCCTCTGACGCCCAGGACTAAAAACGCCACTGCCAATAAAGCCTCTATGAGTTAAACAGAATACGGAATGAAGGATTAAATTAAAATTATTCCACACATCAATCGATAACGGAAACAATAAGCAGTGCGGCTCTCTGAGTGGCACTGTTATCTGTTTTGGTGCATTAACTATGTAGGTGAAAGAGGTGGGAAACAGACCATAACAATCGGAGGAGTCAAACGTACCTGGTGATTTGATTCAGGTCCATTCCGCTCTGAATCTGAGTGGGAGTGGAAGGAAAAAGTGAGAAATTAATCACGTGTTGGAGCACAAACGCACGCACAGACAACTGTGATATCACGTATGTACTTACCTGTGCCCTCCAAGGGTGAGTCAGCCCCTACTTTCTCGACCTCTACTGGCTTTGACATCCTGATATCTGTAACAGGAAGACACACAAATAAATAAGTAAACACGGGTGATTTTTAAATCCGTGTAAGATAAAAATAAACTGCAGACACAAGCATTTACAAAGCAGGTCATCAGAATCTCAATGACGAGAGGGGAAAGTAGATGGCCAGGGAGTTGATTATACATAGGTTATGGTGTTTTCAGGTCACAGAACAGGCCTACACACACTGTACAACAAACAATGTGGCTGAATCATTTACAAGCTGAATGTAGCCCACATTCATTCATACTTTCCAATTAGTGGTTTAACAAAGGAGTAGGCTGACCCAGGGTGTTTGCTTGTTCTAAATTTAACTTGAGGTGTCTCTACGTGGGAGAAAGTCAGCGCTAAAAAATGTTTTATGTTGTGTGTCATTCATTACATGACCACATTACTTCCTGGTTGATACTGTATTGGGACAGTCCCATGGCAACAGCAGTGAAGATAGGGAGGGAAGAAATTAAAGACTTTAAATCTATCAGAAGAGGAGTGGAGCATTTTGGCAGCAGAGCATTGGAAAGATGGGAATGAGGATGATTTGAAGAGTTTTAAGAGAATACATATGTGTGTGTGTGTGTGTGTGTGTGTGTGTGTGTGTGTGTGTGCGTGCAGCAGTTTTGTTTTATTAATCTCCCATTTGTATCATCTCACTGCAAAACTTTTTATTTGTTGGAAACCACAAACTGAAAGACAACTTTTTGTTGTGTCCAGCTGAAACCTTTCTTCCTCTCTCTCTCGTTCTCTCTCTTTTTGACAACACACACACACACACACACACACACACACACACACACACACACACACACAGAGCTACTTCCCTTTTGTGAAAACATGCAAATCCGCCCAACGACCAACTAATTATATCTGCCACCTGCATAATAAACTCTCAGTCTCCCTCCTTTTTCTCTCTCTCTCCCCCTTTCACCCTTTCCTCTCCTCTTTATCGCTCCTCATCTTGTTGCTTCTCATGTTGCAGATGAGAGCACGTCAACATTGTGGCACTTTTTAATTTCTCCATCCGCTTATTGCTGAGCTCTAATCAATAAGGCACACTATAAACACAGAAAAACTCTTGTCTGACTCCCGCAATGCCAACAAAGCAAGTGGTCAAGCATGGTTTTAACCATTGGGGGGCAGCAGTGACACATGGAGAAGATGACCGCTCTGCTGACCTGATGCCACTTTTAAAAAACCAAATCATCCGTCTAATGCAATCACCACAAAGACAGGCCAGATCCAAAGAGTCACTCACATTGAGCAGCACATGCATGTGTGTGTCAGTGAAACAGATGTGAGAACAGTGGACTTTTGAAGTGTCTTTAGGGGAAGTGGCAATGAGCTAGAAAAGCTCCAATCTGCTGCCACACTGGTTATAACCCGGGGTCAGGAAACGCACATAAACTGACCGCAGGGTTTCCCTCAAATAAATGGACTTCTGCAAAAAGGCTAATTTTGACACCAGCCATGTGGATGCAAACATCTGGTCGATCTATTATTAGGTTTGATTTGTGGTTATTCCAATATTACACACATCCTGCTCCTGTTGTGGCATTATAAGGCATTTTGGCTATTAGTGAAACTGAAAAACTGTCCAAAGTTGCTCAATTTGTGGTAGAAATGTAATGTCTCCCTCTCAAGATGCACACATTAAAAAATAAAAAATTAAAAAACAAATTAAAAACGTGTCACCTGTATTACATTGGATTGTCTTGTGCTCCAATCATCAATATGTGCGGGCTGTACGGTAAAGCCAAATATAAAATGACTGCCCAGCTCATAAAACAGCCATAATGTGAAGTTCCCAAAGTGCTGCCTCTTGTGCTGTGCTGCCCGCTCGCAGGACACCCGGTGGAACGTGTGTATTGATTCATGGTTCAAAATGGCCTACAGACAGTCGCATGGTGGATAATGTGGTCAGTAATACAGTGGTGGGACAGTATATCAAGATGCTGTGTCTTTTTCTCACTTCCCCTCCCGACTTCCCCTTGTACAGGGTTGAACGCAGAGTGCTAAACCCAACACTTACTGTCAGCGAGGCTATTAATATTAGCCTGCTCTCTCCCTCTCTTTCACTCTATCTTTTAAAAACCTCCTCTTCTCTTTTACATCACATTGCTGCACACACACACAGCTAATTTTACTTGACGCAGAGCAGAGTTACACATTATGAACACTTTTACAATTTTACTGATTTTGTTTAAATAAAAGCATGAGGCAGCATCTCATACCCGTGTCTCATTGTTTTTTTTTTTTTTTGGTAACAAGTTAATTTACACAAGAATCTCTCAAACTGCTTTGTTAAATTACTGTGTCTATTTCTGTCCTCATTAAGCTGTTATGTTAATCTTACAGCAAAGCTCAGGGTTTAACTTTGTCACAGTGAGGCCAGAGAGCTGCATCGTACTTCGCCGTCTCTTAAACAGAGCAAATTTAATGCTGCATAATCCTGTGTCATGAATAAATGATGCAAGAGAAAAGGAACAAGGAACAACAGTGTCTGTGCTCAGTCTGGACTGTTTCTGGTACTCTCCTCTGGGTATTTTAGCTGAGATGAAACTCTGCTGCAACTAGACCCCGAATCTCTTTCCCCAGAATCTCTTTCCCCCCAACTCCCTCCACCCCACCCAACAATCCTCACCCCCCACTTCCTGATTCAGGACACAACCCCGGCGCCAAGGGGGGTGTCTGGGAACTGGAGTCATCGCACCTACTAACTACGGATTTGAAAAACCAAGGGGCGCCCGTTTTGATTGCAAAGAAACGTTTTTCGTTTAAAACTGAGCGCCAAAGTGAGGACAAGCTTTAGAGCGTCTGGATGGGGATGAAGACATGAGCTGATGTTTAAATTTAAAAATTAAATAAGGATCTGAACTTAATAAAAATACGTAAAAATAGATTTTAAAATTAAAACGATGAACTGACGAGAAAAATCTGACAATAAAGCGTTACATCTTAAGGAAAACCTGAGGTATCGCAGCAGAATCATTACAGTCTGTGCTGCTGACATTGTTGGCTGTTTTATCAGCGTCAAGCGTCTGTCCGTTTTGTCAACTACAAACTAAAATGATTAAAATGTTGAGCTCATAAAACTCTTTATGAATAAATGCAAATGCTTTTGGAACATATACAGATGTTAGTTTGTAAGAACCTCTCTGACAGTTTGCAGAATTTATAAAATTTTCAGTGAAAAGACAATTTTTTCACGTATTGCACTGAGCAGATAAGTGAGGTTGTATATGCAGAAGGCAAGGAGACTATACTGGCCTTACTATGAAATAAACTCGGGGAAATTCCGTATTTACTCACTTATAATTCTGACATGAATGAACAAAACTGCTGAGCTGTTTGATCAACCTTTATAACTGTACAAAAAGCCTCATTGTTTTTAACTAAGCAAAAATTTAGAAATTACATTTATTCTGACATTTTGTTTTTGCATTAACCTTCTACAATATTACACCAATATCGACCTTTTGTTTTATTTTCACTGAGATCTGAAGTGATGTATTAGTGCTCAGGATGTGTGACTATGGTCAGAGTAAGTTACCGAAGGTCACAGCGGCAACTACGTCTGGTTACAATATGAGTCTGTGATTTTTTAACCCATGAATCACTCCCTGATAACAAACACATGTCATCAAAGAAACTTGTAATTTGTAAGAAATGATATCAGGACATCAAAGACTGAAAAATATGAGCTAATTGACATTTAAACATTGATTTCTGGTAATTGGTGAGTCATTTAACAACCTGCTGCGCTTGTCTTCGCAGCTCGCTGTCGGTCAGCTGAGACTGACACTTTTTCTCAGGTGAAGCTGACCACAAAAACAAGGCCCAGGGACAACAAAAGTCTTCTGCTTTGTTTTTGTCCATTTTTAAATACTGAGCATGACAGCTATTTAAGTCATTTCCCCCTTTTGGTAATTTGTCTTTAAAAACAAAACAAAACAAAACAAAAAGAGTCTTTCAGTGCTTTTAAGATGTTTTTTGAATTAATTGGCATAGATTTAAATTTGAAAATAAACAAAACAATAATCAGTGCAACTCCCCCACAACTCCGACACAGACACAGACACACACACACACACACACACACACACACACACAGAAAGTTAACACCAGTTTCAAAGTTGCTCAGGAGCAAAGCTTATCAGCTAAATATCTATAAACTGAACACAAATACAACATTGCCGCAGTGCTGGTCAATAAAAAGAAAAGGTGTTTTATGATGACAAATGACAAATAATCCCAATATAGAAAAATACTGGCCGCAACGCTGGTTTTTCATCACCAGTGCATTTCAAAAGACATTTCAAAAAACTTTTCTTTTTTTACTTAAGCTATTATGAGCATTCAGTGTAAACACACACACACACACACACACGGGTATGCTATGAGCTGCGAGGTGGCTGACCTTTCCCTCTGCATGCGACAGGCGTCCATCCATCCATCCATCCACATCTTTCTCCTCGCACCACCTCTCTCTCTTTGATGTTCTTTAATTAGCTGAGCTTGTTAGACCCGGTGGCATTAATCAACAGCATAGACACAGTTCTTTTTCTCGCGCACACACACACACACACACACACACACACACACACACACACTGCCCTCTGCCTCACGCAAAGCTTAATTGGTCTTGGTAAATGAAGGCCAGCAGAGAGCGGGCTGCACAGACAGTCACTCACCTGGCAACCACATACTGGTGAAGTCCTTTGCTGCTATTGCTGCTGTCTTGGTCATATCTGTCTCTGTGTGAGAGGGTGTGTATGCGCGGCGCGCTACGTAAAGAAAAAACTCTCCTTCTCCCCTTCTCTCACTCAAACCAAAAGGAGGAGTGTATTAAATCATATGGTTAGAGAGAATTACTCTCTCTCTCTCTAGTCCACACCCCCCAAGCCCCACCTCCTCCCCACATCCTGCAACACAACAGGAAGTAAGCCTAAAAGAGTAGGAACTCAGCACAGAGGGGTGAAAAATACAAGACAAAAGAAGAAGAAGAAAAAAAAAGAAAGGGGGACATGCAAGAGGTTAGAGAGTGGGAGAGAGTGAGTGAGCGAGGAGATCGACGAGATAGACAAGGTGAAAAAAGAGGGGGATGACTAGTGTCGACGGAAAGTGATGGCGCGGCTGGAAACAGCCACTCACTCACTCACGCACTCACTCAAGAAAAAAACAGCAGGCTTGACATTCTGACCGAGTTGCGTGATACATTTGCACGAGATGTGACCTAGTGTACCTTCAGAAAAACCTATCCAAGACTCAACGGAGCTTTGAGTTTTTCCTCAACTCTAAGGTGTTCAAACAGGCTCTCGTAGTCCGTTTGGTCTACCATGAGTCACGACTGTCTCCTCTTGGTCGTATCTGTGTCTGTGTGTGACTGCGGGGTTGTTGTTGTTAGCGAGTGCATCAGTGGGAGGAAGGTGGTCGGTCGAGGGAGGTCGGCACCAACAAGAGAAGATGTGAGACATCCTCAGCTGAGTATACCAGCCACAGTTCCACTCTAACCCGCGCGGAAGGAAACATTCACTCACAACACTCACTGTACCACTGACCAACACACGGTGTGGGCTGCACACACTGATGCACCACATAAAGCCACACCGCCAATCTCCACATGTGACGATAGATGTGGCGTGAAAGAGGAACATTGCAGATGAACTAGATAAGAGCCGCTATCAGGGCCGCCCACCAGGATTAACAGAGTAAGAAGCTGCTAAATAAGTGAAAATCTGAAGTCGGGGAATGATCTGGAGGAAGCAGAATTGCATGTTTCAGCAGAAACACTGGCCAGATTTTCAAATCTCAAAGTGTCAACATGCTGCCCCGACAGTAGGCCGAGTCGACCACAAGGTGGCACTCTTGATTCTCTAATCCTGATGAACAAATAAGCTCCATCTGTGGAAGAGGGGACGAGGCAGACCACTGATCACCCGCCTCCCTCCCCTTCCTTCTCCCTTGGTCCGAGTTCACTAATTCAAAAGCTAACGGCAGCAGAGTTCCCAAGTTTAACCTTATAAATACTTTATGTGGTGATTTACAACAGCCCAATGTACTGCAGGATAGACGCTCACTAAGAAGTACATACAGCACTGCGCTGGAGGTGTTCTGTTATACAGAGACGTCTCTTTGAAATCTGTCCTCAAATACATACAAATACTGATGATCTGAGGTACATAAATATATATTTACCATAATAAAAATATCAGCACAGAAACTTGGGGACACAGTTTATTTTAAAGGACTCACAAAAGCACTTTTTTTTTTGTAAGCAGTTGTATTTAAAGCTGACACAACTGGTTGGTTGATTGGTCGACAAAGAGAAAATTAAACGCCAAATATTTCGATAACTGATTAATTGTTTTTGGACAAACATACCCAACTTCTTAAATCTTCTTCTTTTCTTTGTCACTGATGAGTAAACTGAATATTTTAGTTTTGTCTTGATGATCGGATAACATAAGAAATTTAAAGATACCACCTCAGACTCTGTTTTATGACACTTTATAGACACAATTCATTGATTAATCTAGAAAATAATCAACAGATTAACAAAAATTACAATAACTGTTAATTATAGTATTTACTTCCAAAGTTATTCCTTTTCTTGTGTTGCAAAGACAAACATATAACATCAGAGTCCAGCACCTACAGGCCGGGCACCGAACAGACTTAAAGACAAATCTATAGTTTATTTGACCACGCTATATCCGTGATAACATTTTGGCCATCACTCGGACATGAACGGACAGACTGCCAGGCCTGTCCAAAGACATTGACAGACTGTGCATTGGGGAGGGGGCGTTTCTCTCGGCCAGAGGTCGTCTGGGAAAGCCTGGCTTTGGCCGTGACCTTTGTTCAAACTCCAATCTACCCACACAACTACCAAAGCGTGTGTCTTTGCGAGTGTCTGAGTGAGTGTGTGTTGTTTAGGAAGCTACAATATGTGGCTGGTGGATCTCAGTGTGCTGGCTCTGTGTGTGTGTGTGTGTGTGTTGTACAAGTTCATGGCCATGGGGGGCCTTCCTGCCCCAAGGAGGTCTGAGCCTTGGTTACCATAGAGACCAGACCTAGCAACACTCCAGATGATTCACCACTTAGATGATTTTGGGCCGACAGCAAATGTTTTCGGTTGAAAACTACATATTAACACATACTACATAATAAACTGAGATATTATTAAAACGGAAAACATAATAAATAAATGAATGAATGAATACATAAATAAATGCTTATTATTTCTTACTCTTTTCATTACAGAATAAAAGCAATGTTGAGGGTGTTTTGGTCACCACCAGAAGTTATGTTCACAAGATAATAAACACACACACACACACACACACACACACACACACACACACACACACACACACACAATCTGATAGTGGGACCCCAGGGAGGAGGATGGGGGGAGGCTGAGGCCTCTAGAGCGCCATCAATCACTCCACTGTCAGAGGGAGAGGGAGAGGCAGGGAGGGAGGGTTTGGGGGGCTTACTAAGAGGGAGAAAAAGAGGAGTAGCAAAGAAAAAAAAGGCAGGGAGTGAAGGAGAAGGGAAAGAGTGATGGGTATGAAGGTGAGAGATAGAGAGACAGGAATAAAAAGATTTGAGAGAGAATGTTAGCTGCGGGTAAGGACGCTGTGTGTGTATAATGGGTCATTGCAGGGACAATTCAGAGGTCTCCAAACCAGTTCAGTATCCCTCCACGGCTCGGTCCTCCTATATCTAGTGCAGCCTCAGGCCTGGAGCACACACTGGCTCTAATTCATATAATCCATCATATTCCTCTTCTTATAGAGCGGACAGAGCATGGCTCAGTGATGGACCCACCAAGTCCTGTACGCAGCCCAACAGCAAGACTCTATTCTACAAGGTGAGAGATTTGAAATCCAGTCTAGTGCATAGGTGTGTGTGTGTGTGTGCAGGTGTAGCCCCATGAGGAGTTTCAGGATTATAAACAGTGGGTCTAGCAGTGTGGAGACTACAGAGGTTGAGGTTTTGTATGAGAAGCAGCAGGGGCTAAAACACACTCACACTGTTGGCTGCCATGGGACCTGCGCCATCTCACACACACACGCACGCCGCCTACACCTTTACAACACCTATTCCTCTCCTGTCCTAATACCTCTCAATCGCTCCTTTTCCTCTGGCCCCTCCGCCCCTCCATCCTTCTCTCACACCGTTCCCCTCTTCTCTATATCATCTCGGCAGCCCGTGGGGAGCCAGGCTTGTCTAGACAGACACCGTTCTCTCCCACGGCGCTACCAAGGTTGAAGCTCAAATCTTTTTCTTTTCGCCCCTCTCTCTCACCCCCTCTTCTTCTGGTAGAAAAGCGAAGGGTCTACTGGGAGGGACCGGTGGTCTTCATAGCTGCCTCGAGGAACTTGGAGGCCACTTTAGACCAAACTGTTCGCATAAGGCTGGCTATTGTGTGTAACCTCAATATTCTCTCCCCCAATTAAAATACAGAAAAATTAATGCACTTAATCATAACAAGCATGGTATATGTGTGCCCCCTCCACCCACCCATCCCCTCTTTCTCCTTGGTATGCTCTTCACCTGCTCTGCCTCACCTCCTTCAAACCCTCTCATCATCATCCCACTCTTTTCTCTGCAACCTTCCTCCTTTTTTCTTCCTCCAATTCAAACTTTTCCCCTCTCCTCCTCTGTCTCTCTTTCTCTCTCAGACCTGCTGGTCAGCAGCAGCTGTGACATCACTGGCCACTGTTCTCGGCTCGGATTGGACACTCGGCCACGTTGCCAGGCAACAGCAGTGAAAGGTCTCAGTGTGAGCGTGTGTGTGCGTCGCGCGCGCGTATGTGTGTGTTTATGTCTGTTTATAGCTACGTGAGTGAAAGGTGTGTGAGCGATTTTCCTCGCCTTGCCCTTTATCTGTGCATGAAGAATGATCAGAACAGATCTACTTCTGAGCTTTATCTCAGATCAAAGCATGTAGATGATTGGGCTGCCTCGCCACTCTCCTTCACCACAGAAGAAGAGGGATGCGTGTGCATTGCGTTAATGAAATAGAAAGATGGTACGAGCGTGCGGGCGTGTCGGCGTCTGCACTTGCGTCGAGCCAAATAAATGTGTACGCTCGTGTCAAAAATACGGGTATGTGTCTGTATGTTGCGTGTGTGTCTAAATGTGTGTGTATGTATGTGTGTAAGCCCCCGGGAGCGGGTGGTTATTGTATCTGACACAGCGGCTCTTTCTCGCGCCTCATATTTCTGGGCCGATCGATTCCTCTGACTCCCGACAAGACAATAATCGCACCTCCCTCTCTCACTCCATCACTACCATTATTACTGACCTCCCCAGGGAACGAACAGGGTGGAGGGAGGGAGAGAGAGGGAGGGATGTGGAAAGAAGGAAGGATGGAGGGGAGGGAGGGTGAGGAATGAGAGGGGGACATGGAGTTGACAAAATGAGCGTATGATGATGAAAAAGCAAAAAGGGACAATGTTGAATATGAGGCGGCCTGGAAAAGGGACATCAGCGGGGCAGAGAGGGAAAAAAAAGAGGGTGAAGTTGAGATAAGGTGATGGAGGGATGAAGTCCGAGGGAGAAAAGAGAGCAGGAAAGATAGGGATGTGACATCCGTGTGAGGTGATAGAGTGAAAGAAAGAATGAGAGGAGAGGACAGGAAAGAGGCCGGAGCAAAAAAAAAAAAAAAAAAAAGGAGCAATATAGATCACAGCAAAAAAACAAAGGAGGACACAAGTGAAGGAGTGCAGAGACATGGAGGGCTGAACGAAGGGACAATAACGGAGAGAATTAGTGGAGGAGAGATGAAGGATTCGCACTATCTTCTTCTAATAAAGGAGAGAATGAGAGACAGGGACCAGGGGAGGGAGGGAGAGAGGGGGGAGTGGTGGGGGGGGGTGGGGGTTAGGCTGAGGTGAAAGAGAGAAAGACAGAAAATATATAGGAACACACTCGTGCCAACACACACACACACACACACACACACACACACACACACACACACACATAGAGCGATGGCTGTGGAGGTCAGCGCTCAGAAATATTATTAAATTGACAAGAGTACAATAGTTGATTGGCAGGCTGACTCCTGCACTGCCATTCAGTGGAGAAGAATGGAGACAGGGGCTCACACACACAACACACACTCAACACAAAACACACAAAATGCATGTACATCTGCAGTTTCACAGAACAATCAACACAGCATGTAGGGAAGTAGAGACACACACGTGCACGTTGTCTTTTGTCTGTTTTGTGCGTGCGTGTGTGTGTGTGTGTCCGCGGTTGCCTGCGTGAGCCTGTCACTGCTGTGTCTCTATGCTTTGAATCCAGATTACAATTACAGTAATTGGCTCTCAATTCAAGGGATTGCTGTTTGACCCCCTCACCCTCTCTTTCTCTCTCTCTCTCTCACTCGCTCACCCATCCCCACATATTTTGCCTCTTCCTCTGCCCCTCTCCTCCTCCTCCTCATCAATATTCCTCCGCCTCCTCTCTACCTGTATCGCTACATCCATCTTTCTCTGGGTGCAATCCCTCTCCCCCTCCCTCCTTTTCTCTACCTTATCCCTATTCTCCCCTCCTCACACACACACACACACACACACACACACACTTCATCCCCAGATATAACTATCCTTCCTTCCTGTTTTCCATCCATCCTACTCCCTGGCTTTTCCCCCATCACACCACCATATTTTTCACCACTTTTCCTCCCCCCTTTCTACCTTTCTCTCCGATAGTTGGGGAAGCAGGGAATCTATTGTATACTTTATTCATGCTGTATTTATTATGGAGAGATAGCTGCTCAGCCATACAGTCGGGGGGATATATCGTGCATTTGGGGAAAAGAGGTGAAAGAGCGATAGATAAAAAGACGGAGGTAAGGAAAGGGGGTGATAGAGGTGGTGTGTTGGGGGGAGGTGGTGGTGGTGGTGGTGGTGAAGCGAGCGAGAAGGAGGAGGAGGGGGGTTAGGAAATTGGTCTGGCTAGCGGAACAGCTTTTCACCTCTCTCCCTCTCTCTCTTTTTTCTCTCTCCCTCTCTTTCTCTCTCCCTCTCTCTATTCTGCTTTGTATTCTGCAGAGATGACAGGGGGAAAGCTTTATTGCTCCGAGTTTGTATCGATCGGGGCCCGTCTAAGGGGGGAGGCCGGGGGACGCGCTGAGCAGGCCCTTTCTCAACCGACCGCAGCTTCAACCACCCCCCCCCCCCCCCTCCTCCCCCTCCAAACCAAGCCTCCCCTCCTCTCCTACTCACCCCCCTCCACCTCCTCCTCCATCCAAACCCTCCTCTTGGTCGCTAGCTCGCTCTGAAATTCAAATTCAAGGCTCTTATTCTCAAAGGTTAGGAGAGGGAGAGCACGAGAAAGCAGGAGAGACAGAGAGATTGAATGAAAGAGAGGCGTCTGCCTTCTTCCCCTGACTGAGGCCCTGAATGGAGCTGAGATCTGATAAGAAGACCCCACAAACACAAACAAGGGAGAAATACAGAAATAAAAGAGAGCAAAAAGAAATGGCAAGAGGAATGTATCAGCACTCTTCTTTTTTTCCTTATATCCTTTCCCCTCTCACTAACTGTCTCCCATCCTGTCCTCCTCCCCACTGAATCTCCATTTTTTTTTTTTACCAAGGTGAGAATGATTTTGTTGACAGGTGAAGAATGAGCAGGGTCCGGGCATGCATAAACCTCTCTGCTTCTGTCCTCGTTAGAGGGACACTAGGGGACCTGGGATCCACTGGAGACAGAAAGAAAGAGTCCACGTGGATCACATGGAATACTCTATTCATCTATTTCAATGAGCAAAACGTAAAAATATTTTTAAAAAATCCCACAAGGGTTTGCGAAACAGAAATCTCAACAAAAAAAGAGACAAGAATCAAAACAACAAATCGTCGGCTTCAACCTTCTTTTTTCACCCCTTCTGTTTGACAAGCATTTAATAAAAAGGGGGCAAGACCCAACGTCAAAGCCACAGCCAACTGACCAACCACTTGACTCATACATGGAAGTGTCCCTGACACACACACACACACGCACACACACACACAGGGACACACACAGCCTATTTATCCGTTAATGGCATGCACAGCGCTGCAGTGAAGCTGGGGAGAGGAACAGATTGTCCATCAGGGGGTTACAGGGTTCAAGTCCATGACCAGAGGGCTAGAGGAAGGTTAGGGGTTTGTAGGTTCAACTCCCAAGGGGCCGAGGAGGATCCCTGCTGTCTCCCGTCCGACCCCGACCCTCCCCCCTAAACCTCCTCCAGGACAATATAACCCCGCTGCATCACCTCCCTCCGCCCTCCTTTTCTCCTCTCCATCCCGAGGCTGGCCCTTTTAAGCCCTGCTTAGTCTGATCACACACGTGTAAACCTGAGCCTAGCCTCCAGACTCTCTCCATTTGTCTTAGATGTGTGTGTGCACGTGCACGTGCACGTGCACACGCTGGCCTGCTCACAAACAAACACACACATCCACATTCACCCGCAGAGATAACTCACAGACGCACAAACATATTCAGAAACTCATACAATTCAAATACAAATGATTTGCTCTTGTTATCTTCTGTTTTCCCATATTACACCGGATCATTGTATTTTGACCGACATCATGATTGAAATGGATTCTTTCTTTCTCCAACTCCATTTCACTTTACTCCTCTCGTGAAGACCAAACAGAAACACAAGGCATTGCCTTAAGCTATCAGCTGCAGCAGATGTGAGTGGATATGAGATATTTGTGTAAACATTGGATACATATACTGTATATATATGTTGTCATTGATATTGCCTGTGTGGTTTACGTTGCAGCTCCAGATGGAGTTCAGTGATAGAGGGTACATCAGAGACTTCTGCTGGATGTTACATGTCTGATTCATAGAGGAATACAAACACACACACACACACACGCTTGCATGTGCACTCTCGCACACCCATGCACATACACACACAGAAGAATAAGCTGCAGGCCTGTAACCTGTCTTGTTGGCTGGATGGGTGGATGCATTATTAAACACACAGGATTTCATATGTAGAAACAGAATATGAATGCTGCACTGAATCCAACTGTGGACATTCACTTGCTCGCTTCAGTCTTCTTTCTTTTTCTTTTAACTCTTTTACACTAAATATTTACTTCATACTTGAGGTAGTTTATTTACCTACTGCATTCTGTTTCTCCATATTGTAATTGTAATAGTGCTGCTTTTGTTTACTCTGAATATGAAACACATTGTTATTGTACATCTGCCCATGCTGTTCCTGAGGGATTTTCTAATATTTCTCTCTTTCTTCTCTCTCATTAAGTTTCAGGTGTTTTTTTGTCACCTTTTCCTAATTTCTTGTAATTTGCTCATTGCCTTTTTCCATTTTTTGAAGAGATTTAAACCTCTTTACTCTTTTTTCTCAGGTTTCAAAGGTTTAAATACTTGTAAAAGCAGCACATTAAATACTGATGTCCATCCAGGTTTCAAAGGGTTAAAGGTTGTTTTCTGGAGGATTTCCTAACCTGAATCAAGGGTCTAAGGAATGATGATGGCAAATGTTGTACGGATTTTAAAGCACACAAGCCAGCACTCTAATTTTAGGCAATACAAATAAAATGAACTAAGTTTGACTTGAGCTGCCTCATTAAAGGCTCAGATTCAGTCAAAATGTCAATGGATCGATTAGAAATTTGACCGGGGCGCTCTACTGGTCAGCGATGTCTGCCTTCACGTCACAAGTTTTAGAGATGAAAGGTCACAGGTCACAGTGAACGTATGATGGCATCGTCCTGACGATCGCAGGTCAGAGTCATCGTAGAAAGCCGCCATAGACAGGTGAAAACCACCAGATCCCGCTGATTAACCAAAAGGGCCCACACACGAAGAGCGGTCGAACAGCAACTAAACCACAACACGAGCCGTGTGTGTGTTTACATCTGTAGGGCGGACGGGCCGGGCCCTGGCTCTCACGGTAATCGATGAGCGAGGGAGGAAAGGGAGGTAGCGGGCGAGGCAGGGATGTGTGTGGGGGAAGGCGGGTGGGAGAAAATCGGTAAAGAAAGCAGGTTATCTCCCGTGATTAGGGGAGGGGGAATCCCTGTCTGGAGGGGGGGGGGGCGGGGGGGGTGAGGAGGGGTGAGGGAAGACCGGGGTTCATTGATAAAAAGGGAGAGAGGGAGGGAGAGGGGAGAAGGGGAGACTATGTTTGGCATCGAGAGAGAGCAGACAATTATCTGTATTGATTAGAGCGGCCCAGTACTGTGAAGACTGAGAAAACTATGACTGGATCAATAGAGAGAGAGAGGGAGGGAGGGAGGGAGAGGGGGGGAGAGAGAGAGAGGAAGAGAGTTAGAGGATAGACAGACCAATAGAGAGAAACAAACAACAGAGATAAAAGATACATATAATTCCAAACATAAAGAGATAGAAACATAATTTATGGTGCAAAGCGAAGTCAAAGACCCAAGGTGGCAAAAATGGTGAGAGGGGAGTTGAGGGGAGACAGAAAGAGTCAATGAAAGCACGAGGAGATACATTACATTGTTGATGTCATTACTCTTTATCATTGATTTGTCAGCACAACCACAGAGTTCATTCAACAAGCCCACCAGAGCCCTCCCATCACCACAGCACACAGCTAAGCAGAGAGAGAAGCAGTCAGACTGAAAAAGACATAACCTAAATACACACTGCGACCACAACCTGATCACTGAGACAGGTGGACATGGACAAATCCACAACCGGCACTGACTGTGTTGGTTCTACCAGCAACAAAAGATAAAAACATGGGATGTTTTAAGAGAACTGGATTTGGTGTCCAAACTGCCCATTTGTACCAATGTAATTTAAGCTGCTAACAGGACACTGCGTGTTTGGTCTTACTGAGCATCCGCATTGGAGTCCTCAACAGGTCCCAAACCAAGCAGATAGTCGACCATTGGTCCATGTCGGTGAGCCCCTGTCACCCTGGTTTTTGTGGTGTGTCCCACACTTGGCCCTTGTCAGCTGTTATTTGGCCAGTTCAGCATGTTAGGGTTCCTACAGCTTAAGGCAAGTTATAATTAAGACTTGTTCAGACTTTCTAAGGAACTCTGAATGAAAATTATACATATATTAAGATTACGCTCATACTCATTGACCATCGGCTGTAGTCTTCCGGTGTGTTCAAATGCAACTTTGTAGCCGAGAAGGCAACATGAGGCAATGCTACAGTCAACGCTCAAACAGCTCCCTGCATACATGACATGGCATGATAAAAATATTGTGTATGTATGGCTTTCTAACTGTGAAAGACAACTTTCTCTTCTTTTTGGGCCAGTTTGTCTCATGTGACCTACAATATAGTGTGTCGCCACTGATCCTGTGGCTTCAAGACAATTTCTGCTACCTGCTGCAGCCTGACATAAAATAAAACTTCAAGGGTTTCCATAGCACCAAGAGTTTAGAGACCCCCCAAAATGTCAATATTTACTTTGGGGGGAAAAAAACTTACAATGCCACCAATGCAGCAAAATAGAAGGAAATGTTAGTGAAACAACACATGAAACTTCCTTGTTTTCATTTTTTTCTCCTGTTGTTATATTATTTTTACTGCTTTAATGATTTTGCAATAATCTTATGATTGTAATGTATTGTAAACCGTGTACAACATGCTTTGGCGATGCTGTGTTTAATTATGGTCAGGCCAATAAAGCTCATTTTAATTCAAGAGGAGAGAAAGAGAGAGAGAGGGAGAGGTGAAAAGAGAATAGGTCTGAAATGAGAGAAGGAGGGGAGCTGGAGAGTGTCGGAGGGGGGGCTTTGAAAAATATCAGGAGGGAGGCAGTGCTCAGGTAGGGGGCCTTGCTGTGGGGCCTCTTTTTGTCCAGAACAAAAACCAAAATGGTGGAATAGGGCTGGAACAAAAGGTACATGGGGGGACACAGAAGAGTGACAACCTGTGCTGAGTAAAAACATCCTGCTGGCACACACTCTCACACACACACACACACACACACACACACACACACACAAATGCACACTCACTAATCCCTAATCAGACCACATTGAGCGCGTGTGCAAGTACCCACTCACTATACTTCCGGTTGCAACTTACATTTCATGGAATCCTTGGCCCCATTACCCAGGCAACCCAGACCCACACAAACACACACACACACACACACACACACACGTACACACGTACACACGTACACACAGGGGGACCGCATCTGTCATTCCTTAATTTATTGAACATTACATGATGATAGAATTCTGCCTCCTACTCTCTTGATATCTTCTGACACTGAAGAGGAACATATTGTCAGAAAAGGTTTATACAAAAGCAAACAAATAGATGAAAAAACATAAACTCTGAACGGGGGAGCCGGCCTGGATATTGAGGAAACCTTTGGTAAGGGCAGAAAATGTCAGGTTTGACAAATGACCTTTTAAACATGGAGCAGATGTAGAGAGTCATGTACACTGTGGACAGAGGGCAGCTCAACTGTCTGTCTTTTAACGGGAAGTGAAAAGATGAGCGCCAGTGTTCCATACTGTTAAAATAAATATACATTACTGCAAGTTTCAATCCGGAACAAACCAAAGTGATCCTTAAATCAAAAGTGAATTTCATTCTTGTGGGAAGGAGGCGGAAAATAGCACAGTCTAGTAAGACCATCCTGATGACGTGAACTCAACATTCTGCTTTGCTCTGTATCGGTCAGCCGCCCTAAACAATCTCCAGAAATTAAAGTTAAATCCGGGCCAATCGGGGATCTGCACTGTATTTGATAAGGTAAGCTACTAATCAGGGACTGCTTTGTAGCTGATGACGTAAAATGCAGACAGAACACTAATGATGGCCTCAGAAGCAACAAGTGCTAACTCTGACATTAACAGAGTAAACACAGCAATAAGTGAAGTTATTGCAAAAGTAGAGACATAACAAATATTAAACGAGAACAAGTGTATGCACTTGCTCGGAGGATAAGACAGTTTCGCCGTTCTTCCGACAATGAAGAAGATGTTACCCAGTACAAATCCACTTTAATTATCGTTTCGCCACTGATTGCACTAATTAAGGACCAGTTAGCAGAGGCTGCAAAGCTGGGGATCACGGCTGTGCAGATCAGTGTTCACAATGCTTCAGACAGACAACATGGACGTTGCCAGCTGGTATTTAGCCGTTCAGAGTCAGCTGACTGCTGAAGGACATGAAAATTATCCACAAACTACGTAAGGCTGGTACTGGACAAACATATGCAAAACACATATACATATATATATATACACACATCTGGATAAAACTTCCTGGTGTATGTTTCTTTTTATATGTGTGCATGACTATCATGTGATCCAGCTTTGGTATATAAAGATGGCGCCTTTTCATATCAAACTTGCTTGAAGAAGAGCGTGAGATCGAAACGACGCTTGTGGATGTGTCAATAAATTGCACATGTGGGAGCTATGTGTATGGATCTTTTTCACGATGTTGACTCTTTGCTGAATAAGAAATGACGAAATATGCTCCACTGTATCACGAAAACCTCATGGGGATTGTTGTAGAGGAAGTACACGTCACATACAAATTGTATTTTTTAGATGTACTGCTCCTGTCTAACCTAACAACATATTTGCACGCAAGAAAAGGCAGTTTTTGGATGTGTAATAAAGCCACACAGGGAGGAGCAAAAGAGAGAGGGGGGAAGTGTAAAACAGAATCTGAGGTGGAGTAAAACAAACGGAAGAAATAGTTATGTAGAAAAACATGAAAAAAGTAAGGAGAGAAAAATGTGACAGTGACAGAAAGGAAGGGGGGAACAGGACATGAATTACAGGTGTGGAGTTATGCATGCATGACATCACTGGACCCCTCCTCCAGCCTTTGGGAATGGGCACCTTGGAAACGGTCGCTAAGGGAACAGAGTGAGCGAGAGAGAGGGAAAGAGAGAGAGAGAGAGAGAGAGAGAGAGGGAGGGTTGTACCAAAAAAAAAAAAAAAAAAAGCGGCACAAGACAGATACCTAATGAACACCAAACTCAACCCGAGCAAGAACAAAGTCATGTGGTCTATTCACTCCCTAACAAACCAGCATTTACCTTCCTCATGTCCCATTCAGCAAATGGGCCACCTCTGCTCATAAAGGGTGAAAAAGCAAGCTCCATCACCACTACAGCCTGCATTGTCCTCCTCCCCCATATACTGTGACCTCTCATCCACTCCAGTCATTTAGAGAAGGGAGATTTAGTGCGGCACCGATGCAGCGTGATGGTAAAAACCGGCACATGATAGAGAGGCAGAGATGGCCTCGGGTCTCGGGTTTTAACACATGGAGAACTATTGATGGAAAAACATGTTGATGGACAAAGAGACGCTGGTATAGTGAAATGTCGGCTGTTAATGTATATGGGTGCTTGGAGGTCACTTCGGCCAAGAAGCTAGAAGCTCCGTAAGTGGATTGAGAAATTGGAGTTAGCACACAACACCCACTTTGGTCTTTTGAGGCGTCGGAGTAATGAACACACAAACCCAAGCCCACAGGAAAGAACCAGCCGTGCCATTCTGACCTCAGCAAACTCTCCTCATCCCTGCAGACGATGCAGTGTCCACACTCGCACATGCACAGTGGCTGAATGGATGCACTTTGCCTGCCTCTTTGCTCTCCTTTGACCGGTAAACAAGTCATTCCCACCTCCCGACTTAAATGCCTGATCAACATTGCCGCATACTATCACCACATCAAATACCGTCAAAGACACAAAAAACATATTTTGCATCACCAAAGAGTTTATGCACATAAAAAAACACCCACATTCAGCATGCCAAAGCAGTATCATATACATATCAAAAGCCTAGATTTGGTATATAATATAGATTTTGTATGTATGCATAATATGTGATCAATATCTGTTGCTGAATAAAACATGCTGCTGGCTTTTGACGGGCCGATTTGAAATGGAGATGCTATGCTAATACCAAAGGCTTCGGTGAGATTGGCCCTGAACCCTCCACATACCAGAAGTTCACATTTAGACGCTCTCACCTGCACTCTCCATAATGCATGAGCTGCCTGAATATATATCACCCCCCTGCTCAGCTCACTCACACACTTCCACATGCACGACAATGCAGGAACACACCAGTGTGTGCACAATGATAGGGGCTTATACGCGAGATAGCCATGCACGCCTTCATGCTGGCGTGCACAGTCCACCACAGTTGTGCACAAAACAACCTGAAGACATAGACTCCATGGTGAGAATCTGATACCATACATGTAGAAAAGAAAGGAATACAGCAAGAAAACATAAACTATTTGGTCTCAGAAGAAAAGAAAAAAAAAGAAAAATGAGAGAATAACAAAACTTTGCCGTAATTTAGAACTACTGTTTGACACCCTTAAAACTATTTACTGGGAGAATTTTGCAGACAGAAAAACGACATAACTGCTATAAAAGCTTTGATTGCTTTGGAACATGTAGGGGCCACATCCAGTGAAAACTAGAAAAACGGATACACTGTTTTTCTTCTTTGATCAAGTGGTGTGAGACACACAGGCAGTGCTTAATCAAAACACTGGTAAGCCATCCTGAACTTCTGGGCTTTCAGCAGCAGGAAACAGGGTCAGGGTTGCAGAACAACTCAGTGTGAACTGGTCTAAAGTTTGTGTGTGTTTATGTGTGTGTGTGCATGTGTTTGGGTCTGCTGTTTACTTGAGAGAGACCGTGTCAGTGGTGTTTGCTGGCTGCCAATTAACACACACATGCAGTTTTTTGCCAGAGTAAGAGATGAAGAATGGAAAGTTAGAAACGTAAAGATATTACTGGAGCTGTACCCGACTCAGAATTATGTCAGTCAAATCAGATTTTGCAATTCAATATGAATATCAACGAATCAGGTTTTTTTCCACATAAAGTTTGAACGAGGGTCAACAGGACATTCAGTGTAACAGCGGCACTCATGTAATATAGTAAAAAATGCTGACAGTGCTAACGACGGATCAAAAGTGTGAAACAACATATCAAACAAAAAGCTAGAGACTGTGTTGTATTAAGTTGCTGTAAACTGTAAATTCACCACTTCTTAGCAGAAGAGACATTATATCATGTCAGGGCCGTACCTTACAGTGTCTCTCCCACTCTGTGCTACTGCCTGCATGTCCGCAGCTCCCTGTACCAAAGAGTAGTGTGAAAACTCAAGAGCAGTCACTCTGCAGCAAAATCTGGGGACCAAAATGTTCCCAGAAGTGCACTGTACAACATACGGACATGTGTATCCATGTATATATATGTGCACCTAACTCATGACATGCCGAGTATTTTCCAGAACTTCTTTAAGTGTTCCTCAGACGTTCACTCATATCTTACAAGGCACTGCTTTTAATCAATACTCATTGAAATACAGAGGACCATCTCTTCGGAACAGCCTACAATCATCATCTATATTATCGCTTTTTAAGATGTTTTTTAAATATCTTAAAAAACATCTTTTTTCTATTAAATACCCAATGATTTTAGGTATTTAATAGGAAAAGTATCCCCATAAGCCATTTTTTGGCTTCTAACCTCTCTTGCACAGTGTTTTAACTTTTTTGTTTTTTGTCTTTTCTATGTGTATGTACAAATAAACAAACAGACAACCAAAAACAAAGGAAACAATAAATGACTTTGGCTTGAAAAAAAAAAGGCTTTCTGACTGATGATTCTCCGACTTTCAAGAGGCAGCCCTTGATATTAAAGCAGGGGAACATTACAGCTGGGCAGATTGTGATTCACTTTACATTACATTCTTATGATAGCCAATAGTAAATATGCATTTACAGGGTAGTATGTCTGTTTTAGAAGACAAGTGGATTTACTTAGTGCTTCTCTCTCTCCCCGTCTCTCTGCCCCTGCTGGTCTTTAACCTTGGCCTCTGGTGCTTCTGCCTATCGCAATAAAGTCACCCCTCCTCCTCTTTACCTCTCCCTCCCTCTCGCTCTCTCTCTCTCTCTCTCTCTCTGTCTTTTCTACCTCCTCCTCCTCCTCCTCCTCCTCCTCCTCCTCTCTGTCTCTCTCTGTCCCCCCGGCACCACTGTTGTCCACTGTTCCACTCATTCATAGTAAACACTATTGATTTTCAGCAGGGAAAATAAAAAAAAGGCCATGAATTTTAATGCCCCTATCTGTCCCCTTCTCCATCTCTTCCTATCCCCCCTGCCTCTCCCTTCCCTTCACCCCCCTCCACCTCCAACCCGTCTTTCCTGAGGGGAGGATAAAGAGATGGGGATCGTGCGTGTATGTGTGTGTGCGCTGTATGTGTGAGTGTAAGGTGGTGCTATACTGGGAGGGGGGGGGGGGGTTGCATTTCTCATTTCCCAGCTGTGCCTCTCTCACACAACTGCTCCCCCCTCCTCCTCCTCACCCCATACACCTCTCCTTCTCCCCATCCTTCTCTCCTCCTCTGTCCTTCCCTTCGTCCCTCTGTCGCTCCCCTCTCCTCTTCACACCGGCTTCGACTCTGGGGAGTGGAAGCAAACGAAGCTCTCTCTCACACACACACACACACACACACGTGGTGATTGTCACACACAGATAGGGGCTGTCCTGTTCTGCTGGTGTACACGCACTTAAACAATCACATGCACACACACCGCAAGTGATACAACTGCCCCTCGGTCAAGGCCACGCACAGGCAAGACAAACACATACATATAAATGCCCTTATTTACCCGCACATAAACACACACATGTGGTACTATATCGAGCGACACCAACCATTCACCGTCACCACAATTCGGCAACAGTCAAGTATTTAAAATTTCCTTCCATTTTTCTCTCTTCCTTTTGATTTCCCGCTCTTTCCTCGCTCTCACCCCTCTGTCTCCTTGCCTTCATCTACCTTTCGAACAATCCCTCCTCCCTCTCCTGCCTTTCTCTACCTCCCTTGCCAGGCCTCTCTCTCTTCTACTCTGTGTATTGATTTTGCTATAAGCGGTGTCCCGGTTGCGACAGGTTAGCGCAGACAGACAAAGGCAGACTTCATCAACCAGCGTTAAACACGGGAGCCACGTCCTCAATAATCACTCCATCACACAAAAGACGACGAGAGAGAGGGAGAGAGGGAGAGGAGCGAGCGGAGAGGAACATGTAGAGAGTATTGACGAATGGTGAGAAGAAGAACAGGAGGGGGGAAATAAAGGGTGGCAGAGTCTTTTTCAAGGTTGTCTTTTTATTTTTCTTTAATTTGTAGGAAATTTTCCACCGCCTGGATTAGACACCTGGAGTTTTACTGCACACACACGAACAAACTTGTCTCTTTTTGTTGAATTTTCTCTGATAAGCACCCGTATTTTACTTAACTTGTCAATAGCATATGTTTAAGGCTACCAACTCCAATTAGTATCTTATTAAAATGTTGTTCCCAAAGGAGGAATTTTCTTCCACTAACCTGATTATAACAGCAAGCGTATGTGAACTTTGCTTTTTAAAACAGTCTGAATTCAAGTGTGTGTGCATGCATGTGTGTGCGTGCGTTTATCTGTGTGTGCACGCAGACAGTTTTCATCTCCACTTAATCTCCCGCTCCTAATTCAGAGTGTACATTGAGCCGCCTAATAGGATGTGACTGGAGCGCCTGCTGCAGCGCTAGCTAGCTAGCCGCTAATGAGAGAGCCGCCACAGCCGGAGAATCAAAGCGCTTCATCAGCACTCCTAATTACTGTAAACCTCGTTAGCTTGCTGGAGAGCTAACATCTGCTCTCGCTAACAAAGTACATCCAAATATAACACGGGGCCGGCCCGGTGCGTCTGGGTGAGAATCAAAGAGCGTGCTGCTACCACACCCTGTGATTTCATTGTTCTAGTCTGTGTTGCAATTGTGATGGCAGTAGAGGAGGTTTGTTGGTATTAGGGTTGAAATGAAAAGCAGAGGAGAAGATTCAAGTCCAAGTTCAATACCAAGTTCATGTACATTTTTCCAATCAACTGTGGTTACAAAGGTCGGTCACAAAGCTGGTGTGTGATGTTCGATGGTACACTGAGGTCTGAGGGTGTTAATGTTGCCCATCTATGAAGCAGCAGGTGTGTGGACAGCAGGTTTCCATGTAGCTCTGTCTGTTTGCCCGCTCACCCCCTCTCTGTCTCTGATCAAAGCACTTCCTTTCAACCCCCCCACCACCACTACCACCACCTTCTGCTGTTCCTCTCCTCCACCTCCCCTGGCCTCCACCTTCTCCCCCCATCATAATTTGACTGATGATTACACTTGTCACTCAAGGCAGCATGTGGCCAATTAGGAAGAGGGGTGATGGCGAGGGGAGGGGCGAGCAGGTTGTGATGAAGGGGGTGGGCTGCAGGGAGAAAAAAAAAAAATTTTGGATTACAACTTTTCATCGCTTGTTCCACTCAACGTCGTCTTTTTAGCTCTTAGCTGCCGGAGAAACAAATATTCGTTTCTGTTCAATTTTCCTTAAGAGACTCGAGAAACATCCAAGAGCTGCTCTTTCTTCCCCTCTTTCCGACGCTCCGGCCTTGTCTCACACTCTCTTGGCCACTTCAGTATCTCTCCATGTTCCAGGGTAATCACAGACTCATTTAAAGTCACTTTTGTACACTACCTCTGACTGGTGGTTAAGAGTGCGACCGCAGACTAGGCTTTTATGGGCCTTAATGTGTCCTACAGACACTTTGGCAACCAGGCTGCTGCTGCTGAAGATGCGGGTAGAGAGAGAGGAGGGGGGAGAGAGAGAGAGAGAGAGAGAGAGAGAGAGGACAGGACATATGAGGCCAACAGCCATGGCGACTTAACCAGGCTGAAAAAAGGGGGAACGAAAGAGGATGAAAGAGGAGGGAGGGAGAGGGACGTGCACGACAAAATGGACAGAACATGGGAGCGTCAAAAGAAAGGGGAGAGAGAGGTCACTTAGTCACTCTTTCGGCACCCCCCACTCTGCGCCTCCTCCCTTATCCCCTTTACAAGCAGACAAAGGGACAGAGGGGTGCAGCCCTTGTAGAGGAGAAGGAGGGGTTTACGCCTTCCCCTGTCACCCCCCCTTTCCCTCTGCCCCCTAATATTTATAGACGACCAGTGAATATTGTTGGTATAGATAGATTCAGGTGTGAAGGGAATCCAGCATCAGCAATTAGCAACACACTGGGGGTGTATCAAATCTAACATGTAATTTTAGACTGGAAAATGATCCATAATATGTTTGTTGAGTTAATTTATGGTCTTTTTGAGCAAGGGCGTAGGTTTTGTTTCAACATTTGACATATCAAACAAGGCTTTTGGGGATCCTCACCAGAGAATTTTGAGCACCAAACACTTAATTTCCTGCACTGTGGTTCATTTTTATGCACTAATTTGTACCCTTTTGCATCAATTTATGGTGCAAATGGCGTTAATTTTGTCAAAACAAAAGTCCTCAGTTTCTTTTATGTTTCTGTTTGGGGGGACAAATCTACAAATCTACATGTTCGATATATTAAAGAGGTCGCGTCCCCTGTGTCCACCACCGTTATCCATGCCTATGCCCTGGAGTATTTTTTAATATCTTAGCACTTATTTTCATTAGCAACTAGAAAAAAAGTGGGATTATGCACTTCTAAAAATAAAGGCAGAGTAAGAGAAATTGCACAGGGGAATGAGAAGGAGAAGAAGTGGTGGAGTACAACAGATTAATTTCAGAACAGGGTGCTCCTGCCAAGTAAAAGGATGGAGAGCAGGAAGGATAGAGGGGATAAAGAAAAGGGAAAATGCAGAGAGGAAAAAGAGAGGAGGGTGATTAAACATGCATTCAACTCTCTCAAAGGGCTGAGCTGCTTTTGGAGAGTCTCCGTTGTGTATGTGTGTGAGCTGTGTGCACTCCTGAGGGCGCATTTGCGATGACGTGACATTGCTTATAGCAGACATGTTCGCTGCCTCTGCCTCAAAACTCAGTCGGTAAGCACTCTCATCCACCCTCCCTCTGAAGGACAGCAGTGGCACCCCAGAGGTTAATAGGACCCCTTCATTACCATAAATCTTATCAGCTAAATGAAATGGAGAGAAGGACCTCTGATTTAGTCGTCCGCTCTGCTGGGCTAAGGGGAGACACCCAATCAAACCCCTGGATTTTATTGGTCTTTTTTATTATCTAAATGTACTGGCACATGAGCGAGGTGGCAGAGGTTACAGCCTGCGGCAATCAACAACAAAAAAAGACAGCGGCTGGCGAAAAACACGTTGTTGGTGTGTTTATGAGAGCACAGTCAACTCAGCAAATAGGCTGTCCAGACCTTGCATGTTTTGCTTTAAAGAAACGCACAAAGCTTTGGGTCCCTTTTGACCGGAGGAATGTAGGGAGTCCGCCGCTGAGCCTTTGATGTTTGAATAAATCAGACAATCTAGGGTGAAAAAAGCACTAAAATCAGATAATCAAGAGTTCAATGTGGTCAGCGGGAGTTCAAAAGCTTGTTTTGACTGCCTAGTCTGATGTGGGTGATTGGCAGCATGTAGCGAAGCCCACTCCAACCCTGATCACAGCCAGCCACTGTCAGCCACGGTCAGCCACTGACCGAGCGTCCACAAACACACTCAAGAGTAAAACAGGAGGTTCCCTGTGCAGAGGTCAAGCATGCTTGAGTTCTCCGTATATACATCATCTGTATGTTATTGAAAGAGAGAGAGAGACGCCGAGCTACACAGAGAGAGGTATAAATCAATACCCAGAATGGAGTCCGATGGTTTTGTATGTGTTTATTCCTGCTGATGTGTTGATTAAGTGTCCCCCCCCCACACACACACACACACACACACACACACACACTCCATCTATCCCTCTCTGCGTGTGTTCTCCAGGTGATAGGTCTGATTAAGTGGCCTGCTCACGCAGCCCCTGATTAGGACTAATGCTGTATTTCACTGGACACAGTGGCCAAGTTCACAACATTATTCCTCTAAAGTGTGAGTCGTATATGTGTGTGTCAATTCTACAATATGCTATTCAGCGAACACGTTTGAGAATAATAGACAGCCTTTAAGTGCTACTCATCAAGCTCTTTAGATGAATACATTTGCATGATTTTCTTGCTCTGAGTGTCTTTGTTGGAGTATGCATATTCAAAAGCATAAGGATAAAGGTCATTGATCGGTGACAAAGTGTGTGTGTTTATATGTGCATGTGGTGATGGGTTATTAATACTCATATGGGTGATGAGGATGTACTGTATATCTCTGTGTGTGTGTGTGTGTGTGTGTGTGCTCTGGTCCGTCCTGTTCCCCGGGAGAAACTCAATACCACTCACTGTTGCTAATGAGCTTTGGGACCTCATCAGCATTAATACTACATTAGTCTCAAACCAACACACACATCAATACACACACACATATACACACACACATACTATATATAAATACAACCTACTGGCGCATATGAGCACCTGTGCAAATCCATAAAGAAGGTAAACAGTTAATAGGATTAAAAGGAATTTATAACACAAATAACAGTGTTATCACCACACACTTGGATTTGTGTGGATTAATCCAAAACTGTGTAACAGGTTTAATTCCCAAATGTATCAATTTAAACTGAATATTTTCACCTAAAGTACACCATTACAAAAGCAGGGGATTAAATGTTCAGAACATGCCTTTTCTATTGCCAGATGATTTTACTAACATCCCATGTTTACTTTAAATAATTTTCTAAGAGCAAGACTTCAAATGCTGCTATTGCATTAATGCATCAGTTAAACATAAGACGTCACTGCTGCGGCTCCTATGGGCCTCGTCACGTTGTCAAACTGTGTCGGGGACATCTACGTGAGCCTAATCTACGTAAACAGCTGAACCGATAGCCCCATTAGCTCCTGAAGAATTCTGCCGTCAGCCTGCTGCATTCAGGACCCCGTGGCTGGCTCATATACTGCAATCTAATTCTACTACCACGGGGAGAGGAGAGGAGGGAGAGAGAATTGTATTGTGACAGAGAGCAGGAGGGAGTGGGAGGGAAAGGGAGAAGAAGAGGAGAGAGAGGGCTACAGAGAAGGAGAGAGGTAGCTTAATGCAATAAAGCATGTAGTATTGACATCTTTCTCGTGTCTATTGATTCCCCATTATGTTGCTAACAAACCCAGGTTGACATTTTGTCATTTGCAATCATGTTAACACTGCGACTTGCACGCTCCCCTCCACAAACCGATCTATACCTACACACACTGGTTTGCACGTGTGCTCATGCTTGTGCACACACACACTCCCCTTCTCTTTCTCACACAGATAGACAGAGCAAATAGGTAAGCACATGCATGGTCTCACATCAACCATCGAAGACATGTGGCAGCGCCCCATAAACACGCAGAAATGTCTTGAGAGTCGCCCGGATGGACGGACAGAATTGGAGACGTGGTGATGGACGGAGAAGAATAAAAACATCAGATTGGCCTACATGATCAGGAAAAGTTATGAGGAATACAAATATCAAAAACTGTATGGTTAATGTTACTGAAATTCAGAGACAGAAACAAGTCTAAAATCTGAGTGTGTGTGTGTGAGAGAGAGAGTTAGACGGTATATGGTAGGAGATGGTGGTTAATGGTGTGTGACAGAAGGTGCGTAGCTGAGATGAACTGAATCTAGGTGTTTGTGTGTGTGTGTGTGTGTGTGTGTGTGAGAGAGAGAGAGTAAGAGAGAAAAAAAGCAGTCTCCATGATGCCCCATCATATCATATCATATCAAGCCTTGCACTGTGTGAGAAACCTGTGGTTTCTCCTCTATGTCCCATTAAACTTTCATACACCAGTTAATGCTGATGGCTTCACAAACCACTTTACTACACATACACACACGTAGTTCACATAGCAGTGGCCCTGACCTGTACCTTCACAGACACAATGCCATTAAAAATAGAACAAAACCTGGATCAGTTAGAGCAGCTCGCTACCCAGGTGGAAAACGCTCTAACATCCTTGTTTTATGCTATATGATGCCTCGTGTGTTTCATGACGATGTGTGTGTGTGAGCCCCCACAGGGGTTGTGCATGAGTGCTTGAGGCCTGTTGTAACATGAAAGAGAATAAAAACACAGGGGGCATAGAGGGGTCAGGTGGGGCTAAATCAAACCCTCCTGGTGTGACCTCTGACCCTATACAGAGCTCCAACTCAAAAGAGTCAAGGAGCTGCCACCAGTCAAAGAAACAAGTTAACTGAGAGCTTGAGTCAAAGGCGCTAAAACTCCCCCCACAGAGCCTGTGTGTGTGCGCCGGTATTAAAATGTTCTTTGAGCTACAAGTGGAGGGTGAAGAGGCACAGACGGAGCTCAGAACTAGACAGCAAGTTACTGAAGGCACGTCTGTGATGTGTCAACTCTTTTTTAGTGTTTCTGTGAGTATTCCATGTGATGCCGTGATGATGCACAACAACCGTTCTTTTCAGTCCTGAGGTGTTGAACTGACCCTGCACCCTTTAAGCAACAAACCCTCTGAGTTTGCAAAGGACAGCACCTTGTACTGTGTTATCAAAATGGAATAAAATCAGCATAGCATTGTGAATCACTGTTATCCCACCATCTAAGGAATCCAGCAGCCTGTGTACACATCCCATCAGTTTGCCTGCTTATTCAGATGCTGGCCCTGGCCCGGGACACTGCAACATAATGGCTCATCCGTGGTTTACTCTCACCTCTCAAACTCAAACTGGGTTTTCCTCTCCCTCCTCGTTTTTCACTCTGTCATCTACTCTTACTTTCACCCACTTCTCCCTCTCTCCCGCTCTCTCTTTCCACATTTTTTTTTATCTCATTCTGACATTCGCCATTTTTCAACGTGCAGAGCGCGAAAACTCCTCCTCCCCGGTTCCCGCTCCATCCCCTCGTCCTCCCTCCAACCCCTTTTCTGTGTGTATATCTCTAGAGATATGATAGGTAACAGGTCCCTCTCATCCCTCTTTTTCCTCCTCGCCCCTCTATCACCTATCCGTTTATTGTCACATGCTGTGCACTGCTGACTGAGTATGTGGAGTAAGGGTGATGCCTGGCATCTCTGAACTCAAATGGGCTTGAACTGATCTGGAAATGAGAGGGGAGCTGTGCACTGGGGGGGCTTTAAGAGCCCATCCATCGGATAAGGTGCACACCAGCCCCATTTATGCACCATTACGCACTGATACGCAAGTTGTCTATGTAGTAGTGAATAACTTCAACACTGAAATGCGCCGGAAATAAAAGCCCATTGACCTCATATGGTATTTTCCCTCACTTCCCTGTACTCTGCAGTCCTTCAGTGTGCAAAAAAACACATTAGAGCCAGCGCATCCTCTCCAAAGATGCAGTGGGGGGAAAAGGGGGCTGAGCAGCTGTTGCATGTCTGCGAAACAGTCGAAGCTGGACTGAGCTGGAGCTCCCTCACAACGACAGTCAGTGACATACTGAAGCCAGCCTTGCTGCTCCCACCATGCGTCCTTTTATTCCGCTTCAGCGCAGATGAAACGCAGACGGCGCCCCAGCCCCAGCCGGCACCCTCCCCCCCGCCTCCCTGACTCCCTCTGCTCCTCCGCTTTCAACCGTGCAGCAGCCAAGCAGCGATGGGACAGAGAGATGTAGTCACTGGAAGTCTATTTCCAGTGGTGTTTACAAAGATGCGAGCCTTGTCCCCTAACAAGCAAGTCAGAGCAAAAGCAGCCACCGCAGCGAATCAGAGATGTTCGCCAAGCAGAAGCCGAGTCCACTACAAATTATCTACATGAATAAAACACAATGTCAAAACAGTGTGAAATAAAACGAGAGAATAGCGGTGTTTCCCCCCATCTCCTCTCGCATTTTCGTACTCCTCCGTGCACCTACTCTCTCCTTCTATCTCCCCCTCTCCCTGCTTCCACCGGCCCAGGAATCGATCTCCGCAGGATCGATAAGTTGGCATGAATATTCCCTGCCTGCCGAGAGTCTAGTTGGGGAGAGACGGAGGCTGAGGCTCAGGCGCAGGCAGTGGAGGAGAGGGGAAGGATGGAGGACGGAGACAGGAGAGAAATACACTCGGAGAAAAGGAACATAGTCGGCGAGGAAATTAAGCAACACACGGGTGGAACAGTGGCGCATCGTTCCAAAGAATGGACAGCGGATAAAAAATAACCCGGACATTTTTACGCAATTAATTTTCAAACAGTCTGGACACTCCTGTGCGCCCCGGAAAAGCTTCTTTGATTTGAACAACCGCCTCGCAAGTGTAAAGGACTCCGTTTAAGCCTTCAAAGGGAGCCGGAGGAGTGTGTGCGTGTGTGTAAGTGGGTGTGTGCGCCGAAAGCTCTCCCCGCTGCAAGAGCATCCGTACCGAGCAAGGCAAGGCGGGGCGGGTCTGCATGGCGGAGTCTGACCGACATGGACGTTGTGTAGCAGGGGGGAGAAGAGAGGAGAAAAAATGTCTTACCGGAGTTGGAGCGGAGAGCCAGGGGGGACTTGAGACGCCAGGCGTTGAGGTCAGGGGCAGTTCTCTGAAACACGAACGGCACCGGCAAGGGAACAAACATGATCTTCCTCCGGTTTCTTGTTTTGATGCAAATAATCTGACAGAAGTACTGTAATAAGCTCTGTCCTCTTCTGAAGCTTCTTCGTCCGTTTCTCTGGTAGACAGCTTTGGGGAAATATTTGGTATGGAGAGCTCACAACATTCGCCGTTAGGTGTGTACACATGTAGCCCAGCTGCGCCCTTTTTATTTACATTTGTGGACTGGTGGCCGGCATTAGTTTTGGTGTAAATGTGCATAGAACATATATGTAAGGATGGTCCCTTGAGTGCAGCAGTTATAGCTTACAGTCCAGACTAACACACAGACGGATAGAGAGGAGCTCAGACCTCGCACTTCTGCAGGCTACAGGAAAAGTTGTGTTACAATTACAGGCCTATTGTAGTAGCTTTAGAATAAAAGGCTGCGTGTCACCTGCCTGTCGTTGATGCACCTGCGTCTCTCTCTTACCTTTGCACTACTAAAGCGTTCTCCTTGAGTAAACATAGAGGCCCGGGAGCTTATTTTATCCTCTCCTCACCAGATATGTTTTCCTATAGGTGTGAAAAAGGCATGAGAACAGTCGCTAGCCTACTCCTGTAGCATCACCGGCCGGGCTTTAGCTTTGGTATTCGCTTTGCAATTTAAAACGGCACAGTAAACCATGATACATAGAAACAGACAAGACAGTGTTAAAAAAAGGCCAGTTAGAAAGTCTTATTTGGATCTCTGTAGTATTTGGTTTGATCTATTGTATTTGGTCTCTAGCTGCACGCGCTCCTTCTCCTCTCTCCTTTTGCATGAAGGCTACATAGAAGACATTCATCCGCTCGCGCAAAGCAGCGGATCGCGTCGCGAGCACATTTAAAACAGCTTCATTAAAGGCGATCAACAACAAATAAATAAACAAGTGGAGAGGGGGGCGGCACACACACACACACACACACACACACACACACACTCTCTCTCTCTCTCTCTCACTCACACACACACACACACACTCACACACACACACACAAACACAGCACGCGCGCGCTTGGCCCTGACGCTCCTCCTCCCTCGCTCTCTGTCACAAGGCAGTAATTAAAACGCAATCAATCGATAAATAAATAAATAAATAAATACAGCGAATAAATAAATAATAAAAAAAAAAAGCTCAAACACAAAACAAACGCGGACAAGAAAAGCGTATAGAATCCGGTTCTCGCGTTATTATTTTCTTTTATCGGTGCACTTGCCTATCTCCGTCCATCCGTCTGTGTGTCTTTTTGTCTGTCTGTTTGTCCCCGTTATTATTTGGGAACCCCAATAGCTCATTCGACCCGGCTCCCTCCAGGATTGTAGCGATCTGCCACTGGGCTGGCCGCAACATTGAGGCGAGAGAGGACCCGCTACTACTCACACATCACCACCCCACCCCCGCACCTCCCTCCCTCCTTCCCTCCCCTCCTCTCCTCTCCCTGCCTCCCACCCTATCCGATCTTAGACCCATCTCCCTCGTTTTCACTACCGCTGCAAAAGGTATCCTGTATTGATTTCTGGATTTTTTCCCCCCTCTTAATAATACCGGCTATAATGATGCCAATGGTGATCAGTGCATTACTACCGGCCTGCTTGGGAAGGGATGGAGACCCGATAAGGAGAATCCATGGATACCTATAGGTGCTTAACGCTAATACCTACCCAGCATGCACACAATTAAGTTGTCTCATCAGTGCTGCTTTTAATAAGCCCTCCTGAGCGCACGAGGGTGTATCATTATTCAGACAGGAAGACAAGAGCGACCACTGCTGTTCCAAGCATGAGAAATGTGAAGCACCAACAAAGTATGCTGAATTCTCAATGCACCTTTTTTTGTGAGCATCTTAAATAAAACAAACCCAAAATTATGACTATAAAAGCGCCAAAGTGTCAGTGGATGAGCTCCTCTGTGATTGAGGTGATCACTCTCCTCCCTCCTCCTCCTCCTCCTCCTCCCCGGATCTTGTTTCCTCCGTCCCGGCCACGCATGCCGGCCTGCCCAGCATGCCTCTCCTCGCCTCCTGCCCTCTCCCTCCCGACATGTTACACGCTGTCAATTACAGGCCAGCATCAGTCAACGCCGGGCGCTTACACACTAGATTATTGTCGATATAGATTTTTAAATAGAAAAATCTATACCTTAAACATCGCAGTCAATACGGGCAAATCAATAGGAATGAGCGAGCTCTTGCTCCTGTAGGGCCTGAGAGCCCCATCCTCTCGCAGGACTGTTTATACACTTAATGCTGCGGCTGATTAGGCCTGTTTGGATGCAAATTTGCACATAAAATAAATGATTTTTCCATCATCACCAGACTCCTCGTTTTCTTTGCCATCAACACACAGCCACATTGTCAAGAAAATGTGTGCTGCACCCTAAAGTGGCATATTCTTAATTATGAAAAATGTGCCATCCTCTGTAGTAGACAACCAGGTTTTATTGTCCTTCTCCCTCCGCTTCATGACAGATGACATCCGCAGGTCCACTGAGGGAGAGGAGGGGAAGGGAGCAAGAGGAGGACAGAGGAGAGAGGAGGAGGAGGAATAGGAGAGGAAGATAGAGAGGAGTAAGGTGAAGCAAATGAGAGAGGATGAGAGGAAGGGAGGTGAAGAGAAAGGAGAAAGAAGGAGAGGGAGGGAGAAGTGACTAGTTGTCCTTCAAAGACCCCCTTCTCTCCACAGAGGGAGCCATGCGCGCCCCCTTTCCCTCCTCCCCACACTCCTTCCAGACAAAAGCAATTATTTCTTGTAGAATGTAGTGTGGTTGTGCGCGTCTGTGGAAGAGAGGGATGGAGGGAGGGTGTGCGAGATTGAAAGAGGGGAAAATAAGATGGTGTTGGAGGGGTAGAGGAGGATGGGAGGAGGAGGAGGGATGCTAACACCTACAGCATCCACCCCTTCGTCCTCCACGCACTCTCCTGACCAAACTCCTCTTTTTCTCTCGTCTGACACGAGCGCAAAGACAACATAACGAGAAGGCATCCACGCGCGTAAAAAGACACCACCCTCAATAGCACCCGCATCTCAGAGAAATTTACAAAGAGGATGCTTGGATGCCATTAACCTACGTTAAGAACTGCAAACTTTTATGTTAGAAAAAACTTTTTCTCTCTCTCTGGCTGACTTTTCTCTCTCTCATTCTCTGTCTCTCTCTCTCTCTCTCTCTGTCGACAAGTAAAACACATTCAAACACACAAAATTCAAAAGGTTGTGATACCTGGAGATGACACCCTTCTCGTTTATCTTTTATCTGTCCATCTGTCTGTCTGCGTGTGCGAACGACCACCTAAATTCAGAGGATTGGCCCCTCGGTGTGTTTCATGCTTGGTGCCTATAGGGCCCCTGCAGCGAGTTGGTCTCTACAGTTTCACTCCCCAGGGACCCCAGAGAGACCCATGGGCCCAGAGAAAGAGAAAGAGAGAGAGAGAGAGAGAGAGAGAGAGAGAGAGAGAGAGAGAGAGAGAGAGAGAGAGAGAGAGCACCCCTGGGGGCCCGCTCCAGCCAATAACCCCTGCTGGACCGCTCTCATCGGGGGCCCACAGGGTCCTGATTGCCCACCTCCCTCCCTATCAAGCCTCCCAATCCATACAGAGATATATAGCTGGCTCCATTGTTTTCTAGCCTGTATCTTCCCACAGCAGTATTGAAAAATGCTCTTCCAAAATTGTCTCCCTCTTTTTACCTCTATTTTTTTTCAAGATAGAGAAATACTGTAATGGATGTAATATTTGATACTGGATACCAGCCATAAAGTCCAGTGATCACGGATTAATGGGCGTACAATATGTACTTCTTTAAAAAAAAAAAAAAAAGTCACAGAAATAAAATATAAACAAACATTAAATTTGTACCTGAGAGCTCTCTGTATTTTCTTTATACAAAACAATGGCTAAACTGGTTTCTTTTAATCAATAAAAAATGAATAACCCAATTAATAAAAGCATTGTATTTCTAGGACTTTGTACTTTATGTCCATGTTGTGCAATTTACTATTACATCAAATACATGTCACATACATTTAAAAGTTTGTCATTATGTCACAATTTCAATATTTACCCTCTGCAAAAAATATTTTCTGAGTATATGAATTTTCTCATGATTGCAATTGTACTTTTAGTCTATTATATATATATATACACACAGAAAATTCTATATATACAATTTCTCCGCCCGATCATTAACATAATGTGGTTGCTTAATAAAAAAGTTTTTTTCTTACCATATTTGGCAAATGATAACAATTATTAACTTACATATATTCTTTATATTTCTTTGATGCTGACTATTGTTATGCAATAATGATCAGATGCAATTACAGTTAAATAAAAAAAAAAAAGTACTGTGTTTTGCAGATGGTGGTTTTGTTATGTGGTTTTCCTCTCCTACACTACTTACAAACAAATTTATTCATAGAAAGCAATTTGTTCAATTCCTCACCACAGCATGTTTTCCATGTCATGTGCTGTAGGTCAGGATGTGGCATGAAATATTTATCCAATCAGAAAGAGCCAGAAGTATCCTTAGGCTATACATTAGTCATAACGTAGACCATGCATTAGTCATATAGTTTATTGCACTCTTGGTAATTGCCTGTTATTCATTTTGAATGATGGATTTGAATGGTTGAAAACACAGTGAATATCGAACAAAACTGTTGTTATTGTGAATGATGCAGAAGAAGCAGCAGGCTATAACTGAGAAATTATTCTTTTGCCTCCTTGAAACAGCGTGTATCTGTCTGACTGCATGTGTGTGTGCAGCTGTTCTACCTTTCAGCGTGTGTGTGTGTGTGTGTGTGTGTGTGTGACCCAGCTCATCCGCGGGTGTTCACATCCATGTCATGGTCGTAGTTAAATGGTGATGTCATGTTGACAAACGAGCTGGTTGAATTAAATTCTCACTCATCAATAACGGCGTCGGTCAGGAATCAATAGCAGCCAACAGTTGCGTTACTGGCTCTGTCGGCGGCCTAACAAGGCCCCATTAGAATGGACAACGCTCTCTCACTGTCGCCCTGTCCCGTCTCAACCCAGCAGCAGAGTGCCGACGCACACTTCTCATATCCTCTCTGCACACACACACACCAATAACACAGCAAAATGCAATATTCACATAAAGCCATGCTCTGACATGATGTATAGATTTGTCAAGATAATATGGATATGATGCATGGGCTTTTATGAGGTTTGTTTGTGGGTGTCTTTGCCACTGTGTGTGTGTGTGTGTGTGTGTGTGGGTGGGTGGTTGAGTAAGTATTGTTTGTGCATCTTGGTCAGAGCCAATGGCAAGGTTGTGCAGGCTTTGGATCTCAACCGCAGAGTTCAGATCCAACCAGGATTCAATCAATCCGAGAAGACACACATGCAGGAGACGAAAAAGTGAGCTCTGTGAGTGTGTGTTTTTGTGTATGCAGACGTCAATGCCAGTCCACAGTCACACAAAAAAAGTCCCACATGCACACCAAGAGTGATAAAACTTAAATTCAGATACACACGTTGAGACAGAAAATGTAACAAGACAGACGGACACAAGCCATGACTACACCACTATCTCCTCCCTTTCACACCCTGCATCCTTCCACCTTCCCTTCTCTCCCTTTCTCTTCCGCGCAAGCAGCTGATCCAGCTAAAGCCCTTGTTCTTTCTGTATTCCTTGTCTTTTTTATTAGTTTTTATTAACTTTGCCTCCCTCTCTCTGTCAGCACTCTCAATAATCAATGCTGATATATTGCCAATATCCAGCTCAGTCCCTCGTGCCATCTTTCACCGAGGCTCAGTTATTGGGGAAGATTGGCCCAATAATAATGATATTTATTATAGATATTTATTATCTGGGTTTGTGGCAGTGCTGCAGACGCACCCCGCTGAAGACTTACATGCCGGCAAACTCGCCGCGTACACACACACACATACACACAATCTCTCTGGGGCTCTTTAATTTACACTGGTAATATGAGGCGATTATTCCCCATACAGATAGTGTAGGGTTATCAGCAGTGTTAGCACACAGTGGCCGTAACAGTATTCACTCAACATTATAGAGTCCATTGCACCTGTGTGTGTGTGTGTGTGTGTGTGTGTGTGTGTGTGTGTGTGTTTGTGTTTGTGTATGTATGTGTGTGGAGACGAAGGTTCACCTATGGCAGCCTACCGGCGCTGAGCAGTGTTTAGAAGCCAAGGGAGGGTTGATGGGAGGGGTCAAGATTCAAACAGCGCTTGGTCAGGGGAGGGGATGCAGGAGAGAGGGGACTGGACAATCTGGCCTCTCGCCCTCCACACCCCTCCCCCTCCTCCCCCCCTCCCCCTCCCCCATCCACCCCCCCTCTAACCCCCCCAGGCCTCATCTACACCCCCTCCATCCCTCCAGTAGCCAGGGCCCCAGACGGTAATCCACCCCAGTGCTCCTCATCCTTTCATGTATTGATTTCCTCTCCTGCGCCACGGTTACATGTCGCACCCACGTCATTGGGTCCCGGCTGCTTCTGCTACCACCGCCTCCCCTCTCCGCCTCACCCGTCCACCCCAGCCTCACCCCCTCACACACCATCCTCAACAACAACAACTAAAAAAGGGTGGGGTGGTGGTGGGGGGTGTCGTACACCCAACCCATCCAGGGGGAGAGAAAGACAGAGAGGGGAGGAAAAAGAGTAGGAGGGGGACTAAGGGGAGGAAAAAGAGGGCAGATAAAGCACTGCAGTATTTCAGCAAAGCAACCAGCATTTTACAGGGATAGAAACAAACAGGAGAAGATGGAGAGAGAAATAACACGGGAAAAAAAATCTGCCCCTGGGGGTTGCAGAGGATATTGTGGAAATTATCAGAGTGCGACACACGCTGGAAGTCCATGGCGAGAGATTTATTTCAAATTTGTCTTTGACAGTGAAATTCATCACTGAGTAGGCCTGCATCTGCTCTAATTCCATAGACACGTCTGGATGAATACGGGGAGCCGTGGTTCCATTTTGTCAGAAAAAGTAAATCTCTAATTCATTGTTAGTCGATTAATCGATTAGTCAACTGACTGAAAATGAATCGCAATCTTTCAAATATCATTTTGAATAATTTTCTATGAAAACTTGCCGAAATTCTCCGGTTCAAGCACATCCAAAAAACTTTTACAGGTGCTGGATCAAAAAAATCAAACTAAGGTGAGAATCAAACAGAAGACACGCACACTGTATTAAAAGCTCCCGGTATTTTTTAGCTGTGCAACGTTTCAATCTCAGAGATCTTCATCAGGCATTTGATCTTTTTTTTTTTTAAATGATTGAAGAAGATCAAAACATTGCACAATTAAAAATGACTGGGAGATTTTAATACTGTGTGTGGATCTTCTGTTTGATTCTTGCCAAAATTCTCTGGTTCCAACTTCTGACATGCTTCTCTCTTTTTTATATCCTGGTAAACTTTATATCCTTAAGCTTTGGACTGTTGGCCAGACAAAAAAGATGTTTCTGGACTTTACCTATAGCATTTCCAGAAATTCTGATTACACTTTTTTACCTTTTTCAGACAAACAGATTAAACCGATATACAACCAATAATTATTGATATGAAAAATAATTATTGCATCCCTTTTCAATATCAAATACTCTAAAATACATAGGATCCAGTGTGCCCGAAACCTCAAGTGATCTTGTCCTTCATTTATATCATTCAGGACAACACCTACTTTTCCTCAATAATTTATTTTAGAGCTAGAGGCATCTTTTCCAAATCTGACACTTTTTGAAAAAACTCTTCACATAAACATTGATATGAATTTGTGTTTGTAAACATCCATGTAATCAATATATGCTCAAAAGTGTATCTCGGCATGCGTGACATCTCGGAGTGAACGGATGAAGTATGTATGAGACAGCAGGCTGGGAGGACGACAGGTCAAGGTTATGTTTTGAGTGGACGAAGTGTGTGTGTGTGTCTCGGTGAATGTGTGAGAGGCATCTGTGAGCCCAAGGACGGTGTATGGGTGCGAGAGCTTCGCTGTCGTGCTGTTGTGTGTGTGTCTCTTGATCGTATGTGTGTATATGTGCATAAGCTGCAAGGGACATGTTGGCGTGTCAGATGTGGTTGTGTGTGTGTGTGTGCTGAGTCTGCAGGTTCCTACTTCTCATCTAAAAAAGCAGTCAGTAAGAGTGACCATCAGGCGGTTGGAGCCTTATTGTCTGTGGGTGCCTGCATGTGTGTGTTTTTGTACATACAATCTCACATGAGTAAAGAGACATTCTTCATTTAGCCATGTGCTTTCAAACCAGCCGTGTGTGTGTGTGTGTGTGTGTGTGTGTGTGTGTGTGTGTGTGTGTGTGAGCGCGTGCTGTAAGGCCATCCCTATCACCAGAGCAAACACAGGCCCCATCACTACAAAGCAAACAGCAGCTCGGCCCAGCGTATGCATTTTAAACACTTTATCTCTCATTGTCTAGCCGACACACACTCTGCTATGAAATAATATGTTATTTTACATTTTCTGCAGATGCAAACTGCCAGGAGAAAATGTAAACATTGAAAGCTTAGGCAAAACAATCTCTTCTGTCTGTGCCATCATCATCACTGTCATTGCCAGCTTCACTGTCTCCATAATAATGCAGCCATTAAAGAGCACTCTTTTAAACATCATACATTTAATGTCACTGTGGCGCAGCGATACATCATCCCAGATGATGGTGGTGATACTGAAGTTTTTTTCTCTCTTGCTGCTGACAATAGTTGCTTTTTCTTTGCTTGCCATTTGAAAGCACTTATCTTAAGTGGATCTACAGAGAGTAAATTGTAATTGCAACGCAGTAATGCTACATATGGTCCATACGTATATTGTGTTGTGCAAGGCACTCAACCACACGCTGAGACAGAAAAGCAGCAAATGACTTGAGAAAAGGTTAGCACAATTTGGTCAAGTACAGAGGCTATAAAAAGAAAATGCTATCAACTGAATGTCTGAATTTAAGCTTTGACACTTAAGCTGCGAAAAGGTCAAACTTGCACACAGACACACAAATATACAAACAGATGTAAAAACACATATATGTTCCTGTGCACACGCAAAAGGAGACACAGTTTAGATCACATATGGCGTCGCTCACACATACACACACATTCAAGTGTGCACAGAAGCGCGCGCGCACACACACACACACACACACACACACACACACACACACACACACAGACTCGGATACAGCCAATTAGGTCCACCACCTTCAGAGAAACACCAGTGGGCATGTAAGATTCGGAGTCCAGCGGGCCTCTAAAGCCTAACACAGTCATAAGCCAGAAATAACACACACACGTCTCCAGTAGGCTCTGCAGACCATGTGAAATAGCAAGGCAAAGACAAAACACTCCATTCCATCCCTGACATTTCCAATATCTGTCTATCCCTCATAAACCTCTGTTCACCCATAAAGTGACTCATTCTTCACAGATGAACATGTTCCGCTCGGGCGGCTACCAGGCAGGCAACTCGCTGCCAGTCCCCCCTGATGCTTGTTATAATTACAAAATTATGGATTCTCTTTACATTTTACAGCTTCTCAGCTGGCATACAGCCAAATGTGTTCAAGATAAAAAAAAAGGCTTAAATTATGACCGTATACTGTAGATTTGGTGCAGCCATTTAAAAATAGTTTATCTATTAGTGCTGCTCTTTGGTTTCTTCTCTGCTTGTACCTGCACTGCGTTTGGGAAGTTTTTGTTCAAGCGCCCTCGCAGCTCATAACTCTGTTTTCTCTCTTCACCTCCCGCTCTCCTTCCTCTCCTTTCACTCTGTTAATTCACTACACTGTCACCGGTCAGTGTATTTACCTAACACCAATCTCTTTCCTTTCCCCCTCTTCCTCTCTCCTCTCCTCTCAATCCTTTTCTCCATCTCTGCCCCTGCGAACGGTGAGACTGTGTGAGTGAGTGTGCAGGAGATTTAGAGCGGGGATCAATAAGAAATTTAAAAATCAATGCACTTAGCGCCAGGAAATCAATGGGCCTAATCGGGATGCCAATCGCCCCAGTCAAAACAATTAAGAGGGAAGAAAAATGTTTAACAACCTCCTCTCTCTTGCTTACATAGACACAGGGGAGAGAGGGGAGAGAGAGTGACGGAGGCCTAAAGAGGAATATCAGAGGCAGACAGAGAGGGATGAGATGGAGTGATATATGGGAAGGAAAGGCTCAGGAGAAAAAGCTCAAAGCTTAGACCCAAGGAAAGCAGGATTGGAAGGAGGGGCAGAGAAAGGCAGGGAGCGAGGGACAGGAATGGAGATAAAGAACAGTAAAAAAGGAAGAATATGTCATGACAGTCATGAAGGACAACAGAGGAGGAAAGGAAAAGTTGAAGGATGTGGGTGGAAGGACACAGCCAGATTCGTCATCCACACTTTTTCTTTGAATATTTTGGTATTTGTTCCAAAAAAGAACCGCGTAACAGAACTGAGGGTTACAAATAAGGTTACGGTTTGTGATCAGAAAGACAAAAGTAATACGCTCCCTCTGGAAGTGGCGCTGTTTGGTTCATCAAAGGCATCCAAACCAGCTGCTCCCTATGGTCAGACACAGCACAGTGCAGCATTCATCCTCAGCAGACAGCCAATCAACTGACAGCCGAATCACAAACAACCAACACTTCCAAATCAGCGACATCAAAAAGGAGACAGTTCTCTCCCCTTTGAAGCGTCCAATCATACCGAATGTTTGTCAGCCTGCGCGCCCAATGAGGAAGCTGGGGATGAGCGCGGTGATGGCAGAACGGGTTGGTGGGTGGCGGCGACGGTGGTGGTGAGGAGGGGGGCTAATTTGGGGTCAATCAATAGATCTCCCCTCTCTCTATCTTCTGCCTGCTCACCACGCTAAAATCAATGGGAAAGCCAATAGTTCCCCGCCCCAGTGTGGATTAGTGAACACACAACTAATCAGCCAGTCACTGAAACTGACATCTCAGCTATTAACCTATTGATACAGGAGACACGTGTTGAACACACACACACACACACACACACACACACACACATATATACAGGGGAGCATTCCAATACAATCATCTGCTGTAATGACAAGGGAAATTCCTTCAGATGTGGACGCACAGAAACGTGCTAAAATGCTCTTTGAAGCTGTGTTTAAAGAGCTGAAAAAAACATGTACATTTTTATAAAATATCACATGTAAAATTACAAATATTCTTAAAAAAAACTACAACCCGGTGCTGTGACTAAGAAAGCATCACTCCGAGTGCTAACTATTACACCGACCATTGACAATGTCCTCTGATTCGGTGGCATCCAGGAGCCATTTAGATTTTTTTCAGCCTCTCTCACTCCACTCCAGCATCACATCACATCAAATCACGTGCCTCATCTTTTTCTGTGGGATCCCTGGCTTTAAGGGTCAAAGGGGGGACTCAAAATGACTCTGTGCGGACGCCAGCTTCACTCTAATTCAGGTTTTCAGCCACCGGCCAGCCAGCAGTAGCCTCCGTTAAGGAAAGAGGGAGTCGTGTTGAAGAGGAAGAACATGGTGGCACTCTGCCGGCTTCGACTGATATATAAATCTGACATATGAAAGAGATTTTTGAATAACTAGTTGTCAAAATATTGTGGTAATAAACAGCAAGATACATGCTGAAATTCAGGGTTTTTGTGAGTTATCTCTAATAAAACCCCAACATCAGATTTGAGGAACATTTCGCTGATAAGTGATTTAAAATATGTCAAAAATCACATTATGGACAATAAATTGCACAACTTAAAAGAAAGTATTGCCGATTTTTTTTTTGTCTGTGTGCCAAAACATCTCGCCGAGTCTCCTCAGGAAGATAAAATAATATGTACCTGGCTCTTAAGAGGAGCACTACACAAGGATCATTTTTCAAAAATAACAGCCTGACTAGCTTTCATCCCTTACTTTTGAAAGCCCTCTTGTTTTCTGAGATTGCCTCTCCTTCCTCTGTTCCTCCTCCCATCCCTTCCCTCTCTGTCATGTTTTAGTTTTCATATGTTGGTTTTGTTCTTCCTCATTTTCCCCTTGTGTAAAAAAATGAAAGGCTGAAAATAGGATGAGTGAGGGGGGAAAAAAGGCAGGAGGCGAAAGCAGCGACTGTACATCGGTGAAATCACTGTCTGCGGTGCTGAGACTGCTCTCTTCTCTGCACTGACAGTTACGCACTACCATACAGCCCCCAACCACATCCATATACAGCACATCACACTCTGCAAACCAAACCATCTCCATAGACAATGCAAAAATGCTCCCTTTGCACAGCGTTGAATTACTGTATATCAATGTGACATTCTCACAGCATGACAGGAGGAACAGCATTGATCAGCCACAGGCAGCTGCATAAAAAAACACCCTTTAAATCGCATTCAGTTGTACAAGCTATTTGAAAAGCTACACCCGGTCCAATGCATGTTTTTTGAATTAGTTATCAACCATGCACATTGTAGTGTGACAGGCAAGGCAAAGCAAGGATAACTGTCCTATCTCTTTCTTCTTGACATCCTTTCAGCAATCCCTTTTCGCACGTTAAAGAGAAAAGGAAGTGAGAGGCGTATGAAGTGGATTTTTTGTTGTTTCTCTCTCTTCACAGACTTTATTTCCATGGTGGACGCAGCGTGAGAGGCAGGCAGTCATGGCTTTGACCGACATGACTACATTTAAGGCCTAATCCACACCTCGTCCTCCACACTGTTGTGATGGAGAAGGAGAGCGAGAAAGTTATTGAGAGAGAGAGAGACACAGAGGAGGAGAGCAGGAGAGAGAGAGAAAGTGTGAAGGGGTATTGTTGAGATGTCCAGGCAAGTCCGGATGCATTGGTTCCGTATAACATTCCTATTCCACTTCAACAGAGGGATGCTGCCATTCTGAGAGGACGCAATCCTGATTTCTCGCTTGAGACCCAATATCTGCACCATACAAATAGGAGGATATGGAGGGAATGCGATACAGACTTGGAATATGGCTCTTTCTTCTTATCCTGCTCAGCCATATTGATGTTTTTGAGCCTTTCATTGCTCAGCCAAAATGAAGTCTTTCAAGGCCGGAGCCATTGACAGATTAAGAAAACATATCCTATTTTGTAGGACATGACAGAGGCTTTCTTGTTATCTGAATAATATGAGCGGTGCTGAGGTGGCACGGAAACACTATTTGTGAAACATTGTGTGGTTAAACTCAGGGGTGAAATTACAGCCCACACTCGCAACAAAAAAGTGGAAGCATGGAAGCAAAAGTAGTTTCTCACTATGGTTGTAACATCAATTTAGCTTCTTTTCTTCTTTCTATTCAACATCTTGCAAAAGGAAAAACACTCATTACATTCAGTGATTTTGTTATATAATTGACAACAGAAAAAAACAGCCCGTGATTATGCTCCAATATCCACAAGCAAAAAACTTCATATTCCTCTTTCAGCACCTCAGGTGAAGGCTGGAGCTATACATGGCAACACGGCTGAACCCTCACACAACAGAGAGACTGATGGGCTGGAAATCACTGGAGCCAAATCACAGAAAATTGATCACATCCAACAAAATGGCCGCAGTGACTAAAATTGGTGTGAGCTTGAGCTTGCACTGGACAGCGAAAAAAAAAAAAAAAAAATCAGTGGCTGGTGGTGCATTGTGACAACTGCACGGTAATTGTTCCTATGTCCAAAAATGATTTCGAGAAGGAGCTCTAACGAATGTATGATATTAATTGCGCTGGTGTCATTTAAATCTGGTCCTGGAGAGGACAGCGTAGTGAAAGAAGAAGAGGCTGGGCAGAGATTTGGTGGCAAAAAGAGGATGTGTGGATGATAACAAAGAAAACAAGAGAGGAAAAAAAAAAACCTGAAAAAAAGGTTCAAGATGAAGGAGAGAAAATAAGGTGTGCTGCAGTCATCTGGAGTGTGTAAAAGGGTTATGCTGAAAGGTGGCATGTTCAGATGCGATAGACAGAAAGGAGAAGAGGGAGGTGGTGGGTAACAGAGAGGTACAGGGAGAACAATTGAAAAAGGGCTGCTAGAGAGGGAAGAAGAGATTTAGGATTAAGGAACGAGTGTGGGGTAAAAGGAGGAGGATTAGGGGTTTGGGTGAGAGAAGGACAAAGTGAGAGGCGGGCGGGATGGAGGAGGAGAAAACAGCCGAGCAAGAGAAAGAGAAACTGTACAGGGCTTTTGACGGAGAGAGCAGGGATAAAAAGATGTATTTTTCCTGCTTCCTCTGTTGTCCTCCCTCTCCTCTGGGCAACTTCCCGCTGCTCTCCCCCTCTCTGCTGCCTTCCTCCTCTGTCTGACACAGTGGGAAGATAGGTAGGAAACCTAATCGAGCCAGACACACAGGCTGCTCTCTGCTGACACTCACAGGCCGAGGGTGGGCACTACAAATTCTGCTGACCAGCCCAGCCGAGACCCCCCTCACCTATCGGCCGCAGCGGCCATCAATCCGGCACAATAGCCTCAGGGAGGCTGTGGGAGATGGGATGTGAGGGAAGGGGATGTGGTCCTGCGATGCTCAATGGGTAACGCACGGCACTAACACTGTCAAGAATTAGGAGTTTAATTCCTGCTGGGCATGGAGGAGGAATATGTGGGTACTGTGGGTGCCCGGCATCCCTTTACCATCAGTGTGGAAAATGATCTGGCATCTTGTAAATATTAGCTAAAAAATTTGGCTCACGTGAACCATAATAAACGCTATTAAAGCCTTAACAAGACAACAGAGCTGAAACAATCAATTAGTTGATCAAAAGAAAATTGGTTCTAGTTGCGAAAATAAATATTTACCATTTAAATATTTTTACAAGAAAAAACCAAACACTTGCTGTTAACATCTTCATAAATGCCAATATAATACTCAGCTCTCTTTAATTTTAGTAAAAAGTGTATTTGAGTATATTAGAATAAGTAACCAAATCATAATATCATTTTGGAGTCTGGGAAGTGTGGCTGGTATTTATCCTTATTTTAAACATTCAAAAGGATAGACTGAATTATTTTAAAAAGCATTAACCTTACTAATGAAATAAATATTAACTGCAAATTTGCAAATCCAAACAATAAGGATAATAATTTTCACTGCTGGTGCACTATAGCAGATTTGCAAATAAAACTGATATTTTTTTGTCACATTAGTCGAATTAATTTCAGATAATTTGATGAGCTTCATGAATCTGCTGCCTTTTTTCGTCACATTGTAATTGTGAATTTCTCTCAGTGTAGCTGGTAAATTCTACTTTTTCTTTATATTTGCAGTTTAATGCCTTTGACACTGTTAAATCAACACATATTACAGCTATATGAAAGGCAACCTGCTACCACCGCTGCTCGCAGTGGTTCCACAAGAATGTTGGGATTACAATGATTTTGTTTTTGGTTTCTTTTTTTCTTGTAAAATTCAAAATACTCTGCAAACTCCAAACCTCCTCTGACACTCCAAATTAAACTACATAAAAAAAAAAAAAAACAAAAAGAGAGAAAACGTTCTTTAATTGTCACCACTCTGCCGGAGCAGACTTGTAGTGCGGTTTCTTCAGAAATCAAAAGGATTCGGGCATAAACTGGTCATGGGTGTGGCAGGGTGCCAGGGTGGGAGCATGTACGCGGTCCGAAAAGCGGTGGCGGCGGGGCCGACGCTGGGCTATGTATCCTGCAGGTAAAATGGATGAGGGTCAATGTGTGGGGGGAGAGTCTGCCTCCCTGGTCATTGTGAGGGGGGAGGTAGTCATTACAGACTGACCGTTACGGTGACAAGCAGTGACACACTGAAGCTTCACTCGGGGGAATTAGATGGTGGACAGACGATGGGATGTGCAAAGGTTGTGTGGACATTGTACACATGCTGCATTGTTCGTTTTTCACTCTCTATACATTAAGCAGCTACGTGTGTACACGTGTGATTCTGTGTTGCTGTGTATATATATATATTTATATATATATATGTGTGTGTGTGTGTCCAGGCTAGATAGCACATATTTGCTAATCTGGAGGAGGTAGCTGGAGGAAGGGGGTAGGGTCAGAAGCCGGGGTCAGGTGTTAATTCACTGCTTCAAACCAGAGCCAAGCACCAAAACCAGGGGAGACCGCAGCAGAACAGATCGACAAAAACCACAAGGATATATTCAAGGTCCACTGTGGTAAACACCTCTGTCTCTCCCCCTGCCGATTTCCTCTTTAGATTCCCCTTCGCTCTTACTTTCCTCCCTTCTGTCCTAAATTTCACCTACTTTAATTCCATCTCCCCCCCCCTCTCCCTATCCTCTCTCCTGGCCGGTCCAGTACGCCGCCTTCTCCCCCAGCTGTTAGACCCCCAAAGGTCAGTCTGTCTGCAGGGTCATCAGTCTGGGATGAAGCTGCACTTTGACCCCAAGCCCTTGATGTATTCCAACCACAAAACCCGCAGACACACTCACATAATGGACATGTGTGGCCTCACAAGAGGCCCATTTCATTGTGGTCATTTTTGATCAATTTATCACTTCTCTTTTGTCACTTATTGAAGTCCTGTCTGTGCTGCTGAAGCCTCGCTCTGCGCGCCGGCTGTGCTGGTCGAGTGGTCTGGTTAAGAAACACAACGCCATCGACAACCGGATCTATTCGGATGATTAATCCAGCTACCATTTATCAGCTAATCGATGCGGTGATGATCGTGAATTGCACATTGATTACATTCAATAACCACAATTGATATGTGTGGGAAAAAAACATGTTCTTCCAGGACAGACAGACAGGGCAGCAAGCACACACACAAACACACACCAAAAAGCTACAACACCTAAATGAAGGATTTTTTTTGACAATTTCTCTTCATTTTCTTCTAAAGCAAACAAGCCTAGATGAAAATATATTATTGACATTGAACACCACACGGACAATATGTCTAACTTTTTGGCTGTCCTTGATGCTTTCTCTCAGGTCTTTGCTTTATGTGATTTTTTTTAAGACAATTTCACACCAACTGTAACCTATATCTAAAATATAAACATTAAATAAGAAAATGAATATATTATTTCCACTTTTAAAAAAATAATATTCAGTAACTGTTTTTCCCCAGAAATTATTAAAACTGTATGCATTAAACTTTGGAGAGCATTTGCCTTTCATTTTGGGATGAAAGTTTTCTATTCAGTCTAACCCTACATTAATATATTCTGTTTATATACCGGTCACTGCTGGCCCCTTCTTGTCACAAAAACGATGAATCGTGCAACTGCAATCTTTCCGCCTTAATTGAGGAACTGGCCAAGCGACCTTTGACCTCGGGGTCATTACCGCATTGTGCGCCGGGCCGCGGAGAGCAGCCACACCATTTGGGAGGGGAGTCGTGCGTAGAAAATGGATTAATTTTGTATGGCCTGTGGTGCTTGATACCGACTGGAAGTGGCCAGTAACAAAAATGTATAGAAAAACCTACATCAAAGCCTACAGGAACCATCGCGCTTTATGACGCCAAAAACTGAGCCAATAAACCGTTTTATGAAATGAGCTTTCGGACAGGCGGCTTGGACTTTAACATAAACCATAAAATCGAGAGTATCGGTTGTGTGGTCTGTTTCAAGTTGATAAGGTGCAGGACTGGGTGTCAGGGTGCCAGTTCTGCAAAAAAAAGGAGAAAAAAAAAGCCTCGGCTAATATACAGGCTTTCCATTGTAACGCGCACCTCAGTCCTATTTGGATAATCTATAAAATATCAATAATCACTTTCCCTGAACACGCTGCTTTTAAAATGCATGCAGAATCATAAAAACTGAATTTTATGGGGAAAAAACGGGATTTTAGCTTGCAGTTTTATTTTCGAAATGTGCAGGTGTCATCACTTGATTAATAGCCTTTAAATACCCTGTTTGTTTGATCTGATCCCTTCATTACTATGGAAACTTTATAAAAGTGCAGGTTCTGCACATCCTCTGTTAAAAAGTTCAATTTCTACGCGGTTTATTTCGCACTTTACATTTCTCACTTTTTACATTTTCCTCGGAAAAGAGAAAAAAACGTTTTCCGTACACTTAAATATTTCCTAAATAGCCAGGGCTATATTAAAAAGATTGTCTTATGTCTTATATGTTTCTATCATAAACGCGTACTACGGATTTCTGTTGTCTTTTAATGCGATAAACTTGAGCCCAAACTGTTTCAATGCTCTCTGCTATTCCTGCTGTTTTATATTTGCACAAACATAACATTTTAAATAATAAATCTACGCGTATATATCAGCCTGACAATAAAAAAATAAATTATTGGTCAACTAAAAGCGAATCACACAATATAAAATGCAGGTAAAATACGAGGCCTGCTGTTAGAATATGGGAACAAGAGTTTCGGAATATTTCTAAACTTTTTTTTTTTTTGCAAAAGATTTTAAATAACCACGAAATTAAAAACGGAATTTTAAACGCACCTAAACTGCAGGCTTTAGTATACTCTCAGCTTACCGAAATACAGATTTAAATACTGGAAAAATAAATATTGAGTAATGGAGTTTTATTCAAATAATATGCATACATTCAAATATATAAATTTTATTGCAACAAGGTCCGCAGAAAATGTAGCAATATTGAAAACAACCAGAAATCGGAATTTTGGTACTTTTAAGATATTCATATTTAGAAAACATCTGCATGCTTATTTACATATTTTCTGACAAAACGTTAACATGCTCACACCTATAGACTGACGATTTAAAAAGTGAAATTAAGCTTCAAAAATGTTCAATATGATTAATAAATTTCAGTCCAGCCGTGAATGCTGCGATTTGAAGATTTAGACTTTATATGCAAAGCAACAGGGTTTTAAGTTCTCAACAGCTCTCAGCTGCGGCACGAGTCATTTTCAACTCGCTTTAAATTCTGTGAATTCATTTAATTTAAAGCAAAGATTTTAAGATATTTACAAATGACAAATTAAGGATATTTACTACAGTATTAGATTACGCAGTGTATTGAAAAACACACACACACACACACACACACACACACACACACACACACACAACAGACACACTCGTTTTGGCATATTGCCATTAAAATTATACTGAATTGTAAGATGGAGAGTAACAAATAAAGGTTGTGATCAAGATGGAGCTGCAACGCAAAATACCCAATATTAACGAGCCTTATCAAAATAATTCAAATTAGTGTACCAGCCACAAAGAAAGAACATCAAATGAAATATTTAATCTTTTCTAAACGTTTCGACACATAAACTACATCTTAATATATAATAATAGTATTTAGAGTGCTTTTCTGTTTTATAAGTTTGGGGCTCTGGCATGAATAAAGCACCAATCCTAATGTGTTTCTAAGAGCAGCAACAATGACTATGCAACATACTTAATGAGACGACCTTTGCTAAATAAAAGTCGTGCAATAGGTGCAATGAGGGAAAAAAATAATACGACTATTTGACTGTTACATAAATAATAAACGTACTTTTCCCTCTTTAGAGTCTTAATGAGAGCTGTCTGCTGACCACAACGTGCTGTGTGTCGGTCTCATGGGGTTTAAAGTCATATGCACACTGTGGCAAACCCTCCTTATGTTTGACTGTTTAATAAGATGACTCTGGACACCTGCAACTTGGTGTTTTTCATACAATGAAACTACTAAATTAACCTACATAACAGCGACACGACAAACTTATCACAATGGCACGGATGCAGATTCAAATATAGAACTTAGCTAAGCTTGGGTGGAGATGTGCAGCAATCCTGCCCCTAAAACCGGCACTATAATACCCCCCTTGATTACCTATTTACCTTCCATAATTCAAAATGCAACCCTGGGACACTCAGGCCTTGTGACTGTCATCAGAAGAAACAGAATGACTCCCATCAACACGTTTTGTTTTACACATGTGTGAGGCTCTGCTTGTTAAAATAAGATGCATTAATAGTGGGCCTACGTGTAAATATGTAGTGGAGCTTTTAGTGTGTAACAGTGAGAGCAAAGGGCAAGCGGAAAAGGACAATTAACATCCGAAGCAAACCACAGCAATGATCATCCAGAACCACTGAACCATCTGAGGTGTGTGTTTATCACCATAACACGTGATAAGATGCTTAAGTGAGATTCTGGTGATAAAATGACAGGATTTAAGGACTTTGCAATGCTGTTTAATACGATGTCGCTGAGGATGTGTTTGTTAGAGGATGCTCGGGCGCCGTGCAGGCAGCCAGCGGACAGCGGGAGCTCAGCGGCCAGCCAGAGAGGCGAGCACCGGCAGGGAGGTGCTCACTGTCCGCTCTCCTCTCCTCTGCCGGTGCGAGCTCCCTGCTCGGCCTTATAAAGCCCATGGATCCCCTCCTTTTAATTGATTTTCTCATAATTAACTCAGTCTGTCCATCGATTTCCCTTCGGCGGCGTATCAGCCCTCACCGTGCTGAGGTGTTATTGTGCTATCTGCGGGCATCGGGATACCGACGAGCAAATATCGACCACTGATTAAAACCCTCACAGCGCGGATGGAATTGGCCGTAAACTGCTGTGTTACATGCCACATTATGCACAAATTAAGACACAGGTTGCCCATTAACGCACCGGCCTGCACGCACACCTGTGCGTAAAAAGCTCCCAAATCAGCCGTGGCCTTTCACAATTACGAATCAAACAACAAAGAGGACTGAAGAGGAGCTAAAGGAACAATAGAGTCTAAAACAGTGTAGGTCTCAGTCTCTGTTTCAAACATAATTTCTCTCTTGAAGCCAAACATCTGCTGCCAGATGTGCATGAATTCAAATGTGTGCGCGCAAAATAAAAAAAAAAAAAAAAGCATTCAGAAACAATGACAACCACACGTCCACTCACGTGGTTAATATGAGGCAAATAAAAATGTGCATGACATTCGCAGAGGATGGAAGAAAGCATCGCACGTATGACTTCCGCATATGCATAACACAAGAGCATATTCCGAATCAAATATTCCCGCGTTAATACAACATGCAGAGCAGGCAAGAAGACACAACGCTATTCGTCCACGGAGCAAAGGAGCAAGGGAGGAGAGGAGAGAGAGAGGTAGAGGGAGAGAGGGAGAGAGGGAGTCAGAACACGAGGGTTGCCCCTGTGAATTAATTTCTATCTAATCAATAAAAAAGAAAAAGACCATCCCCGCACACAAAAAAATCATTAGGACCGATATTTCTCTCCTCTCTCCACTGCCTTTTCCCCAGGACGCAGTCGCGAGGAGTGTCGGGCTCCCCTGCAAGTGGACTAAAATCTTTCGCCTTTTGAGTTGACACAGAATGGAAAGATTGTGATTTGAGAAGGGGAAAGGGGGGAGTGTATAGTACAGCTGAGGTGAAAAGACACATGGAGGAAAAGAAGTTAAGTCTGCATATCTGAGCCACCCCTACTCACGCGCGCCCCTACAATCATTTTCTTGTTTGTTTTTTTTCTTTTGTGGATGTGGAAAATTTACCAGTGCTTCCATCGGTGAACGTCTCCATCCCCGCCATGCGAGCGGCCTGTCTGGACAAGAGAAGGGATGGAGAGCAAAAAGATGGGGGAGAGGGTACGGGAGGGGGGGGGCAGAGGTGTGTGTTAGAGGGGCCAGTGTGTGGGGCGGTTGATCTGGGTTGGGGGCTCAACATTAAATCGTGGGGTGGAGGGGTTAGAGGTTGAGAGGGAGGGAGGGAGGGAGGGGGGGGGGGGGGGGGTATGGCAACACCCTAACCTTTCATGTCCCCCTTTTCTCTCGCTCTCTCTCTTCTCTTGTCCCTCGTTGTCCCTCGTTCACTCTACATCTCTCACCCTCGACGTGTGTCTCTCAGCGGTTTCCATGGCGACCCGGTGGCTGTGGTGCTGCTGCTGAGGAAAAAGAGGCGCGTGCATGAGACAGGGAAGGAGGGAGCGAGGCGAGACGGTCATTTGAAGTGCAAGGAGGGGACCATTGCAAGTGTGAGGTAATTAGCAATCAGCATTTCCAGGATTAAATATCACACGTTTTCCCGGAGATGCAACTGTGATGTCTGTGGTGCTCATTCAGTTTGTAGGTGCCAGATGTTTAAAGGGCCCAGAGTGACCCAGCTGCTGTATGGCCTGCATAATAATGACATTAAATATGTAAAAAACAAACAAAGTTCTGCAGATTTTTTACATTAATAATCTGTCTGTGCCACTGGAGGATTTACTCCGAGTTCTGCAACTTCGTGCCAGGACACATGGTCCTGATATGACACAGTGGATATTCAGCAGCCGCTTTTCTGTTTTGAATATGAGGCCTCCTCAAATTGGTGATGCAACAATATGCTGCCACCTGCAGGCCAAAGAAAACACAGTCCTGCCTGCTCAGTGTGAGCAGAGAGACCTGCAGCTCACACACACTCAGTAGTGACTCCTTCTTCTTATACTAGGTTTACATGCTGTCTTTGATTTACTATTGCGGCGGGTCTGACTTAACTTAAAGGGGAACTACATCCATTTTCAGAATTCATACATATTATTTTCTGTTCTGGGATTTCAAAAAATATAAGCAGAAATGACCAATTTTCTAACAAATCTAATAAACAAGAGTGCTAAAACTCAATTTTGTGATGTCAGGGTAAAAAGTCTGCAGCTGCTTCATAGAAAATGAATTGGGAAAGATGTTCCAGATCAGTAGTTCCCATCTGGTGCATCGAGGTCCAAAAGTGGGCCCACTCTGAATGGACCATAAGTAAGTCATGAACATGTAAATACTGCAAACTGAAAAAAAAAAAAACAGCAAAAAAAAAAAAACAAAAAAAAAAACCCCTGAATTTCCAGCACGGAGCTTTTATTTTTAAGGGCCATTTTCTACCATTCAACAGCTATTTTATTGGCCTGTTCTTGGTATTATTTGTCCTGTTAAAGTGCTGAGCCTTTGTAGTGTTTTTTATGTCAATGATCTTGAAGCAATAATATGTACTTTTTTGACTGCATTTGCTATTTATTTACTAAGTTTTAAGTAATTGCACTTTAATTTTGCAAAATGTTGTATTTCATTGTGTTCTGAGGCCATATGTTGTATACACTTTGAATAGGAATTGAATATGTGGTAATTTCTCTTCTGCATGGACCCTGGACTAATGGCTAAAGACAAAATCTGGACCCCACAGCTAGAACCGTTACCACCAGTAGGGAACCACCGGTCAAGATGACACTGAGAGCAGCCAGGGAAATGTTCTGAGTAATGGGTATACTCTGTGTTTCAGACTGAGAACATTAAAATATAATAATGCTGATTAAGGCGTAAAAAAGGAAACAAACATTCTGCGAGCTCCCATTCATTTTCTATGGAGGAGCTCCAGGCTTAAAACCAATGACATCATAAGTTTGAGACTCATTCCTCTGGTTTCTGGCTTTAAAAATGTTCAAAATGTTCACAAATATTGATTGGCCTTTCCTTGGCCATGAGAATAACAGATTGGAATTCTTAATTTGGGTGGTATTCCCCTTTACAGGAATACTTCACCTACAAAATGACCATTTATGTATCAATTAGTCATGCAGTGCTGCCTTGAATTTCTGAAGAAAAACCTTTTTCAGAAAATGGCAAAAATATTAATTTATAGATCGACGGCGTTTGTCATCCTCCATCATCAGTGCATCATTAGGACCCACAGGAAAATAAGTGTTTTTATTCATGTTTTGTTTGGTGTCACGAAGAGCTCACATAGAAATAACTGATTTTAAGCATTATGGGTAGGCTATTATTGGATTGCCAATCGATCGCATGTTATCAGGGCCGATGTGGGTCCCATACGCAATTGCTTCATTGTTATACCTAAACATAACAGAAAAAAAGTCACAAAACTTTATAAACTCTTCTACTGTGCTCCACTACAGGAGAACAACAGACCAGGAGGTCCTGGTATTGCATATATATGATATGCACTTTCCCCTTAAAAAGCTTAGTATTGGGATCTGGCTCTGAAGAGACCATAGGTAAGGTTCACTTACCTGTTTGGGAATTACTGAGCATACGGCTGGATAAATGGCACTTGGATTATTCTGCATGAGTTGTGTGAAAGTTTGTAAACAGATGTTTTAATTTAGTTTTCTCTTTGTTAATAGTGGTCCCCACTCAATTATATTCAGCCCTGGAAATCGGGTTTTTCTGCGGGACGTTGTTCAATAAATCCGTGATGATAGATCCGATATTGGGTGTCTTTCGTCCATATTTTAATCATATTTCGTGATAAAAGTATATTAGCATCGATGCTAAACGCCATATTGGTTTCCCATAGTTCCTTTGGAGAGGTCAGAGGTTTGTTTTGGTCTTTCGTCCAATCGGAAGACGATCGACTCTTTGTATCCGCTTTCACTCATACGTCATCTGAAGCAAACTGCACTGTGATTGGTCTAATCCTGCTGTATCTATCGCTCTGTGTTATTGGCAGCGCCTCCTGCATTAGAATAAACGCTGGTAGCCCTGGTAATAATAAAAAAAAAAAAAAATAAAAAAAAAATAATAATAATAATAATAATAATAATAATAATAATAATAATAATAATAATAATGAGACAAGGGTAAATCAGGAGACAGTGTAACAAGCAGCAGGGCCTCATATGGATGTAAACTCTGTGTTCACTGCAGGCAGAGCAGGCAGGAGAATCAGGGCCCTCTCTGAAGTGTCAGGAGTGTGATGTGGCCCTCTGCAGCATCACAGAGAGGAGCTGCTTTGCAGAATGGCACAGATAATGGGATACACAAACAACTGCAAAACAAAAAACGATGGGACTTTTTTTTGGAAAAGTGTGTCCATTTTTTGAACTATAATAGTTTTAATGTTTTTATTTTTTTCACTTTCTGATTCCCAACACTTGGGAGAAAGGTTTTCTACAGCAAAAAAAGCTTGTGCATAATACTTTTGGGTGATTTATCACTCAAGATCTGTACAATTCAATTTCTGTCTTGTTTTTTTCTTTTGTCTTTATGGTCTCATAACTATTTGTACATTCAAGTGACATCACTGCAGCCTAAATATTCTGATAGCCCAGGTTGTCCTGAAAAAAAAGATGTATATAACTTCATTGTGCATTGAGAGACTGAGGTTTTAAGTGCATTATTACACAAAAAGAAGGGGAATTTTTATATGGACTCTATTACATGGCCAATATTTACAGACTCACTTACTGGAGACTATGTGTGAACACTTGGCAGTGATGTGGTTGGCATCTGACAATGTAGCTTTTTTTTCATATCATGTCAATCCTGATTTACGTTAATTTATCATTCACAACTTTAAGTCACAAAAATATATATATATAGTTTTCCATAGATTTTTAAAAATCAGTTTCTAAATCTACTTATTTCTTGCAGTTTGTGGAACATTTCTCATCAAGTTGCTCGTTGCCTTTTTTCCCTGTTTTGAAAGAAATTCCACCAATTCGCACCAAGATTCAAATACCTGTGCAAGGCGTTAGAAAGAAGCCCAGTGATGTGAAAAGTGATGTCGCTCCATGTTTCATAGGGTTAACTTAATCAAGTTAATCTAAATTTTGTGCAATGGAAAATAATCTGCACCATTACCTCTTGAATAACATAATAAGACATACAACAACCATGTGCGAATTGACAAATCCCATCTCATAATCATGTATTTGTAAAAACATGCTCATATGCTGTCTTTTTAAAATCTCTTGTGACGAGCTACAAGCTTTACAATCACACACGGAGCAGAGGTAAACCGAGGAAGAAGGCTTTCGAGAAGATCACCTAATCTAATTTTCTCTCCTCAATAAAAGCCATAGAATTTCCCCCATCAGAGAGATGTACCATATGCTGCAGGGTATACATACAATAAAGGCAGCCCCAGTGGGCCGGCAGAAGGCTGTAGTGTCTATCAGCTTTAGATGACACGTTTCGATAGGAGACTGATTTAGGCCTGAGCTACCACAAGATGACTTGAGTCTCCATCCAATCAAGGAGGTGCGAAGAACACCTGCGGACAGTGGAATAAAGTCTACAGGAGGATGATGACCAGTGTCCTGCCACACAACCCAGCATTACATTAGGTTTGCACTCCAATACAATTTGCACCAAGACCACCTCTGATGTCTCTATGAAGTGTTTTAGGCAATAAACCGAACAGTCACCTCACCAAATGGTCACGGTGTGCTATAGTGTAAAAAAAACAAGGGCCGCTTTATATATTTGAGTCAAAGTTATTCCCCACTGCAGGTAATAGAAAGTGAAAACACATGTTGAAACTGATCGATTCATTAAAAAAACAATACGGTTTTATTATTTGCAATTTGGGCTCTGTCATTGTTTCTCTCTTACCATGGCTTCCCCTGGTTGTTTGATCCCCAGCCGACTGCATCACAAGACTGCCACTGTCCTGCCCCAGCTTCGTCACCATAGCAACGGGATCTCTGACCCTGTCTGTGGAATCCTTGACCTGGATGTAGATCAGTGAGGCATCAAGGGAGCCCATTGGTTGAAAGCTGCTGCTGTGCTGAAGCTGCAGAGCAGGGTGTGACTGTGGCGGCGGTGATGGGGAGTGGGCTCTGAGGGTCAGTAGCAGGCTGCGAACATGGGAAGATCCTGGGGTCTGCTGCGGCTGACGGACTCTAAACATCCCCTCTGCTGTGGCTTCGTCACTGTAGCTTTGGACAAAAAGGGTGTTATTTAAAGCAAAAGTTTAACATTTGGGAAATACCATTTATTGCGTTCTTGTTGAGAGTAATACAAGAGGATTAAAGGGAAACCTGGACCCTTTTTTCCACATGTTCTTCATCTAAGTGGCAACTATTTTTAAAATTGATCAAGTATTGAGAGAGAGAGAGAGCGCTCTGCAGCTGGCAACGGCAAAACAGGCTGTGATGTAATACTTTGGGGCATTGATTTACGTCCATTGAAAGTACTCGCTCTTGCCACACTAAAATCTGACTAGTTGTTTTTACTTTTAAACAAATCTAGAAAACCGGTTGCCTTGAAAAATATAAGGAAATAAATATAAGTTTAAAATATAAACTTATATATAAAATATAATATAAATATAAGTAAATAAAAGTTAGTTAAACCTGAATCATATTAACTTATTTTTTTTTGAAGTTGTCGCAGCTTAAATATGACAAGTTTAATTCAATCAATCTTTGCAATTCAATGCTGAATCCTACTTGATCATGAGACGCCTATTAGCATAGATAACACCTCCTTAAAACTACATATGGGCAGGTTTTGTGCGGTTTGCACATGGCCAAGACTGGAGCGCTGGAAGAACTTCTGCAGGAGTGAAACTGATGTAGGCATAACATGTTAAAGAAAATTAAAGTAAATGTGGTTTCGGGGGAATGTATTAGTAAAAGTATGCATGCAAAAAGTTTCAAATGAATTTAATACATCAAAATAATCAAAAAGAAAAGCAGTAATACATACAAATGAGAGGCTTGTTTTTGCATGAAAAATTACTTTAACGATTATAAAAATTAATTTTACAATTAATCAACTAATTGTTGTTGTTTTTTAATATTGTTTCTCTGCAAAATCTTAATTTGTTAAGTAGTTATCTAATATTAGTAGTGGGGAAAGAAAGTAAAATAATTTGCTCTGCAGTGTAGTTGAGGAGAAGTGAAAAGTGGTCTGAGTAAAACACTCAAATGACATAAACATTCCTCAGATTTTTACTTTACGTACAATACTTGAGTAAATGTACTTATTTACGTTCCATCACTGGTCGGCACTGGGACACACAGTAACCGAAATTACTGGAATCAACCTGGTTTTTTCTATTTTTTCCCCGATTACAGTTTTTTTGGGGGGAGTTTTTCCCTTGGGCAATGTGATAGGACAGAGGGATGCCCTCTGAGGCAAACTGTGTTTTGTGATAATGGGCTTTATGAATAAAATTGAAATTGAATTGAATTCAGCCAAGTATTGTTGTATTTATTTTTTTATATATTATATATATATATATATATATATATACTTATAAAATATATTATATTACTTATAATTGTAATAATTATAAATGCAGTTTTTTTCTTGCCTCACTAATTAAGAAAGTCACTATGTCCCAGCCAAGAAACAGTTCCCCCCATTACCGCCTACAAAAATACAAACTGGCGTTTTTACACTTCGGTTTTTATATGGATTACACAAATGAAATATGTCGTGTTAATCAGTGATCTTTAGAAGTGATGGTAGGTGGATTTTGTTAGCAGAATCAAACTAGCTGTTTCCAGTCTTTGTGCTAAGTTAACCGGCAGTTGGCTGTAGTCTTGGATTTAATAGATACATATAACAATCTTCTCAACTCGAGGCAAAAAAGATAATAACCCTAGTTTCCAAAATGTCCTTCTTTTCCCTTCAAGCACCCAAACTTACTAGGATATTGTGGTTAACTTTCTGCACAGATCTGTTCTGGATGGAGATTCAGTGACCGCCTCAGCAGCTGGTGCAGCAGCCTCAGCATCATTTTCTTAAGTTTTACAAAAGGGGAAATAAGAGGGTTGGAGAAATGTAGCAGTCCAGGTGTTGGAGCAGTTTTGATGCCTGAAGGAGACGACTCAGTGAAGACCTTCAGAGATCGGAGTCCTCTGAGAGGGGAATCTGTCGGAGAGAAGGGTTCAGACTTGTTGATGGTGCTCTGCCTGTGTCTTGTCCTTGGATATTTGTGAGCGTAATGTTCCTGAGTGCTCCAGATATGCGCCCCAATTTCTTTGACAAACAAATCTCTCATAGTGGCAGGGTCATCCAAGAGAGAGTCATTGTTCAGAGGAGCAACACGGCAGCATCCTTTGAGTTGGATCTCTGTAGTTTTGCAGACTCCTCAGACAGAGCGCCTGGGTCTCCCTGTGGGCATCACATCGCTGGTCTTGCTTTAAGGCTGGGTGTGGTGAGAAACTGGACTTTCAAAAATCTCAGTTTTCCCCAAGGCAGGCCTGGGGCAGTTTAGCTGGCCATCAAACAGGCGTACTCTGAACAGCGTAGAAACGGCCCTATCAGGTTTTCCCCTGAGGGTTGGTCCCGCTTATTGTTCTCCATGATGGCAAGTCAATAATAAAACTTCATTTGTACACTCTGCAGCATTTTTAAAGGGTGGGTGCGGTCAGAGTGCTCTTAACTGGCCAAATAATGGTGTCTTTAAGTCAGCAAGTGACAAAGTCGTAACAGTGCACTAAATATTTAAAACAAGAGAGACATCAAATCTGAGAGCAGACCTGGACGAACATAAACTGGCCCTGAAACATGAATACAAGATACATTTACCTAAACTACAAACATTGCTTAATAAAAGCAAACAGAAATATACCAGTTTATTTTTTTGTGTCTTTTGATGTTAATATCATTATTTTGAGGATCTTTCACTGGTCTAAAATGCGTTTATAAGCTCATTAGAAAAAGTCACCAGTCACAGCGCTGGTACTGAGTGCTTGCTTAGGCTTCTGAGTGAAATGAGGTGACTCTTCAAAGTGCCCTTTAGCCGACATTTACATTATTTATTCATGTGCTTGAGGACCGTGTTGGTCTACATCAGAGGACTTAATTATGTCCAAAGATGTCCAGCAATAAGTCAAAGACCCCACTCAACACATTGGTAGAAAAAGCAAAATCATTTCTAAATGTTACATTGAAACAAACTATATATAGTCCTTCAGTCTTATTTCTGCGAGTCCCCATTAATAGAAATATTGATTAGCAGCATGCACAAAAATATACAAGATGACATGTGGAAAGAATAAAATGATCCCTAATAATTTTTGCCCTCCATAATTTGATTTTGAGGAGTTGCCATAAGTTTTGTTTTTCAGAGCTGCATAAAAATTAAGTCTAATGTCAAACAGGAAAACATGGCTTGAATTTTCTTTCGATGCCGAAAGAAAAGGACAGAATCTCAAATCTACAAGAGGACCAGACTTTGGCAGTAAGGATGTTGTCGGTGTAATCTGGATCAAGGCTATGAAGGTATTTTAAAAACAAAAGCCTGAGAGGAAGCCACAAAATAACTTTTACTTAAGGTGTCACTCATTTTAGTTTTGTTAAGATCGTTTGCAACATCAGCTGTTTCTGTGGATAAAAATGGCGGCTAAATGCCTAAAATATAAGCATGGTTTGTTAAATGTTCACTGTTTTTTTTTTACTTGAGATTGGTGGCTTTTTGAAATATTATTTGACATAACATCTGTAGGAAATTATCTTGCAGAGATTAGATCTAATTTTACATAAACATGTAGATAATCATTATTGAGAAAATTTTGCATATTGTTTGCAACAATTATGTTTAAATGTTTGTTGTTTTGCATTCGATATTGCTCAAAAGAAAATGCTGATTTTCTGGGGGAAAAGCCATCCTACACATCCTACACCCCATCACGTAAACCAGCAGTTTCATCTCATTACGCGCACTTTAATCATTTGGCCTTCCAGCAAGTGAATGGTACACAGAGGGGAGAAAATATAGCACAAGGGTGGGCAGTTTGATAAGATGTTCGAAGCACACACCATTCTTCGGTTTCATCGAGCTGACAGCTTAGAGTAAGGAGAAATAATTAAGGATCTGATCCACGGTGACCTGCATTCGATGGACCTCTTCAGACCGTTTGGGGGCAGGGAGAGGGCACACTCCCACTAATACAGGTACGGAGGGTGAAGGACCGGGAAAAAAAAATGACAAATCACAAAACTGAGGAAAAATAACAGAAACAAGCACTATGACAAAATGTGAGGCGGCGATTCAAGATAAGTCAGAGGGATTTTAGAGGATGATGAGCAGTGCTCGGTTTGAAGAGTTTCAATTTTATTTGTAAAAGGCTTTTTTCAAAACTTCCTACAGGCAAGACAGCACTTAAAAGCACACTGCTCTGTTATATATATATATTATATATATATATATATATATATATATATATATATATATATATATATATATATATATATATATATATAAATGATCTGTTATGATTTCTTTAACAAGTAGTTTAGGTTTGCAACAACTTTTCTATAAAATGTTTCCTATTTTATATGGACAACTTTAGTGCTAAAGTGACATTTGATTATTTCTATTTTCTGCAGGGGTGCGGGTAACGTAAATGTAACCCACGTGCTTCCAGAATGTTCTTCGCTGGCACGACACCGGTAAACAAGATTGAATCTGTAGCAATTCTGGTTAATAATAAAACAAAGGTCAATGAAATTGAAAGCAAACTGTTTTAAGGCCATCACACCTTTATTATTCACCCGAAATAATATACAATATATAAAGAATTCCACAAAAAAGAATTGGCATACCAAAAGAAATTTTTCTTTAGCAAAATTTTCCCCTGAATTAGTTTTTTTTTCCTCATATTAACAATATAATTATATTTAAACAAAGTCAGTATCAAAAACACAATAAAGTAAAGATGGAAATATGTCCATTGTCCCTCCCTCTGCCTGGCCCCGCAGCGTCCTGCACTTCAGACAGTAGCAAGTCTGCCTGCTTAAGTCGTGCCTGTATGAAGGGACTTAGAGGAGGGGCCTTATTGATCGTCTTCTATGAGTGAAGTCCAGGCATTAGTTCCAGCAGGGTGAGTAGACAGCTGTCCGTGAGCCACTCTACTGGGCCTACATAGCAGGGCTGAGTGGAGCTGGGATGTGCACTTTTGATTTTGATCTCCCCAACATCACTTCTATTGACCGACGCACTGTCCTGTGCTTTACTTGCTGAGAGAAGCACTAGCTGAGGCCTAGCTGGAAGCCCGGACACAAGCTGCCATTGCATTATCCTGGGTTGCTGTTGACAAGCTTGGGATGATGAATCTTCCATGGTCTGCTGAGGCCTAGCCCTAATCACTGCTGTCATCTACTGGCAACTGCCGTATCCACTGACCACCGCAATCACAAGTCGGGTTATCGTGGCACACAGGGCTGAGGATCCCAGTGTTTGTTATCTAGGTGTATTATGCGTAGGCTAGGCTCTCCAAAGTTGGACTCAGGGGTCAATCTTTCCTGAGAAAAGCCAACTTTTTCCAATTGTGTTCAATTCTCTTGCACATTTTTAAAGATCAGAAACTTTTCTTGGAGTGTTTCTTTGTCTTTTAAATTAGTTTTGATAAAGAAAAGTGCCAGTTAACATAAACGTTTTTCTTCAAGTATAACATGTCAATGATATCCAAGTGACCGTTTCAACGGTAAAGCATGATTTGTTGTGTATAATGGTCAGTTTGTATAGTGATCATTTCCAGAGCCATCTTGGAATCTTTATGCCCACATTGAGCATAAATGAGGACAAAACCATCAACAAACGATTACAACGATCAATTTGAATCTGTGTACATGTATGTCTACACCGCCTCAACCTTGACCTCACATGAGCATGAATGCATCAATGTGTCAACACTTTATAGTTATTTGATGTATGCTCTATCACTTGGTATGCAGCAGTTGTCGTAACATAATTGATTTAACCCTGATAATGTTATGAGGTGCTTACCGGGTCTTTTGGCACAGGCTTGCTTGATCCTGTTCTCACTGAGACTAAGGAGAAAACTTGATACATCCTTTTTCATCCTGGTGTCCTACGAAGTAGCACCTGTGCATAAATCCCAAGGGAGAGCACATTGATCCATTATTAAAGTTATCTTTCACAAATTATGGTCAAGTTTCAAGGAAAAAGTGACAATTCTGAAAATGTATGGCCTGTAATGTACCTAATCAACCAATGGTAAGTGCTGCCATCTAGTGGTTATTACATGAAATGCGGCTACAAAAAGAAGGCCTTTGGAAAATTCACATCACCATTACCTTTGATAGCACTCCCTAATAAACCATCTAAGTTAGTATAATACACCCCAAAGAGTCTTATCAGCCTATACAGCCCAGTGACTCTCTGCGCGCCCACCATTACTGGATGACAGCCTTCTCCTAGCTTTCAGCAGCATTCGGCCCTGCTCGTAGTCATCCTGGTCCACACTGATCAGCAGGCGGACGCCCTCCGTGCCTGCTGCCATCCTCAGGGAATCAGTGATGAAGACTCCCTTCAAGGCCTCCAGCAGAGCTCCGCTCAGGTAGTCACCCCAGAAGGCCTCCAGGTTGTCCAGCTCTGTGAACTTGATGTCGCACACAATGGAACCAAGGTCTCTGGAACGAAGCAGCAAGTCGGCCTGGCTGAACAACTCAAACTGCCGCTCCAGGGGCTGCCGTTTGTCCGAGGAGACACCCTCACGCAGTGCCGAATCGTGCTCCAGGTATTCGGCACGGACACGGAGTCGGATATCTGATAATGGAAGACGGAGGAGGAAACAGTGGTGGAAAATAAGGGTTGAGGGGTGAAAGAATGAAAGGGAAAGTAGAGGGAAGTAAGTGAATAATGAGGGAAAGATGTAGTGAGAAAAGGGGGTGGAGCGAGAAAAAAAGACGACAGTAGTGGAGGATGAGGAAGGGTTATGGAAAAAGTAAAAAAAAGTGAACAGTCAAATAGGAGAGGCCCATATACAGTAAGGATACAGACAGAAAGGGAGGAAGGTCATGAAATCAAAACAAAGGGAAAGAGAAACAGGGACAAGACAAAACTGTTAAAAGGCAGCTCACTTTGCTAATCTAAGTTAGTGCATTACATTAAGCAGGGATTTAAAAAGGGGGTTCAAGAAGAAGAGTTCCCAAAAGGAGATTGTGACCCAATAAGATGACTTCTAACTGAACTGAAAATTGTACGCTGAAATGCTTCAGGATACTTCTCTTGACAAAAGAGCAAATATTATGGTGCAGCAGGGCAAAGAAAACAGTTAATTATGTGAGGCACTAGAGCTAGACCGACCTGAATGTGTGGATTTTTCTTGTGCTCAATAATGCCGCAACCCATTCAGCTTGTTTTTGGTGAAAATAGCATTTTGGAGCATCGAGAGAATTACTCTGCCACTGAACCATCCGGCATGGTCTACATAAATCTAGAGTTAATGAATACATTGAAATTCTTGTGGTAGCTATAATGAAAGCAACTTAGCAGCGGTAAGCCCCAGAGTGTCGTTCTGTTCCAGACTGGTGTTTGAAAAACAGCAGATTCATTCTCATCAACATGTTTAACAGCGAGAACAGATAGCTGCTCCACTTCCACAGTAACAGGATTGGTGGTCATGCAACAGCACAGCGAGAAAGATCAGAGGATACATACTGTACTGAGTAAGAGCACCGCTGAGATCGTCCCCCATGTCATTATTCCAGAGCTTCGAGTGGAAACCAGCTGCTGATGACTTTCGCTGCAACAAAAATCCATGCCTCCCGCTCAAACCCCTTTAGTTGAGGTCAACAGTTTCTACTACCAATGACATCCATTTCACCGGAAACATTCTCATTAATTTCTTATTGCAAAGGTGCGTAAGCAACATTTTTTCAGGGAGTTTTAAAGCCATAATAACATCTGTAGGTCTTCAAAACCCAGCCCAGTCAAAACCTCTTTGCTGCTCTCCATCAGATGTTTAAAAATGTGAAATCTTAATAGGGAAACAAAAGTCTTAAGACAGTGCTCAAAATAAATGCTCAAAGCTCATACTTTTGTCTGATGGGAAGACAGTGACCAGAGTCTCAATTAAGGTACAGAGTCATTAAATGAGCACACCAAGGACCAGACTTTACCACTTATCGAGGTCTAGAGTAGCTATGATTCCTCTGATAAATGTTTCAACTCAAGAGTCACGTTTCACCACCCTCCATTCATATTTTGTTTGGGGCTACGGCGAATGGCACAAGACTCCAGAGGGATAAAGTTGGGAAAATGTCAACATTAGAAATGCAAATGTTGAATTAAGGCATTGATTTTGCATGTCTTAACATTTGAAGGAGAGCGATAACCAAACACTGGCATTTGCATCCATGCTTCATAAGGCTGTAATTAGATTACTATAAAGACAGAGGACTGGATCAGAGGGGACGCTTAATCGATAACATTTAGGCAGTGTTTAAAATATGCAGGGTTGGGGATAAGACTTGCAGATGGAGGGTAATCATTCACTTTACACTTTAGTTTGCTCATACAATAGAGGCCAAATGTTTTCCTTCATAGAAGCATTATGGTAAAAGAATATAAAACTGAAATTTAACAAGGATAATGATTAAACCCTGTCTCTATTACGTCTTATAAAAGTCATTACTGGCAACCTTTCTTCAGCTCAATCCATTGACAGTTCATACAGATACAAGTTTGATACATTAATGTGTCATACCACAGATGAGGACTGTCCTCATACAACATTCAGCAACAATACCAAGTATTCATGCCCCTTTTTCACTTTTTATTGTTTTACAACATTGATAAACTGCTAACAGTCAGTAGGTCTGCTGCATACCAAAAAAAGTTTCACAAAAAAAAAAAAATTACGGTTTCTAAGGTGACGTAGTGTATGAGCTGACTTTGTCACCGGAAGGTTGGAAGGGACGGTGGATGATGGAGACCGAAGCAACAAACATCAAAACCCATTGCTTCTTTTTTAGCAAGTAATTTCTGAGTTTACAGCAGCTTTTATACCACCAAACATGGGTGTTTTTTAGTGTCTCGTCACAAGTGCCACGAAAAGCAGCTGTTTTTTACTAAGACGTCGTCGTGTTTTCATCTGGGACAGTGCCATATAGAGCAGTTCGTCTACAAGAGACATTACTATGTTTCCTCCTGAGATAGTGCCAAGAAAGGTTTTTTTTTTGTTGTTGTTTCTTGTTTTTGAGACATTGCTGCATTTCCTGCTGGGAAAGTTCAACAAAAAGCAGGTTGGATTTTACCAAGACATCACAGCATTTTCTGCCAAATGGTGCCTTAAAAAGCATTTTTGTTATGTTTTTTTTTTTTATCACGATGTTGATGCGTTTCATAGAGAAGACTAAGTGAACAGAACGTGCCGAGAAGTCAGTGTTGAGAGAAAAAAAAAAAAAGAAAAACAGCTGCGTGATTTCTCTGAATCAGAAGTCAAACTTCCTTTTATGTTCTTACTGAGAAAAAATGCTTAAAATTTTTTTTTAATCTGCTTGGCATTAGCCAATCACTGCTCACAAACAGAAATACACGGCCCGAACTACGCAGTGTGGTGGCATCGCGCTATGGGGATGTTTCTCTGCAGCTGGCCTTGTATTGCTCAGTTAAACTGAATGAAGCATAATATAGACAAATCCTGGAGGGAAAAAAAATGTGCTACAGTTTGTAAGAGAGCTATGATAAAGATGTTCTTTTCAGCAGAAACACTTTTGATTTTGATGCTGATGATATGATTTTGTGCAAATGTTTCATTTTCTGTTAATCGGTGTCAAATTGACGCACTGTAATTCAATGTTGCAAAACAAGGTAGTGAGTGAAAACATTTTGTATCCTAGCAAGTATATTGTCAAATCAGCAGTGACATGTTTAAGAATTTTAGCATTCTGGTTTATCACAAAACGTCAAATAGGACATCTATCCTAAAAGGGGGGCAGAATACTACATGTCATCTAACTTTTTGTACTCTTAGACAAAATTCAGCATGGACTCAGTGAAATATTAAGTTAAAGTACTGTTAAGAGTTCACCTTTTGCATCATTACACTGTGTGAAGGCTGTGGCTATGATAAACAACCGCCCTTCATGCAATTACTGTATTTATGGATGACCACCATCTTGTCCTTCCCATTTCATACTGAGCAGGATGGAGGTAGAGATAGTGGCACTGAGGAGAAGGCCATTTAAAACCACAGGAACACAATGATAGTCATTTTGTTAGGGTTACAGAGCACTTCACGCTTCATCAGACACAGAGACATCCACTTAGACAGGACATTAGGAAGCACAGCTTTCATTTTCTCACTTTAAACACCGAGCCCGTTTGGCTTCCTCCATCTCAAGCCCCCCCCCCACACACCACCCCTCCCCCCCCCACAAACAGTTTAAGTACCCATTTACGAGGAGTCACTGGGCACGAAGAGCTTCAACTCTTTATCGATCCGTTTTTCTGCTGAATGACTGACCAAGAGAGCGGAGAGTTAGAGGAGCATTGAAAGACGGGCAGACAGAACTCTCTCGTTTCCCCCTTTAGACAAAAATCACTCTCTGTACCATTTTGCGTAGTTTGAGCATTTAGAGTTCGTTCTCTCCCTCTGATTGTGTGTAAGGATACTGTTTTCCTGACACACAGGTTGGTCTTTTTAGAACTGTGAACACAGAGAAAGGAGAGAAAGAGACAAGCACAAGTGGGTTGAACATCTGTCGACTGGGTCGTTTTTTCAACATCAAGCAGGCACAGCACTCACTTCTCTTAGTTGTAATGAGGTCTGAGTCAGGGCAATAGTTGGTACTGACAAGTTAATCAGCTCAGCTTTACTGTACCTCTACGATATCACATGGTAGTGTCTAAGTGGGATGGTTGGGACGACTCTGACCAATTCCCTTACCCTCACCTTCACCAACCCATTATTTAAGCTCCAAACATAACATTAATCAGAAATGTCCATTAAACCAGGTAAGAGACTTCACAAGCACCCCATTTAGATCACACAAAACTGCTACTGAGCTGAGGGTACAAACACCTTATGGGCATTTGTAACAGCAGTCGTCATTGTCAGAATGTAATTGAGACACTTCACTGAAAATGATCTGAGAGATGAATCATGACAAGAAAAAGTATTTCAGGTCTATTTAAAAGCTAGGGGCCAGCATTGGACTGAACCGCCCTATCTATCTCTGCTCCCTCTTGACAAACGCACACCCAGGGCTCACACAGGGCACAGAGATAAGATACAGCAGGAGCTTCCTTCAGCAGAGCACTGTTGGGTTATTTTCCTCAGAACTGCTTGAGTAAAAAGGTTACACGGTCATTTTTAAAACAGCTGTCTGTTGGCAGCCATTTTAGATTCTCTGAAATGGAATACAGGACGTGTCCTTTATGAAAGGACAAGCATTTGTGCCAAATAAGCATTTGTCTTTTAACTTGAGACTCCAGAGCTGGCGTACATCAAGTTTCGGTTGGCCAGTATGAATTGCACGGATTGAAACTTAAGGCAGATGCTTACAACCACTTGTAATGAAGATAGTGTGAGAGGAAAGGATGGCACGAAAAAGGTTTCCCACAAGCGGCACAAACTGGCACCTTCACAAACATGTCCAATGTATTTTTGTTTTATCTTTGCAGGTTATAAACTGGGCTTAATTTTTCCCGATTTAAGCTCCTGGTGTAGTCATTCATCGTTCTTCACTAAGAACCAAACTTTAACCATCAAACTATTTCAAACCTTAACTGATAAACTAAACTGAACTGATTGTTGACTCTTAATATGGCTTGCAGAATATACATATCTAATCTATTTATTTGTGGTATAGTAGCCATTACACACCAAACAGATTTTTGTCTGGGAAAAAAAAAATGCTTAAAAACAGATTTTGTTGGTCATAAATGCTTGCAAACCCCAGTGGAACAGTGCAGAAGACAAAATATTCTAACAAACCCGAATCTCAGAGGATTTCCACCTAAGGATATATATATTTGATCAGTTAAATACTTTGTTTCAATCTTTGTCCTACCTCAAGCTTGCTGCCAAAATGGAGAAACGTCTTATTAACCCGCAAGCGAATATTCTGCACCGTATTTTCGGGTTTTCGGGTGCCACGACCAGTCCTAAATAATTTTCTAACTCTTGTATTACTATTGCAAATCTAAGCACAGCTTAAGCTTGTGCTTAATTTCATCATCATGTTTGTATTTCGTGACACGTCCTGTAACACAGCTTGTTAACTCCACCCTCTAATGTGGTCAGACCTCAGGTCACACTGAGAATACAGCCATTTGCGCTTGCATTTACAAATATGTAAGATTTCACTTGGAAAACATTACAATGACACAATTAGCACTTAGCTGCTCAGATTAAGTCTCAACCTGGCTGGTAAAGATCGGCTGTCTTTATTGTCAGCAATGTCAAGCAGACGATTTTCTGTATCGGACACATTAAAGATTTTTTCTTTTTCAATACTGTATACAACACAATATATTGTTTATCATTTTTCTGCACAACAGTAAAAATATTTTAATTTAGGGTCTCAGATGCTAGGTAGATGTAGGTAGTTGGCCATGTTTGTGAAAATGCATCAAGTTCACCAGGGTTATTATCCACAGAGAATATCAGGGAATCCGAAAATACACTTTCTCGACATATATCCCCATTATTGTGGTTTTAGTGAGATCAAATGAACTTTGAGTTGTCCAGAGAATTGTATTGAAATATCAAGTTGCAAAAACTGTTTGGAAATCTTTGAGGCTTACTGCTGAGGACTCTGTCAGTTCCGTAAAACACTGACACCAACAACTCTTGTCAGAAATAGACAAGGAATCATCCACAGTGCACAACACTAAAGAACAGAACAGGATGATTTTTTTTAAGGAGCAAATTACTTTTCCTGGGGGGGTTAGGGTGGGGGGCAGCTACATTATGATACACAAGCATCGAATACAGAGCAAAGTGGTGGCACCAGCCCCTGTTGTAACAAGGGGGAGAGCCTCTTTTACCTTAGGCATCGGCCCAGACTCGTAAGCGAGCACATGACAGAGTCGATCGCGCACACTGCAGTACGTATGGACATAGTGGAGTGACAGACTTTTTTGTTTTGTTCCTCAGTCTCCCCCTCTGTATCCATGATCCACTGTGTCTTAGGTTACTCGATCTGAGTCACAATCCTGAGTCAACCTGGTGGAATCAAATGTGGAGTCAAGACAGCGACATGTTCATAGTTACAGGCACATCACGCATCTTGAATAGCTAAGAAGGGCTGTCTTCATTATTCGATTTTTTTTTTTTTTTTTTTTTTAATTTGAACCAGAATCATCAGTAGAAGTATTTCTGAGCAACAGGCAATGATTGGACATTTCAAAGAAATATTTGAGAGGGTCATAAATTAATGAGCAAACTTCACACAAAAGGCATATGATGTTAGTCTTATCTCAATCTCATTGTGCTGAGAGAAACTAGCTTTGGCTGACTGAAAGGCAGGCAACAGTTGAAACGTTGAACAGCACACTGACAATAGATAACAAAGTGCAGCTTTTCAGTGGAGTTAGGTTGTTTCGGACAACTGCTCGGAGAATTTCTCAGGATGGTATGTGAGGTTTAACAGCTGACTCTTGTGACAACTTTGTATCAAGCGTGACAGTAAAGCAGAACAAGGGTTGCATCTAGTGATGACTGGATTACTTTTTTCAGCATAGAGTAGAAAAACAGAAGATGACCTACCAGTCTGCACTCTCATCAATAGCAGCAGCTGAATATAATTTGATGGGTTAAGAGAAAGGGTGAAATGAGGGGAAATGAATGTAAAGATGGAGAAATACACAGGGTGACAAAATCTCCCTGATGTTGCATGTTTAATTAAGATAGTTAAGGAGATACTGTAAGTCCAAACTGAATCATCCGAGCGTGACAATGACAACATGTGCAACTGCTTTGGTAAAAAAAAGAAGATGCCAGTCAACTGAAGGGGAAGTGAAAGCATTTTTTGTGTCCAACAGTTGAATTGTGCATCGATTTTTTTTGTTTCTTTAAAAGATGGTGAGTCAACATCTGCTCTACAGTTAGCGAGGAAGGTGTTGACTTTCTGGTGCCATGAGACATTTAATCATGTTTTAAGACCAAAACACAACTGTAGCTTCACTAACAAGTAAGTTTAGTACAAGTACTTGCACAAAAACATCATACTTAGTCGGCTCCAATTCAGTGCGCCGGTGCACTACAACACATATTGGTGAGGGCTGGGAGAGCTACTTAAAAGCAGTGTACTCTTACCATGTAATTATCCACTGACAAAACAAACAGCGGTGGATCCAGCAGTGATACCCCTTAAAATGGTGTGCAGACTCCGCCTTCCCAGTGCACCACAGGTGTATGCCTGCTTGCTAATGCTGCTGAACCACTGTATTCACCGGTAAAGACTATCATATGAACCAGAGATCAATTTTATCCAACAGGTGACATCACCAAATCCATCAATAAGTTCTCCAATAATTAGTTTTATGTTTTAATGCTGTCATAATGGGTTTCAGAATGTGACACTGGAATTAAAAAAGACTGCTTTCCTGTAAAACAAACACACCTGACAAAGGCATCCTTCGGTTTGTTTCTGTGCAGTTGAGAAGCCTCTGTATACTTGTCTAATCATGTTGAATTGGCTAGCAGATTGCCAGCTGGTATTAACGATCAAATGGATTATAGTAATTGGTCCATTTTTTCTGAGGTGTGTTCGGACTGTGACTTTCTCCCTGCTCTTTTAGACTAATCTTTCTCTACAAACGACAGTGAATAAACACAACTGAGCCATTGCTTTAGAACACAGTTTTTCACAAGGAGTTAAAAAAAACTCCTTGCAAGCAAGAATTCTGTGCTTTAAGAATTTTGGGGATCACAGTTTGAAAAAAGTGAAAGAAAAAATGTACACCCAGTATGCAAACTCCTTAACTCCAGCTGAGGTTCAGCAAAACAACATCAGAATTAGTGAGACAAAACAGGAAATGAGATGTTAGTAGGTTGAAAAAGAAATTGGTGCTGTTAGTGAAAAGACAGGAAAATGAAGATGGCGGGATGAAGAAGGGAAGGCAAGAGATGTAAAGCTAAAAGAGAGACAGGTTAAGATCGCAGGGGCTGCACTTACCGCAGGATACTTTGTGTGGTCGTGGGGGTGGAGGCAGCGGCGGGACCTGTCTGATTATTTTCTTGGGCCTGCGGGTCCAGCCATTTCCTCTCTTCTTCCTCTTCCTCCTAGCAGCTGGCCCAGGCATCGGAGGGTAAACACCTGACAGCACATGCATAAAATAAGTTTGTGGAGTTGGACAATAAGACATGAACATGGATGGGGTTGCTTTGTGTGGATTTGTTGTTGTTCTATTCATGTCCCTGTCTGCCTTATTGCTGTTACTTTGCTACATGTTTATCCGTTTGTGCTGATATCTGATCAAAATGTACTTTATTGGTTCACGAAAGGTTCCACACAAGTGCAAGGTATGTAACCGTATGTGTAAAACCACTTTTATTTTAAGGATGTACGTGTACTAGGGTTCCAAGCACTCTATTTTTTTTTTTTTTGACAAGGATGAAATTGTTTTCTCCACATTCATCCACTGCGAAAAAAATGTGCAAACTCGGAAATGTAGCAAACATGCTATCAGGGCCTATGATCAATTTAATATTATATAATAATATTAATATTATTCACTGCCAAATTACAGCTCAAAACTCCGATGTAAGTATTTTGCAGGCTTGTGAAACATCTTGGGGCCGATTTCTGGTGTTTACCAACTGATTGGCAATAATCAGACGACAGCTATTCTTTACTTTGGTTTAAAACAATTATTTAATACATTGTATAAAATAATTTAGCATTATGTTCTTCTTTCAATTATATTCATGTACTTTTTTAAGCACCAAGGAAAACAAATTCTGGTTTTCAAGGTATTCTAAAAATTTAAATTTTAAGTGTTGAATTTTAGCACTTCAAGCACCTCAGGCATCTTGTATGAACCCTGATGTTCATTCCTAGCACAACAGAATAAAGGAAAAAAATGTCAGAAATGATTTCAATGTTACCAAAGAACAGACCGGTTGTTGTGCCGTGCAAAAATGTTACACACTGTAAGGAATGATAAACACTGACAGCGGACAGTCCACCTCGTTGACTGATTGAAAGGTTTGTGGAAACACAGGCTATACTTACCGGTTCTCAAGTGCTGTGTGAAAGATGGAAGAGGCATTTCTGTCTGTCTGTAGCTGTGCTGCATCCCAGAGGCGAACATCAACTCTCTGTTCTCGCTTCCAAACCTCTGTCCAATTCTCTCTGGAGATACTGAAAATCCAAAACATTGATTACCAATCATTAGGCCTATTAACACAGGAATGCAGTTATGGCTGGTACGATCTAGCTGTCTATCGCTAAAAGAGGCAACACCCAGAGCACTTGTCATAATCTCAAGATCTGGTAATGAGCCCCCCTGTAATTAACCCTCACCTGTCCTCCTTTTCTTGTGGGACACTAAAGGCAGTAGGTCATGACGAGTGAGGACTCTCAGTAGTTGCAGTAGTGGCTCCAGGTTGCCATCACTGAGATATCCTCGCTTCTCCAGCTCCAACAACAGTTCAAGGCCACTCTTGGGCTTACATGAGGCCACTAAGGGATGCTGGGAGCCCCGAGGCTTTAATCGCATCCAGGCCTTTAGCAGCTGAGGACTTGGGGACACACCCAAGTCATCCTGATCACCCCCATGGGGCTCAACTGTCCAACCTGTTGGCTCAAGAGGGTGTGGTGCAGGACAGGTTTCATCCAGAAGGAATGACAACACCTCAATGTCAGTCTCTGTCAGCTGACAGCCAACTATTTCGAAGACCTCATGGAGAGATAACATCCCATAGTAGTTCAGGCACTCTGTTTCATCCCAGTATAGTGAGTCCCTGTGCGGGCACCCTGGGTGATGCACTGCGGCCATGGGTCTGCCTATAGCCTTTCTCCACCTTCTCACCTATGTTAAACTGTTCAGGACAAAAAACACAAACGTATTAGCATTACATTAGACATTTGTGAAATACGCTGCTTGTTGTTGCTGTGTTATTGTATTGTATGGATCTGTTTTTTGTTGCTTGCATGGGTTGTCTTCTGTCTTAAAAAAGCCTGTTTGCTAATGTTGTCTTTACGGTGTCCTGCTGTCTTTATTCTGTAAATTTGATCATTTTATAGGTTTTAAAACATCTTGCCAAAGGACTGCAGCTGAAAATAAGCCAGCTGGCTAATGCTGGCACAGAAATGTTGATAAATATCTGCTTTTCTTTTGAATAAAATAAATAGAATGACATGTAAAACTCTAAGTTGGGAAATATCTGCATATGATATGTAACCACTCACTTAGCATTTTAAGGCGTACAAACACCAAAAGTTTTGCTGAACATTACAGTGATGTAATTATAAAAACTCCTTTTTATGCCATTGTATGACAAAAAATTACATTTGATTAAGTTAGTCATTTAAGACATACAGGCCACCACAGATAACATATACAAAGCATTAAAACACCCAGAAAGTCTGTACAAAATGGTCTCGTCAGACTGAAGTCAGTGGTTAGTGTGAAACATAGATCATACAACCATAACAAAGGGGAACTCAAACAATCAATATTGATTCATAATGTAAATCTCATATTGTCTGCCCCAGAGACTTCAAGACATGCTTAGTGGAAGGGAAGGTCTCACTAAATATGTGCAGCCTCAACCTGATAAAGGTTTTTAATCACAGATATTTGCGTTTTCAATACGGTATTTATATTTCCAGTATTTTCTGACTGTATTGTAGTAAAGAGACTACGGAGAAATAAAAATATACGATCAGTCTATCTTTGTTAAAATAAAGTTTGAGGTGGCTTAAGACATTTGCACAGTGCTTGAGGTTTCTAGAGATGCTTGAAAAAAGCATGTCTCGACAAATGGCAGCTTAACCCTGTAACCAACACCCCTCGTAAACTAGCAGCTTGCCAAACACAACCACTTGCTCTTAAACTAATGTTATGGTAACATTTCAGTGTCACGCACGTTATCTAGTCTTCGCTGTTTTAAAGCCCGGTTGAGCAAACTCAGCAGTCCTACCTGCTTACGGTGTCAGCTCGACGCCGTCTTGAAACATGCAATGCAAACTGTTGTCAGCTGTGAAAGTGCTTTGCTGTCGTCGTTTCGAAGAATATCTTACTAAATCAACTGGATGCCAAAGGGACGAGGCGTTGCTCAAACAGTCAGCAGCAAACGTTGCAAATTACCCCCTTGGCACGTTACGTAATCACGTTGCTCTGAGGGAAAAAAAAAACATGACAAGCGTAAACAAAGCACAACTCACATAGCTGTTAGGCTAAATGACCACTGACCACTAATAAAAAAACATGTTAGCCAAACCTGTGCAATGTGACATAACAGATATGCCTTTCAATAAGTAAATACATTTGCCAAGCAATTTGCTATAAAAGATATTAACGGTATTAACGGTACTTCCTAGCTAGGAACGTTATTAGCTAAGGTTAGCCAGAAGCGGGTCTTAACAGACACGAGCTATCGTTAATATCAACGACAACGTTGATTTAAACCGGTATAAAAGTGCTCAGTACATTTTAAGAAGATAATTAAACATTAAATGTACCTGTAAACTCTCGTTCTTCGTCAAGAGCGTTGGAAGGTCTGCCAACTCCCACAGTTCCGTGCAACACTGGCAGCAGCACAACAACACAAGGAAAGCGACCAATCACAGCCCTCCGCCTGCTCGATGACGTCAGGTTCACGTTTTAATATCACTGATCTGGAGTCAGATTTTCTTTGCGAGCTCCCTCTCGAGTAGGGGTTAATGGAAAAAGACAGCCGACCCCAGGTCTGCCTTTTAATTGCACTCACAGAGGTTACTGCTAATAAAAAAAATGTTTTTTTAAAAATAAATAAAACGTTGTCATGCCATAACATATCCCCTCCTACACCAACACATATGACAATATTAAATTAAAAGACATGAGCTGCTCGATGGAGTTAAATAGTTTTGTGCTTTAAAAATTATACACATATCCAGTAAATTATATTATTTATAGATATATTCCTGATATGAATGACAAACACACCTTTTGTACATGTGTACATATGACGATCTTCTGGAGTGATTTTCAGTTGGATCTCCGACGACATTTTGGCAAGAACATTTCATTTTGATTAATTATATTCAAAAATACAAATATCTCCAAGAAAGAAGAATATATAATAAAATTTCAGGAAAAAATTGCATTAATAAGTTTATTTATTTTTTGGAAATTGCCCTCATATACCCTAAAAACAAAATCAAATCCAGATGTATATTTTAAAACAATATACATTTTTAAAAATATGTAATAAAAACTAACCCAAACCATTAATTTATGTAAATTTTACAGCTTTACAAGTAATAAGGTAGGTTGTGTCTATTTTTTTAATTAATCAACTTTATTTTATGTGACTTTTTTTGTCGGTCTGTTTTTATACAAATTACATTTTGGTCATTACTTGCCACTTACCAAACAAACTAAATGTATTGACTACTGAATGCACTGCTTTCAAAAACAAAACAAACTAAAAAAAAGTATGGTCTCGTGTGTTAGTCACCGTAAAGGGACATGGGGGACAAAAAAAAAAAAAAAAAAAAAAAAACGGTGAAAAAAGAAAAGATGGTGTGAGGAAAAAAATCCCCCGAAACTTTATAGTTCTCGCACCCCCCCCCCCCCCCCCCCCCCCCCATCTATATTTTATATTTTTTGTGAAAATTTATATTTTTCTCACCATCATTTTTTTCTATCATCAATTTTGTCCCTCCATCATTTTATCTAATTATTGCACATATATATTTGTCCTCTCTCGGGATGCTCCCCGGTGTGGTCACTAGGTGGTGGTGTTTTTCACATGAAGAGCAGGAAGTTAAATTACATCCACATCACATCCGTGATCCAGGACAGCAACAAAAGACCTGAAGCAGTTCACTGAAGTTGTGCTGTAAGTATACTTTATTTAACGATCGGAGTTTACATCTCAACAGCATCTTTTATTTCCTATTCGTTTAAAACACCTGCCCAAAGACGAGTACAGTATCGCGATGTAAAGTTTATCTATCTGCCTGGACCTGTAGGTTAGCAGAGAAGCTAACGTTAGCTTTGTAAACAACCAGCAAAGTTGATTTTGCTGCTCAGTGTTTATATTTTAATTATAGATTTGGTCGTTATATAGTAACGCTATTCATGTTACTCAGTAAATGAATACTTGAATATATATATATGTTGGCAACAGTTTCCAGAGTATTATGTGTTTAGTGATGTGGCAGTGACCAAGCCCTTTGACGAAAATTTTCCATTACCTAAAAGCTACTGCACTGTAGTTAAGTATTATTAACACCTGCTTATTAATCCTGCGTATATATGTACTTTTCTTGAATATTCTCTCACTTTTTACATGATCTTTCAAATTGCTGCTCCGCCTAAGTCAATGGATTACTCACAGATTTCTACTAATTAAAATTATGTAAAAAAAAAATCCACCCTTCACACCTTTGATAGACCAGCAAATGTTTGGTATTTTGAATTTAATACCTTGATTACATGTTTTTTTAAAAATCTGTATTGAGAAAACAAGTGTGTCAGCACTAGCATGTAGTTCAGTGACCAAATGCTTTACAAGAATTTAAGGTTGTCTACAGCTCCTTAAGATGTCTTAAATTTAATTTTAGAAGCAAAAGTATGCACAGACATCCAATCCAAACTTGGAGCAGGTGCTGAACCAAACATAAGTGAAAAGTAAAAAGGCAAAAAAAAATAAATGGCTCACTCTGCAGGGCTCCAGTTATCACTTAATTAATGCACCAAAGTGAATTCAAGCTCAAGCGCTCTTCAGATTTGTGATAACTGGAGTCCTGCAGTATTGGAGCCATATTTGCCTTTACATTCAATTGTATCACATTTAAAAGGTCATTAAATAGTCTTAAATTTGGTCTTATATTAAGTCTAATTTAATTTTTGCATGCTTAATTTTCGAGTCAAGCTCCTCTAACAGTGCACATTTCTAAAGTAACAAATCTTTGAAGCTACCACTGAACCCAATTCTTTACTTTTTACTTGCACTTACCTGTTGGCAAGAATTTGTTTAATCTAAGTCACTTCTATAACCACATTCCTGCAATTCTGGAATATAAAGATGATTGATCTAAAAATCAATCTTCTGTTTTGTAAAAAAAAAAAAAAAAAAAAAAAAAAAATTGTCAGATTATAAATCTGATGGTTAAAGTACGGGCTGGAGTGTGCTGGAGACATGGAGGAGACACGACTCCAAGCAGAGTTTAAATGCAGAGCATTTCAATTCTTTTATTATTTCTTGGTTTGCTTTTTCGTTTATGTGTGGTTTTAGCTCTGCAAAGAGAAACAAAGTGTTAATATAACATCAAAAAATCTCACAGAAATAGTGTCAAATAAAGTAAAACACATAAAAATTCAACTTACAGGACACACACAGCCTGGCTGGGGTGGAAAAGACAAAACATTTGGAGGAAAGTGGCATTCAAAGCCTCTGATTAGACTAAAGAGGTTTCACCTGAGAGGGGCGTGTCCTTCCCAGGCAGGAGCGCTTGATCTGTTTTCCTCCTCTCAGGTGAAGCCTTGTGATCCCTGGATGGGGACTCTTCAAAAGGTCTTTAAAATCATTGAATTTCATGGTGAATACCTGCAGACTCTTCTCTATATCTGACTACTTTGTTGGTGCCTGATTAAAGCATTTGCCAACTTGTAGATGCGGATCGATGGAAACAGAATTGTATTCAAACAGTATTCACTTTTTTATGTTTGTTTTATTACTGTTACCTTGCAGCAGACAGTGTGTAGATGCCATCTGGAGCTCCAACGGGGGAGAACTGCCTTGTAGACATGGACAGCAAGGCTGGAGATCTGTTCAGTGCTGAGGATGCTCATCCAACTGGCACAGGCGGAGCTGGAATCTTGGCAAAGTAAGAGCCTTTATTTTTATTCATCTCACGATTGTAATGATAATATTACCATCATAAGAGTTCGTGATTTCCACATTTCTTCCCTTCAACCCTGCTGAATTATACTGAAGCATCTGCTACTGTTGTTAATCAGTCTCTTCTCTCCTGACTGATATGTAAATGGATACTTACAGTCTGTAACTCTTTAGGCTTGTTTATGAATTTCTTAATACTTCTCAGTGTATTCAATTCTTAATGTGTTTTATCTTATTTCATAGGCTCTGGCTCCCCAAAGGCTTCTCAGCCAGCATGGCTAAAGAGTGGATCGACAGGCGCAGAGTGTCAATTCGACCCTGGGCCAGCTTCGTGGACCAACGCAAGTTTTCAAAACCCCGCAACTTTGGAGAGTTGTGTCAGAGGGTGGTGAAAAACGTGGAAACTTATAACAGCAACTATACCTTCATCTTCCTGGGTCTCATCCTCTACTGCATGTAAGGCAAACAAAGAGAGAACGATTTGTGTTCTTCTGTCAGTGGGAATGTTCACTCTTTTTCCTGCCGAGCTCTTACTGACACAGTCTGCACCAACACACACAGTCAGCGAGGATTTGGGGTATATTTGAAGAAAGAAAGAGAACAATCTTTGTGAAATTTGATTAATAAGTAACATAGACAATAATTGAAGCTTTAAACTCTGACTAAAACTAAATCTAAAGATGCTGCCATGGTAACACCAAATTGATCTTTCCGTTGATGTGTTTCTCCTGCTCAGTATCAGCTCTCCCATGCTACTGATTGCCTTGGCTGTGTTCGCTGGTGCCTTCTACATAATTCACCTCAAGTCCCTGGAGTCCAAACTGGTTGTCCTCGGTGAGTAAAGCCGTCAGGTATACAGTGTGATGTTGTTACTGGAATTTCTAACTTTGATACAATACCTTGAAAAGTATCAATTTTCAATTGCATTTTAATACCACTGGGAAAATTTGACATTTAGGACTTAACATTTAAAGTTTTTAGTAGTAACTGTGGAGAAATACAGCTGATTGTTGAGTCTCAGTCCTAGGTCATAAAATACTGACGCTTTCGGTTTTTTACTCTGAAATGTTAACAAGCACAGAATACAGTAAACATGCACTTACTTAAATCAATATTTTTTAAATATAATACAAACACACATGTTTTAAAATCGGTTATTCTCTTTTCAATCGTCTACCAGGCCGGGAGCTGACTGTCCCTCACCAGATGAGTCTGGCTGGAGCTGTTTCTCTACCTGTGTTCTGGTTGGCCGGCGCTGGAGCTGCAGTCTTTTGGGTTCTGGGTAAGCCAAACCTCTTAAGTTGTTCTTGCCATCCGCTGTTATTCTGTGCCTGCAGAATTATTTGTTGTAATGCCCATCAGAGCTCTGGACTCTTGTGTGTGTTTAACAAAAAAAAAAAAAATTCCCTATTTACTCACATTCAGCCTCAGTGTAAATTGTCAGCTGAATAACCTTGATGTAATTGTAAATTAAACCTTCCTCCTCACTGCTTTTCCCTTCTCATTCCCTTTTCCATTTGTCACGTCTCCTCTCAGGAGCAACGCTGTTTGTGATTGGCTCTCACGCTGCGTTCCGTGAGCTGGAAGGGTCCGACATGGAAGAGCTCCTCATGGAGCCCGTGTGAAGAGCACGCTGAACCCTCTGCAGGTGCCGGTCGACGATCAGTCACGACTCTGACCCTGTAATCACTTTAGCCCAGAGGGGATGAGGAAGAACTGCTCCCAGATCTGTTCCTTAGCTTTGTGTGCGTCCAATATTCCCTCTGTTAATGCACCTTGTCTTGCCTCTGAAGTAGTTGTTGTTACAGACTGTATTGCCTCTTAATCAAAGTCATTCATACAAATAACTTTCCATATGCACAAATGATTTGTTAATTAGTATTTAAGCATTTAAGCACACTGTTATACAGACGTTATGCCTTTCTCTGCATGTTATACCTCCGATGCCTCTGGTTTGTGTCAAATAGCCTCGCGCTCCCTGTGAAGTCTCCTATATATATCTTCAAAAAATAACTCCTATGTCTGAAACATCTGACAAATTTGCTGCTTTCTCATGTAAAGATAATGCAAATGCAATGTTTGCAATTTTAAACTGCTAAAATTGATACATTTTCCAAAGGAAAAGTGCCATTTAAAGCTTTAAAGATATCTCTCTCATAATGATCATGCACAAAGAAAACTGACATTTTCATTCAAGAGCGCACAAAACCAAACTGGGTATTTCAGTTAACTTAACTTAGATAGGCATCTTCAAAGGTCAGTACATAGTTATTGTGTTTTGTATTGGGAATAATATGGAAATTCAGTGACTGTATGCATATCTATCAGCTGTACTCACAAAATTCAGATCTGAAGGTCATTCTGTAAACCTGAAATATTTCTTTTTTGAAAACATTTTTCATTTGTTTACATCTTGGTGTCAGTCGGGTGTTTTTGTATTTAAATTACATTTGGAAGTGCAATAAACCCCCTGATATATATACAACTTAATGTCCCTTTTTTGTTATTTCCCCTTTTACCCTCAACCTGCAGAAATTAGTAAAAATGACCAAAAAATCACTGTTTTTTTTAAATGCAGAGAATCATTAGAAAATTAACCAAAAAACTGGGAAAACTGTCCTGAAAACTATATAAATACTAAAGCAGACAAAAGCAAAGACAAAGAAAGAGAAAAAAGGAAACAAAAGGGGGGGGGGGGGGGGGGGTGAATAAAATAAACACTTATTTATTCAACACAGCACTTCTCTAGGTAATTTTCTTGTTTGATTTTGTTTTTTACTTTTTTGGATGCTTATTTTCATTACATTTTCTTGTTATTTTTCATCTCTTTGGGCCATGTCTTGTTAGATTGCTTGTTGCCTTCTTCCCACTTTTGAAAGTAATTATACCAATTTGCTTAGGTTGAAAGGAGTTTATTCAGGATTTTGGCTTTATTTAGTTAAAACCACACTTTGCTCCTGTTTGTTGGAGTTGGAGTGAACTCTGTGGCCCTCTGCACTTAGTCTGTACATTTTCTCATTATTCTGCACGGGTCTGAATACACGGTGGAATAGGACAGTTCCAACCCTTGTGGCTTCGCTTCTTCTATCTCTATCTCTAGTCCGCCAAACACTGCAGCGTTCGCCAACCGCCTCCCCCCCGTGGTCCCCCTCTTGTCCCCCTTTTTCATGTGACCCCTGTGACCTTTGCTCCATGACAGCACAGCAAGAGGACCCCATGCTCAGGTTGCCATGGCAATGACCTTGGAGGGCCCCAGTCAGGCACACACACACTCATCCACAGACACACTCGCTTACACACTGCGGCAAAGGCGAGCGATCGATATTCTATTATACGGAGGGTGGCGAGGCGAGGGGGGGTGAGGGGGGTGGAGAGGAGAGTCGCACTGCAGTGAGCTCACTGCAGAGACACAGGGGAAATTAGACAGAGGGTGAGAGTGTGAGCGTGTTTGTCAGTGAGAGTGACAGAAAGTGGGTGCGCATGTGTGTTGGGGTGTGGGCTATGTATGAGGAAGGAGACGTTGCGTTTGTCATTGGACAGCGGGAGAAAGTTTTTGTGTGTCTCACTCAGAGGGACTAAATGCTCACAGGATGTGTGAAAGTGACCTCTCCGAACACCTAATCATTACCTCTCACATTATGAAGCTGTATATTGTGTATAATGCATTTGATTTGTGTACCAGGTGGGCAATAAGAGGCTCATTTAAAATAGATGACCCCTGTGGCACAGAGAGGGAGCACAATTACAGCCTGTTCCCTTAAGATAAAAAGATTTACTGTCTTGCTTTATTTGCAGGAGTGTAACCTTTTGAAAATAAGTTGTGTTAATCATAGAAGTCGCTCTTTCATCCTGTTTCATGTTTCATATTACTGTTTCTGACTTCTTATAGTGTAAAGAGATAAATTAAGGGCAGCAGTACGACATTATTCCCTTTCTAAGGCTCTCTTCCTGATGCTGATGTCAGACGAGGCTGACACATTTACTGAGACATTTGGTGCATTACCCTGGGCCGCTGCCAGCTCTTCCTCCTATGGCACGTTAACATCATGCAGGTTGAAGTGAATAGAAATTCACAACACTAGGTGGCATCCCATTCTCATATTTCTACCCTCTGGTTTCTGCTGTGTGGTGCACCACCTCTGACTGAAATCAACCAATTTGCACTCAAGTGTGATGAAATAATGTCACATAGTTTGAATATGTGTGTTGGAATAATAGTGAGTCTGACATATAGGGCATTACAGAGCTGGGACCAAGTCATTGTTTTGCACATCACTTGACTTGGGACAATTCAAGTCCCATCTTTGAGTTTCGAGTCCTAAACGAGTCATAATGCCTTCTTCACCGAATACAAAAATCATGAATGCTTTTAAAATGTCTATTTATGTGTTGAAACAAGTTTGTTAAAAATTGTTGTGTAACTTCAAATCTGCACATTTTGCATGCTGCACTTAATTTTTTTGTTGAGGTGGATTAAATTATTTTTGGTTATCCTTTTTTCCAACTGGTTATTAATGTAACCCTAGTTCTTCATGGTTCTCTCCTGAAACTTGATTGGATGCTGTCTGATTGGTACAGAATAGATCTGGAGATTTGGATGTTGACTTGCTAATTAACTTTTTTTGTTGCAAACTTTTTACATAACTTTTTTTTTTTTTATATAATTTTTGGACTTTGGGGTAAGGTATTCAGTACTTTTCAAGTCAAAAGGCTCAAGTGATGTCATGAGTCACTGCTGTCAAGTTGAGTTTCAAGTATTTGATTGTGTCGAGTCTAAATTCATGTAATTTGTGATTTACATGTCTGAAGTATTCCAGACAAAAAAGTTACTTTAATGTGTGATTAAAGGAATAAATATCATTAACACATTACAACTAACAGTAATATGGCCTAAAAATTGAATTTACCATAGAGATCAACACCTTTTGTGTAGCCTGAACAAAAATGTTTAACTTCACAAAAGGTAGTAGTTGTTTCAAGTCTGTCAGAAGGGATGGCATTAAATTCCCCTTGTTTTGTCGTTATGTGCAACCTTGAGACAAAGTTATTTTCAAGAAAGAGCAATAAAGAAAATTATAGACTGAGAGATACAAAAGAGAAGCGTGTGTAGATCTACACGAGTAAAATCAGAGACAGAAAGACACACAGACAGGTCTAGGTTGTATTAAATGTTCTAGATGTTTTATTGGTGTTGGTTTCATTTATTTGACACACATGTTCTACTAGTTGTGGGTTTTTTTTCTTCTTGAATTTCAACTCTTGCAGCCATCTGAGATAGACCCAGCCTGAGACCGCTGGCCCTTCACTGGTCTCCAACACATACACGCACACAGACCCAGGCTACACCGGGACCTGGACCCGATCCGGTAACAGACCCCAGGCCGCATCATCACCACTCACCACATCACAGCACACTGCACCACATCATACCGGCACACCTGCAGTGACAGGAACCTGAAAGCCTTGGTTAGCGTCTTGTGTCTTTTAGTAAAAACACAACCTAAAACCCTGCTCTGCTGTTACAGAACTGCCTCCTGAAAAAACAACGAAAATAACCGCAACCAAACAAAAAACAAAAAAAGAGAGACGCGTCTCTCTCTCGCTTTTTCCTATTCCACCAATATTGTTGACGTGCTTCTTCATGAATGTCTCTCTTGAGCTGTTTTTCAACATGTGTTTTTTTTATTGTTTCATTTAAATTCAGTATAGAATTATATAGATTTCCTAGAGCACACAGAAAGATTGAGTTGTATTTACCAACTTGGAAGGTGGGGTGGGGGGTGTACTGTAATAGTTATTAACAAGGACAATGGTTCACACAGTGCACACAAACAGAGACAAACAGGGCAGGAGGGGAGGGGAGGGGAGGGATGTGAGAGACAGAGGGGGAGAGAGGGGACAGGACGCCATGGGGTGTGCTTTGTTAGGCCTAAATGAGGAAAAGCAGCTCTCACTTACCCCCCCTCCCGTCTTAGAAATAAAAAAAGACAAGTAAAATCATCGAAACCCCCCCTGTACCCCACATATTAAAAAACAACACTGTGGCCGTTGAGAACGGAAGAGAAGGTCAAATGGACGTGGCGAGAACGACAGGGAGGTGACCACTCCGCTGGTCCTCTACAGACAGGAGACGGAGGCGAGAGGTGGCAGTCGAAGTGGTGTCGGCGGTGGGATCTCACTGTGTGATCTTTACATCTGTGTGTGATTGGAGGACAAGCAAAGGGTTGGCGAGGAGGGAAAACGAGAGAGGGGAACGAAGGTATAGAGACAGACGAGGGGGAAAGAGAGAGAGAGCAGGGGGAAGAACAGGGAGGGCGAGGAGCTGGATGGCCCTTTTTTGCAGAGCGTAGACACTCCCTTTGTATCCTTAGCTCATTCAAATCTACATACACAATATGCAGCTGCCGTTTGGTAGATATATTGGTTTATGTACACAGCAGTGAGAGAACACATGCAAAGAGTATCATAGGAGATGGGGAGAAAGGGGGGCGGGTCGATGTAGAAAGTTGTAAAGGTGCTTTTGCTGTTTTTAATCTTTGGGGCAGTTGTGATGAAAATTGCTTCAAAGCGGTTTTTGTCTTTAAGAGGGCGGGGCGTCTGGAGATGTGTCTTGCCAGGGATGAAGTGACAGGGGGGAGAAATAAGTGGAAGATGTAGGGGGTTTGAGCAAAGATGCTCCATCGATCAATAGTATGTCTCCTTTTCCACCCAACCTGGAGTGCACATGAGAAAAAAAACAGAAAAGTTCAGTTAATTTCCATGTTTTCAAGCCATAAATATTTTCCATGGAATTTAGCATTGGTTAAAGAACTAGTTCATTATTTTGGGAAATACGCTACTGCCAGCAGGCAGTTGGCTTAGATTAAAACAGACTAGAAATAAAGGGATATTATCTGTTACTGCCTGAAAATCTGCTCACTAGCACCTCTAAAGCTCACTAACTAACATGGGAGTTGTGTGCTGAACACTTTCTTGGCTGGGTGCAGTGATTTCATGAGTGTCATTCAAAAATGGAGAAAGGTCCGCACACTTTAGCTCCCCGTGCAGCTTTTATTGAGCTACCCACTATTGACGCTTCAAGCTAACAGCTCTTCTTCAGACTTCGTAAACAATACATATACAATCATATACATATTTACATCATTACTATTATTATTATGCGATTTAATGCAATTTAAAAACAGATAATTGAGAGTGAGACTAGTCTGAACCCCAGCTTCCTTTAAAAGAACTTTAGTTTACTGTATAATGTGCTTATTAAGGACCAGAAATACTAACCTCCAGGGTTATGACGGATGAGAAGTTTTCGGACTTCATCATAAACAAAGATGAGAAAACTATAGGGGAATGCACAAAACCACCAGGTAGGTCTGTGGACAAGACAAGAGAACAAGGATTTAACCTGAGCAAGTGGAGAGATAACATAATACGTCTTAACATGAGAGTGAGTGCATGTGTCCGTGTAATGAATTTGGTAATGAGGCTTACTTTAGAGGATACATCCTGAGAGCCACATCCATGCCTGGGCAGTAGGACAGGAAGGCAGCCAGGGCTGTCTCTTCAAACAGGCCGAAGATCAAAATCTTGTTCCTGTGTTGAGAAATACGACAAATATTTAAGAGCAGAAATGCTGCTGCAGAAATTTAGACACATATCACCATAGTTTAGATGATATTATTCTGATGCTTATTGGCAGAAGATACATTTCTGAAAGGAGTACGTTGGTATCACAGCACACTTATTGGACTCACTTCATGCCTTGCTGGAACACGGAGTTACGTCTGGTCTTGCAGATAATGACATCAGCCCACTGCACGACCACAATACTGACAAAGAAGGCTGTGTGGCATGTGAACTCCACAATCTTCCTCTGCTCATATGTCTGAGGGCAGGAGAGCAAAGAAACAGAGTGAGATAAAGTGTCAAAACCTTAAAAACACACCTTAAAACATGCAAAAACGACACTTACCCACTGCTGACCATAGCTGTCTTCCAGGTCGTTGCAGGAGCGGTCATCCCAGTTGAGCCTTATGCCTACGAGTAGACTGGGCAGGAAACCATTTTCAGCCAAGATGACAAAGTAGGAGAAGAAACCTCCCAGGGCCTGGATCATACCTGAGGAAAACATACACACAAAGAAGTTAGGCCATAGATTTCCTGAATCTAGTTTTCCTAAAAACATTGCAGGCTCAAAGATAATCCTGCTGCTGTTGCATGTTAACAACAAAAGGTGGGGTGAAGCTGATTTAAACACACTTTTTTAGCCAACAAAGACCAAATAATAATCATAGACATAATTCTGAAACAGCAGCAGCATTTTACTTACCAATCTGTCCATAAGCAATGCTGATAAGCCTCTCATTCACCAGCTTGTCCCTGAATGGGTTCCGGGGCTGACGCTTCATGATGTCACTCTCAGCCATTTCATAAGCCAGGGAGATGGCTGGCACCTGAGGGGGGAGGAAGAAATGTCAACTTGTAGCACATAATGATGTTTATGAAAAGAAAGTTTCATTTGTTAATTTGCATATGTATATGTATTTGCTTCATTGAATTATCCCAGAAATAGAGGTGAGGTTGGGTTTTAGTGTTTTATTGCATAGGGATGAGAAACATTCAAATATTGAAAACTAGAAGCTGTTCAGGGATTGATAGGACCAGACCATAATGTCCCAGAGAGACCGGGGTATTGTTGCACCTGGGACATTCTGGACAGACAGACAGATACATTTTTGCCAATGTATCACTGGAAAAATGTAGGCGGTGAAATAATTAAATTGCATCAGACTGAGTCTTACACAAAAAGATCAAGTGTGAATCTGTGTAATGATATCAATACACAGGTTGGATATTTCCTCTCCCACATCTTATTCCCAAGCAGCCTTTGTATTATCCCAAGCAGAGAGGCATATATTTTGTATTATATTAGATATTTTGTAAATGAATCCCTTGTTTTCTGATCTAGAATTAAGAATTTGAATCAGCACTGCTTATATATGAGTGTAAAGCTACTTGTTGTAGTTGTGTGTTCGATGAGCTCTCACCATGTCAGTTCCCAGGTCGATACAGAGGATAGTGATGGTTCCCAGTGGCAGAGGGATGTTGACGATGATGAACAACAGGAAGGGAGTGATCTCTGGGATGTTGCTGGTCAGGGTGTAGGCGATGGACTTCTTAAGGTTATCAAAGATCAAACGGCCTGAAGGGAGAATAATAGACAGGTTACATCACACACTGAGTCCAACTCCTTGGCTTTATTTTTTCCTATTTCCTTCCTTAATCTGAGCTCTGTTTTTGTGTTATAACATTTCTTAAGGTCAATCTGCAGAAAAAACAAATAAATCTTGCCTCAGTTTCACTTAAATCTTATCTATCACCCTCTTTACACATGTTTTTTCTCTCATTATCAACTGTTTTTTGCTTTAAATGTTGTTCTTGTTCGGTCCTTTGGGTCTTCTCACCTTCTTCCACTCCTGTGACAATAGAGGCAAAGTTATCATCCAACAAGATCATGTCTGCAGCCTGTTTGGACACATCCGAGCCAGAGATTCCCATGGCAACACCAATGTCGGCCTTTTTCAGCGCAGGGGAGTCATTCACACCATCGCCTGTCACAGCTACAATGGCACCCTGGGAGAGAAGAAAGAGGGAAATATTTAGAAGATGGTACATTTGTTAAATCTCTTTATCCCTTTTCTGCACAGCTATCAAGATTTTAATAGAGGTCTATTTACTTTAATAATTGTTTTTGGTCTGCCATTTGCAATTGACAGTAACTAACCATTTGCACTCTCCACTTTAATCTACCTCAGGACGCAAATCACCCTGTGCAACACCGTATATTGTGCAATATTGTCTATAGTTTGTGCAATAACTTGCAATACTGTACATAGATTGTGCAATAATATATGTTTAATAATAATGTTTTCAAGATGTTCATATTTTCTTACATAATGTAAATTAAAGTCTAAATTAAATTGCAATGAAATCTATTCCAATGTTTGAATTAGTTAATATAATTATACAAATTAAACCTTTTGCTATCGCAATACAATCTAACCATTTCACAGTAGCAAAAAAAGTCAGTCTGGGAATCCTCATTCAACAGACAACTAGCGCCCTCTGCTGTTGTAAAAACATAATAGTACCTTGAAGTCTAGTCCCTGAATGTAATTTCAAGGAAAAAAACATACACGTCGTCTTCTATTCAAACCAATGAAAGCATGAGAATAACACCGGATTGGAGATTTGACACCTACTTGTTCAGGGTACACCAAATATTTATCGTCCATAAGGTATTTTATTATAAAACAATCTGAAAATGCTCCTACCAGTCTCTGGCAACCCTCTACGATGATGAGCTTCTGCTGTGGCGAGGTTCTGGCAAAGACAATCTCTGTGTGATTCCTCAGGATGTCGTCCATCTGATCCTGAGACAGATCTTTGAGGTCTGTGCCGTGGATCACACAGGCCTTGGCGTCCCTGAACACAAACAGTGAAGCATTGATGTGGTCCTTGAAATTTACCATCATTTGTGTGACCAGTTGTTTTGGGTGTGCTTGCTGTGATCATTCTTTACCTGGGGTTGACTTGGCTGATAGGAATGTTGAGACGAGCTGCAATGTCCTCCACTGTCTCGTTGCCCTCTGAGATGATGCCCACTCCCTTGGCAATGGCCTTGGCTGTGATTGGGTGATCTCCAGTGACCATGATGACCTAATAAGAGTGACAAAAAAAATTACATTTTATCACGTGATCTCTTGAAACAAAACCTAAATATAAAACACTGTAAGTAAATAAAGAGTTCATGTATTAGTTGCATTAAAAAAAACCTCACCTTGATACCAGCAGATCGGCATTTGCCAACAGCATCAGGCACAGCAGCACGAGGAGGGTCGATCATGGACATGAGGCCAACAAAGCAAAGGTTGTCTGTCTGGAAGTTGACATCATCTGTGTCAAAGGCAAAGCCCTTGGGGTACTGATCCTCTGGCAGCAGCAAGTGGCAGAAACCTGGAGGAAAAAGATGATTTTATTAGTGAAATCTAAAAATGAACACAGATCTTCTGTTGAAATTCATACCTCTGACATAACTTCAACCAACAGTCAAATTACATTTCAGTTGTGCCTGGTTTTGATAATTAAACAAATATAAAGTTATAACTTGGATCCTTTAATGTGGGGTTGCATGAGGTACTTCTCCGTAATCAGTGTACTGCAAACAGTAGATGTCAGTCGGCATGCAGCCAGTTTAGAGGAGCAGGCAGAAGTATTGACACTAAAAGCTAAGCAATGTACCACTGTGGATAGAGCAGTGGCAAAACCCATTTTAGTCACCTAATAAAATCAATCACTTTGACTGACGCTATATTTAGAATATTTTCACAGCTTCACCATCCAACAACAGTTTCCAAAAGGGAACTGAAGATGTTATATCACTCTGTTGAAAGCCAGACAGTGATTTTAACATCCCCGAACACAGGAACTGCTGGTCTATGGCTGCTTTGATCAAGTAGTTTATTTGCATCTTTTTGTGACTTTGGCGTTTAAAAGGGTCGGTTCAGATTAAACAAGGTTATCCAATAACACGAAATAAGTGGTTGAAGCAGCGCTAAAGTAACAGCTTCTGCGGAAGGCTTTAATTCTTATTAAATTATAATGTATTTTAATATAAGGAATAACTAAAAAAAAGCAAAAAAAGCCATTTTTTGACATACTTGTGACTACATAAAAAAATCCTGTTCTCCTCTCTGCAGTTCTACCTGTCCTTACCCAATACTCTCTCTCCCAGTCCTCCCAGCTCCATGTAAGCATTCTGGAAAGCTTCCTTGAGCTCCTCGTCCATGGGCTGTTCCTTCCCCTGCAGCAAGATGGTGGAGCAGCGGTCCAGGATCCTCTCAGGGGCTCCCTTCATCACCAGCAGGTAGCGGTTGTCATTGGGATCCTCTGTCTCATGCACTGAAAGCTAGAGGAGAACATAAAGTTGATTTAATGTGATGAATTTGTGCATATGTTTTTCATCTTGCGCCCACAGCTGTAATGCAAACTGTTACTCACCTGGTATTTGTTGGTGGAGTTAAAGGGGATCTCAGCCACCTTCTTGTTCTTATCCCTCATCAACCTGACTGAGCCACAAGACAGCTCGATACACTTCAGCAGGGCTGACTCTGAGGCATCTCCGGCCACGTCACGCTTCAGGATGGGCAGTGAGTCTTGTCCTGCTTTGAACTGAGCACGGTTACACAGACCGGCGATACGAGCCAGGGACAGCCAGGTCACTGAGCTCTTGTCAAAAGAGGCACCTGGAGCAGGAACAGAAGAGTACATATTACTAATGTTCATGATTTCAAATCATCATTTATCCCATATTTCATCAGTGGCAGCTGTTTTTCCTGTCCTCACTTACCAGACTGGTCCTCGGTGGTGTCGGCCTCGTGGATCTGGTTGTCAAACCACATGTGGGCCACGGTCATCCTGTTCTGGGTCAGGGTGCCGGTCTTGTCAGAGCAGATGGTGGAGGTGGAGCCGAGGGTTTCCACAGCTTCCAAGTTCTTCACCAGGCAGTTCTTCTTAGCCATACGTTTGGCAGTCAGGGTCAGACACACCTGCATACACATACATTTTGTTACAGTCTGCTCCGTGTCCAGGTGCCTTCAGACTTGTTGGAAAAGCCTGGACTGAGTTCTGTCTGCAGCAGACTGCAGAATCATTTAAGATGCCCATATTAGTTGGTTTGTTTTTCTTATCACTCTGATCTGTCTATTAATAACAGAATTGTGTTTTTTGGAGTTTCTGTTCACTGTATTCCTCCCCTCCTGTGTTCCTGTGCTTTATTTCCCCTCATTTCCCATCCACACAGCTGCACTGCATCAGCCTCTGCTCAAGTTTTTCTAAGCCAATCAGATCCCGGTCTGTTCTCCAACCTAATTCCCTTATGTCTCTCACCTGTGCTTCTCTACCCTTTTCACTACCTGCACTGCATCCCCTCTTAAGATTTTTTTAATATCTAAATGTTAGTTTTCAGTTTAAAAAAATGATTTATTCAAGCTCTTGTTGTTTGCAGTCTCCCACGTTTGGCTCTATCTACTCCACACCACATGACCCATTTATGATGTTAATCATCCTCATGTTTGGATGTGTCACCTATTAAGCTCCAAAATAGAATTTCTTGATGCTAAATAAAGTGAGCTTGTGTTACAATTAAATAAGAAGTGACAAAAGATTTCAGTATTTTTAGAGCAGCTTTCAAAATGAAAGACAAATGCAATAAAAATAGCACTGAAGATCCATAATACTTAAAACACTTAACTAAATTTAACAAAATGGAACAGGAATAAACACATATGGACAAGTTAGGCACTAAAATGAGCAAACAGACATAAAAAGTGAAATAAAGAAAATGTTCTCTGTAGAGTTGAGGTGAAAGAAGAATTTTAAACTTTGATTCAATATAGAATAAACAATACACAATACCACATTTGGATACCACAGCAAGAAGAAACACAAGATAATCCAACAATGATATATAAATTATTCAAAAATGCATCATTCCCCATAATGCATGCTTCTACTTTTTTAACTTATGGTATATATTGATGCTAATATTTTTATACTTTTACTTGACAACAGATTGCAAAAATATACCAAAGTACACAAATTCAGAAGCAAGTAAAAAGAGATTAAGAAGTATCTAATTATTTTGGCACTTACAGTGACAGTGGCCAGCAGCCCTTCAGGCACGTTAGCCACAATGATACCAATGAGGAAGATGACAGCTTCCAGCCAGGTGTAACCCAGGATGATGGCCAGGATGAAGAAGGTGACGCCCAGGAAGACGGCCACACCTGTGATGATGTGGATGAAATGCTCGATCTCTTTGGCGATGGGGGTTTTTCCGGTCTCCAGGCCAGAGGTCAGAGTAGCAATGCGACCCATGACTGTGCGGTCTCCAGTGCAGATAACGAGGCCACGAGCTGTGCCTGGTTTTGGAAAAAGGGGCAATTATGTTGTAAAATATAATTTTTTGCTTCATCATTGCCTGTGTGATCTGTCCTATCGAAAACATTTTCTAGAGTTCGTCAGGTGCAAACTTTATTACTAGGCTCAGTGTAAGCAATGTGGAGGACCAAATGTGCCATAGGAAAAGAAAAATTACTCAGTAAATATATAATTGAAATAACACAAAGACATCCCTTGCCAAATAAATATTCATGATTTTTTTATATGCACAGAAATAGAAAAATAAATAAATACAGTAAAATGTATTTACTATTCATTTGCCAAATTATTTATTCTGTATTAATCTATTTTCATATTGAATCATAGGGAAATAAATATGTGGATAGATTAATAAAATAAGAAAAAACATAAAGAGATAAGAATGAATTGGTAAATATTTTTTTTAATTATGTGCATATCAAATATTTTTTTTAATAAATAAACTTGCAAATGTACTTAATTGAGACTTGGGGTGCCCAGTAGCTCAGTGGGTGCCTCGTGTACATAGGCTAAGTCCTCGCGGCAGTGGCCGTGGGTTTGATTCCGGCCTTGTCCCTTGGCTGCATTTCACCCCCCCTTTCATGCTTAATCTTCCCTGTCAATAAAGGCAAATGCCTAAATAAAAAATTATCTTACAATAAAAAAAGATAGATAAAAAAGATATTTTGTAAATGGCTGTCTTTATTATTTCAATTACCAATTAATTTATTTATTTATCATGGCAGATTTGGTCCTCCATAGCCCCAAAAGTTAATAATTGCTGGTAATGCTGTTGCAGTAGTGGCCATACCTTCCACACAGTTGGTGGAGAAGAAAGCAATGTTGCGGGTCTCCAAGGGGTTGTCATGGGTACAGTCAGGTGACCTGTTCTGGGGCTCTGACTCGCCTGTTAGGGAGGAGTTATCAACCTAATGGGAAACAAAAAAGTAAAACACATAGTTGCAGACAAAAGGGAAGCAAGAGTTTGAATGTGTGTGTGTGTGTGTGTATCAGCATGTATGTGTGTGTTTGTACCTTGCATCCATGAGCAGAAACCACCCTGATGTCAGCAGGGATCCTGTCTCCTCCCTTCACTTCAATCAGATCTCCAGCCACCACTTCTTCAGCGTTGATCTGTACCTTCTCACCCTCACGGATCACCAACGCTTGCTGCAGGGAGACATCAGTGATGGTTAGAAAACACAGTGAAACATGGTTTGTCAATATGGGGGGTTGACATTTTCTATCCCTTCATGAAGAAAGAATCAGATTCATCAAATGTAATGTATTCAAAAATCACAACACACACGGTATGCATGGATATTTGCAGGCTGAGTGACGACCACCAGCTGTGCCACCTCGTTTTGCAAAAGCATAAAGCAAAACGGTAGAGTTTGAGGAATTACATCAACAGTGTTTCTACTGAGTCACATTAACTGGGTACTTAGATATGACCCATCATTTCTGGTGTCTACCATTCTTTTTTTTTTTTTTTAAAGAAATCCTTGTAATAATCTCTTTAAAGGCTACCTTGTTAGAGTCCTCTCTCCAGTAGGAATTCAAAAAGAGATTTCATACAAAAACTGGTGTCTTCTGAGCAAGCACATATGTACCTGAGGCACCATGTTCTTGAAAGATTCCATGATTTTGGAGCTCTTGGCCTCTTGAAAGTATGAGAAGCAACCGGTAATGATGACAACAGCTGTGAGCACAATACCTAGGTACAACTGGAGATAGAGAGAGACAGAGTCGAACATATGTGAGTGTGGGCTGTGGGAAGACACTGGTTACAGGTGAGGTGTTATCTATGTCTGTATTTCATAGTCAGAGAGCGTGGTGATTGTGTTAATGAGGTGTATATGGGACAGATGTGTGTGCCGCTCACATTGTCTCCTGCAGGTTCGTCCTCAGTGGCTGCCTGGATGGCGTAGGCCAGGAAGCAGAGGATGGCGCCGATCCACAGCAGGATGGAGAATCCACCAAACAGCTGGCGACAGAACTTGACCCACTCGGGGGTGGTGGGAGGAGGGGTGAGAGCATTGGGACCGTCCCTGATCAGATACTCTGCTGCCTTGGCATTGGTCAGCCCCTGGAGGGAGCACAGAGGAATTGGGATGTGGAGTTAGAAGAGAAGGGTAAGCCTGCACTGACGCAAAGCCAAAAAAAAAAAAACCCACATTTGTTTTGGTTTGTTAACGTTCTCATATTTCTTTAGTCATGACTGGTTGGGTTGGGTTGTAAATTTTCAAAACTCCAATAAACCAGTGAAAAGATGCCATCTAGTGGTCAATTGGGAAAACAGTCTCAAACCATATAACTGCACAAACCATGGGCAGATTATGAAACAATGGGCCCTCAGGCACAGACATGCAAAAGGCCCCAACACCTCCCTGATACAGGGGCAGCAAACATGAACTTTGTGCTGGTTATGCCTTTTCTTGTTGTTTTTTTGCATCTTTTTGAAGATGTTAGTATCTTTTTGTAGTTTTGTGTCTCTTTGTGGTCATTTTTTGTGGTTGTTTTGTTTATTTTGAATAATTTTGTATATCTTTAAGGCCATTTTGTTTCTCTTAGAGGTATATTTCTGTCTCTTTTTGGTTATTATGTTTTGTGTCTACTTGAGGTATATTTGTTGCTTTTTTTGGTGATTTTGTGTCTTGTCGAATTAGTTCTGTGAATCTTAGTTCCTTTGAATCTCTTTGTGGTCATTTTAAAACATTTTACCGGGGAAGGCCAGGGGGCCCCTGAAACTTTGGGCCCCTGGACCTGTACCAGGTAGGCTCATTCAGGAAGTCATCCATCATACATACTCAGAGAAGTTATCATCATCAACTCACCTGGACAATGTCAGTCTGGTATTTCCTGCATACCTCCTCTACGGACATCTTATGTTCTGTCTGGGAGAGAAAATACAGAAATAATCAGTTCTCCGTGTAGTTCAGTGTGATTAGTAGTTGCCATTTTTTTTGCATGCAAGGACATTTTATAGAAAATAGTCTAAATTACAGGAAGAATTATGCTTAATAAATGAAAGAGAGTTTTGAACTATTGCCATACAAGCTGACTGGGATTTACTCCATGCATGCAGTTCACCTGAGAGATATCAGGGCAGCCAGATATGGCGACCCCGGTGTCTGTTTCTTGCGCTGGGGATCAAAGTTATCCTCCTGATAACACGTCACCCCTCTCACCAGCAAAAATACAGAGAAAGATTTCCCTTCTCTCCAACAGAGTTGGTGTCAAATCACTTTCCTTTATTATATCCTCTGAGAAGACGTTCTTCAAAAGCTTAAAATCATTTTTCACATCCTAAGCTTTTGACTGACAGGACAAATATGAATTGGTCTCAAACATATTTTATGCCAACATCTACACATTGATAAGGCTTTACTTACAATGGGCACTTCCTTCTTCAGGTCATCCATGTCCTTGGTTCCCCCCTTCTTCTTCTTGGGGGATCGGTCATCTTTGTCCTGTGTGGTGGCAACGCGGTAACTGTCTGACCGCCCATACTACAGACACACACATATGTTTTATACATGCCTTCGGACTACATTAAGGAGATAGTAGCCTGTTCGCCTTCGTGTATCATCTTAACTGTTGCGCTTGTGCATGTACTACATAGGCTGAAAACTATACGTTGTGTCTGAAAATACATAAAATTCTTTCTTAATCGAAGTAATGCTTCCAGGTTTTATTGAACTGAACTTGAGGTTTCTCTCTTTTACTGTACAGTAAATAAAGTTGCACCCTTGTGAAGTGGCCTGGTGAAGTAGCCTGTATTTCATCAATTATTCTCAGTTAACGAGGAAGATATAAGATGGAGAGCAAAAACCTATTATCATAAGACTTACTGAAACATAAGCGCATTATTCCGATAGCTCTATTTTTCCTGAACAAAAATATCTCCATATTTGCACAGTCACTACACATTAAAGCATGTGCCTCCTGTCTGTTCTGCAATATCCATTTGATCTCCTCTGATCAAATAATTCTTGCTCTGATGTCCAAAAACAGCCTGATGGACACATCAAAACACAATCCAGTGCAATGGTTAACCTGTAAGCTTCAACTAATGGCTTCCTGGCCTTTTTCATGTATCCAGCAGCAAGGACATGAGAGAAAGAGAGAGCAGAAAGCAGAGTTCGTCAAAGGCTTTCTGATTATATGTTAGTGTGTTCTACACTATTAGACCAGATACATCAGAGACACTTTGATGTCAAAATCACTAAAAATTAAGTCTCAAGTACATGCATGCACACACACAGAGGCACATGAAATGTCCTTGTCTTTACTGCACTGTCCCTTGTTCCCGGTACTCTTCCCGCTATAATTGTCTCCTCAGAAATTGGCTTATGTTGTTAAACTAGACTTTAGTGGACTATTAATAACCCTGATTTTCTCCAGCACTGCACATTCTAGTCCTTCTAGGTCTATAACTGTAACCCGAGCCTGTTGTCCGGAAGGAGAGGAGCTTGACTGCCAGGTCACATCAATACAAATGTCCCTCATCAAAGGTCAGAGGTGACATGGAGAGACAAGAATCCCTCCCAGGAGGTGTGAGTGGGTCCAAGTGGACAAGCCCTTCGCTGACAGGACCAAGTCATCAAGGAAACTGCCTGTGTGGCAAATCAATACAGTCAGATGCACAATGATAGTTTGACAGAGAAGAGGCTGATTTGGAAGCCACATAATTTACACGGAATCAGACAGACACATCAATACCTATCAACTAATAATCAGTGACAACAATCCTCCTAATGAAGGCATGTGTGTCAAAAAAATTAGGTTAAAGGTGAAGATTTCATTGATAAATTAGAGAGGATGCACTGGCTGTGTGTTTGTTTAAAGGAAATCCCAAACAAACTGAAATTCACTGAAAATAAAGTAAGCACCCTCTAGTGGTGCAACATGGTAGTAACGTCATCAGGAGTGAAGAAAGACCAGGTAACCGCTGCTGGACTACTTTCTTTGCAACTGATATCACAGTGCAGATATAATTTACAGAGAAGCAAACTGATCTTCCATTTAACGCAATGTTTAAAAGTATATTTACTAAAATCCACTTGCCAAAGATACATACTGTGGCTGTTTACAAAAGCGCCAGTGAGGAAGTATGAATCGAGATCTCAACTCTTACACAAACAAACCACACCAAAACACACACACCTGCAGTGCGACAAAATGTGACTGACAAAGATCAACTGAATTTCCTACTGTGGGAGCTGTAATTGTATGGCTGCTGTGTGAAACTCTTGTGAAATCGTGCCTCTGCATGGTACATAATTTGTACTTGGAAAACAAAGACCTGTCTTTCTGGTTTGCAGTCATAAAGAAAAATAGGAACGGATTCATGAAAAAACATGTGGATGACAACTGTGACGTGATTGTAGAGCGCGGGCTGCAGAATTCAAAGCAAACAATGAAACCATTTGTTCAAGCATGTCAGGCTGAGAGCAGCATGTCAGTGGGAAGGATCTGTTTGGCCTGACTGCGGATACACACACACGTGCAAACACACAGAGGTCTGCAACAAAAGAGCAGGTGAGCAGATCTCTTGCCGCAGCAAGACCAGGCAGGCCTGGCGATGCAGGGGCTGCGTAGAGCAGAAACTGATGCAGTGGAAAAGTACTGCTGCTGCTCAGCCCCTCTGAGACGGCTGCTGAAAGTGTGTGTGTGTGTGTGTGTGTGTGTGTGTGTGTGTGTGTGTGTGGGTGTGGGTGTGGGTGTCGGTGTGGGTGTGATTGAGAAAAAGGGTGTGCGTAGGCATATATATGTATATATTATATGTATTCACTTGAGATTAACTGAATGAATGATGGCTTCATATCTGTATTTGGAGAGCAAAAGTGTGGAATAAAAAGAAAAGTTGCAGGTTTACCTTCTAATCAGATGGCAAATAGGCCCCATAATGTCACTGATGACAGACTGGCAGGTGTGTAAGTATCAGATTGTTCGTATAATTCTGTTGTTGCAGGTAAATTTGAAACCTGGATTGACATCATTTTTCTTTTACTTCATTTACATGCCATTCAGAAGTATTTAAACCTCTGAGGGAAAACATGGGGAAAAAGGTAATGAGCAATTCTTAATAAAAAGCTTGGCAAACTTTAAGAAATGAGCAGAATTAGAATTTTAAAAATGCTAGAGAAAAATGTCCAGGAGTATATAATAATTAACATAATTTATATTTATTTCGGCAGTCTTTTTAGGTCATTTCCTTATTTATCTTTTTTTTTTTTAACTTTGCCTTTTTTTCTTTTTCTCTCTTTTTTTCGCTTATTTTCAGATAATTTTATGGTAACTTTTTACTAATGTCTCGCTCATTTTTGGGTCATTTCTTGTTAAGTCGCTCATCGCCTTCTTCCCATGTTTTTGAGAGAAAGCAAGCCAGTTTGCTCAGGTTTTAAATGGTTAAGATAGCATTGTCTTCTCAGCAGCACACCTGCTTTTTCGAGCATATGCACACTAAAATAATAATATAAATATGGACACACGCATTTCTTTGTCTCCGTACCACAAACAAACACGCACACACACATGCTTAGACAATAGAAGTGGTTGGTAAGGAGATGGAGAGTGATGCCAAACAAAGCAATATGTGGTGAAAAGTAGCCACACGCAGAGAGATGGATGTTAAGGGGGTGGATGACAGACACGACTGGGCGCATGGAAAGGGAGACACCAGTGGGAGGTGAGAAGCAGGGACGGATAAAGAGCGAGAGAGGCAGGTGGAAAAGGGACAGCGAAAGAGTGAGAGAGAGCTGTTGTCACCCTTCTCTCATGCCTCTAATTAGATATTGACCAGCAGTCTTTGTCTGCTGGCTCTGTATCGGTGTTTGACCTGCAGTGACCTCACTCTAATAGATTGCACAACCCTTGCTTATGGTGTGTGTGTGTGTGTGTGTGTGTGTGTGTGTAAGTGTCACTCTGAGCATGTGCTCTCATATGCTAATAGATGATATTCACACTCCTGTGTGTGTCCTTGAGAGTGCGGATGTGAGTGAGTCCTTATCAGCTTGACTCAAAGAGAAAAGAGAGGCTGCTGATTTATCTTGCGTGTGTGTTTACAGTATGTTGAGTATGTTAAGTGCATACCTGGCTTTGTGTGTGTGAGTGTGTAAGCCTCTCCTGTCTTCCCTCCATTCACACCCTGCTACCTGATAACGTATGTCTTTGTCGCACCCACAGTACACTGCTAAAAAACATGAAACCGGTTAAAGCCATTTTTTATAAATTGTGAGTTGTTAATCATCTTCTGGGCTGTTTTCACGTGTATCACTAAAGGCGACCGAGCATTTTGTGTTCGGGCTCCTCGGTTGCGGAATGATCTGCCTCAGGATCTCATGCGTGCTACACCGACTTCTTTAGAATCACTTTTGAAGACTTAATTTTATCGAAAAAGGCAGTCCTTTGATTTCTCTTTAAAGGATAATTTTATAAATATATTTTACTCCCGAAATTGCATTCAAGAGTTGCACAGCTCTGTTTTTGTTTTCAAATTCAACCATATTTTTAAAAAAATGTGTCTTTTGTGCTGTATTTTTTGCAATTTAAAATTTTTCTTGTGTTGTTCTTATTCTTTTCTTTTGTATTTCAAGATTTTTCCTGTGTGTATATTTTTGTGATTTTAAGTGTAAAGCAATTTGTAACGTTGGTTTTGGTAAGTGCTATATATAAATATACTTTATCATTATTATTATTATTATTATTACTCTCCACTTTGATTGTTTAATTATTAAGCAGAGAGAGATAAAGTGTCCATGCATACGATTTGAGTGTCCTTTCATTTGGAGAAAACATCAAAGTGCACCATGCGTCTGTGGGTGTCCAGCTGTCTCACACAGCTCGGGGTAATGTAATGAGCCCCCCCTGTCCTGAGGAAGGAAACAGAGACTCGTGGCTGGAATTACAGACGCTTGCTCTGCTGCTAGCACACAGATGAACGGACTGATGGACAGACACATCTCTGACATCATCAGGAAATGGAAACATCGGATGCTCCTCTATGGATCACATACTGCGATCATTCACATCCAGTTGACGTATTAAAAACTGCTTCAATAATTCAATAACGCAGATTGCCTCACACATCTGGTTGTACGTTTGATTTGATCGTAAATGATCCTGCGGGCCTGCTCTGGCTAAACAAACTAAACCTTGCGTTTTGTCCTCATGTCAACAACTTTGACAAGCGAGCGTGTTTGGAGGGCAAGTAACCATGGTGACCGGCACGGCCATTGGCATGGTGACGAAGCTCAGCAGTGGCCTCCTAGGATCCCCTGATGCGATCCGGGACGAGTAATAATTGATGCATCTGTAACTGGACACTGTATTCACTGCTGTATAACACAGACTGATTCAAGGTATTAGTGTGTGTGTGTGTGTGTGTTTGTGTGTGTGTTTGTGTGTGTGTGAGCAGAGGTGAGTCATTGTGCTGGCTACAGTCCGTATGTGCAGCGTCTACACGCATTGCGGCAGAGAGAGGGAGGGAGATGTAGAGTGAATGGGAGAAAGAGACCAAGTGATTGTGAAATAATAAGATAAACACAAAGATGAGACACAACTGAAAGCGTACAGTCAGAGAAGACAAGAACTGTCACACATTTCAGGCAGAAATGTAGAATAATTATCACTTGAACAAGAAATGTTAATGTTCAAATTTTGACTCCTCTCCTACCATGAAACTGCAAAATTGTAATTTATTTTCCAGACATGGCAATGCTACATGAAGTCAAATGCTGCTGCTCTGTTCTTTTGTCTCGATCACACTAGGAGTGGCACCTGAGAGAACTACCATGTCACGCATGTAAAGGACGAGTTGAGGCATGCCCACTGACGGTGGGTTTAACTGGCACAGGCATGTTGAATATTTTTCTTCCCCTTCACTTGCACGCATGGTGACTCCTATAAGAGGAAGAACTAATGTGCATATACAGTCCACACAAATGCAAAAAAAAGAATGCTGTTTTGGGCTTTTTTGTTTCTTTTCATGTGGAACTGGTATGAGGAAGTGGTTGTAGGGAGGGGGAAGAAATACTACCCTAGCTCTAGATTTTGTTCTTATTTTAATGTGGCAACCACCACAGTATTGGTCACACCAACATGAGTTTGCATTTCCTCTTTGTACAGAGAAGCCAAATGCAAGCATCAGATCAAGGCCTAATGCACGTTGTTCACTACAACTTTGACTGTAGAATGTAGAAAGTCTGTTGATCAGTACTCTGACAAATTGATTCTAATAATATCAGAAAATCCAAAAACTGATTAATATAACTATTAGCCTAAAGATAGCTTTTCTTTATTAAGTTATCTTAACTTTGTAAATACAGAAAACTTTTAGTCTCAAGTTATGTTTCATTATAGTAAAGATCAACTTGTAAGATTTTACTGTGTACAATATTGTTGCAATATCAATATCAAGGAATTTCCTTAAAAAATTATGATATTTGATTTTCCTCATATTGCCCAGCCCTTATAAAATAATGTGCAGATGAGCTGTAAAAACAACCCCAATTCACTGGTCATTTCACTCGTGCTCTGCGCACATATGACCTGAGTTAAAAAAAAGTATGAATTTAAAGCAAAGCCAATGGTGTATAATAAGATACATCTTGTATCTCTGGCTGCCTTTACAGCTGACTTTAGATGGATTTTGGGTCTAATTCATATCCTTTTCTTGAGTCGCCATGCAGTATTTTAGGTTGAAGGCCCTCTGTCTCCATTCTGGCCTCTTTCATTCAGGCCAAAATGTGACTGATATGGTGCCACTGAATGTGCACAGGTCTGAATATTAGGAAGGCCTAAACACATTCACAATTAAATTATGATCAACGGATACGTGTCATGTTTATTTAATTAATCAGGCATCCTTGAGAAAATTGGTGTTAAGGTGTTAAAAGGTACAAACATAATTTTAAAAGGTGTTTTTTGGATGTTAAAATGTGGTGCTGGTTTGTCGTTTGATTTCTGCATCTGTATAAATGCTACTATGCATTTTGTGTGTATGTGTGTTGTTGAATGTGTGTTTGTGTGTGTGTGACCTTGCAAGGTCATTGGGCCATCTGCTGTGTCTTGCAGCAGGATGGCGCAGCTCTGGGCCACAGTGGGGGGCTCAGTCTGTGGACCGAGGGACAGAGCTGTTGGGATTAGCTAGTCTGATTACTCCACTGGATTAGCCCACTGTGCTTCGTCCTCTCTTTGTCTCTCTATCACTCTTCTTTCTCTACTACTCTCTCTCGGGAATATTAAATGCTTAAATGCAACCTCTGCATTTATCATTAGGTTGGAGCCAAATATTTTGGGAATTCTGAGTAACTGTATAGATTACATGGTTACTTTTTTGCAGATGATAAGGATTTGAATGCCTTGTAAAAGAGACTTGTAAGATATTTGTTTCACTTATCTGTATCAGCCTGGAGAGTGATATGAAGGCTTCTTATCTTTCTACTTATCAGTGTGAACAGGCATCAAAACGAGGAGATCCCAGATATCAGACATGAGGAAGACAGAGGGAAAAGATGGAGTAAAACTTCTCTGGTACAGCAGTCCCAGCTGACGTTCTCTCAAGACTGTGTGGAATTTAAAATTAAATTATTAAGTACAGGTAATGGATTGATCCTGTGGAACAACACATTTAAATAAAGAAATAAAAAGATTGTGGCCATTTAAGAGCGCTGAGAGAAAATCTTAATCTCTGAGCCACAGAAACACGAAGAGACAGAGAGAGATAAACTCTCTTTAACTCTCAAATCATCCGTGTTGTGCGTTCTCCAAAAACTAAAAATAAGCTCAGCCAAATACAACCCAAACTAAAAATCCTAACTCGAGTTATAGCTCCTCCTGCCCCCCGCCACTCTGTTTCCTCCTGCCCCTCTGTCTGTCCTGTGTCCATTCATCCCACAGAGACAATTGGGTAACTGTGTATCAGTCCACCCCCCTAAACTCTGAGGGATTTTTGCACTGTAGTTTGTGCGTCTTGGCATGCGTGTGTGTGTCCAGGTCTAGATTTGCATTGTAAATCTCTGGTTTGGTGTTTGTAGCGGACATGGCATCTCGCCATGGTGTGAGAGAGGACTCTCACACCATGGACTCTCTTAGGACTCCTCTGCAGGCAGCTGGTCACGGAAAGATGTCCAGATGTGCATGCACGCACATCCACACAGTTGCTAACTGCACCACTAAACCAAATATCCATATGAGATGTTCAAGCCCATCACGTGTTGCTTTGCGTTTCCAAACCAGGATCTACTGAGTCAATGGTCTACCGTGCAGGATTAAGTGACATCTAGCGATGATGTTGCAACATTGCAACAAACTGAAACTTCTCGCGTGTACCAAACGTGTAGGCGAATTACTGTGAGATGGCCCTATCTGGAGCCAGTGTTTGTTTTGTCCGTTAATATATCAACAGTTAATTCTAAGGTAACCAAATCACAACAATTCTTAAATTCAGGTGATGATAAACTAGGGGGGAATCACCACAGGCCCCCTTGTACAATACTATCATGGTACTTAGGTACAAATTAGATACAATATTATTGCAATTTTTAATGTTTTGTAATCATCTTAGTATTGCAATAGCATTTGTAGAGAGGGAGCGTGCCATTTTATGTAATTCACGAGAATACCGGTAAAATTTTTAATATGATCAGAAATATTCATTTTGTGATAATGGCAATATTCCAGCTTGTTGACATAATGTCGTCACACCGTTACGCACAGCAACAACAAGCGTGCCCTAGAGTTTTTGTGTTTTTTACTGAATATTTAAAGGAAAAGAATTACCTTATAATGACATATAAAACTAGCACAAACACTTAGTTTGTTACAATTATATGTTCTTGCAATTTGCGATAAAATATAATTTATATTTTTCAGTACTTTTCATATCATCAAGAATATATTAGCTAGAATATATCCAGAATATCATTATCGCAAAAATACCCTAAATATTTTTTTAGGGCCATATCACCCACCCCTAATGTTGAGATATATTGCAATTTATTACCTTTTTTCAACTGAAAAATTCAGGGAAAAAAACACATAATAAACATTTGTTTTTTATTACTAACAAAAAGTTTCCAGTCTGTTCATTTCACCTCAATATTTTTTTATTGCATGTGTCTAGTGGACTGAAAATGCAAATGATTTTATTATTCTAGTAGGGTACCAAAAGTTTAATTTGTATTTTCAATAATAATCATTAATATGATTAAAAATGAAAAACTTGGCATCTGTGTATTTTAGCACAATCACCATGCAACATATTGTTATACTATGCTGTATTGACACCCCATTGTTATGCATATTATATACAATATCTGTCAATACATCCACCTAAATCCTACACACTAGACCTTTAGGTATGTCTGAATGAATGGAAAATCATTCGCAATGCGCTATTGAGGAATTTAATTACAATAAATCCTAAAACTCCTTGTACCGTCTTCACTGAATGCCACCATTACATGGTAAGAAAATCAAATCAAACACAGTGAGGTGTTGTAAGATGATCAGTTTCTTACTTTAACAAGGCTTTCTTTATTGTCGGTTAGCGGTGTTACACTTTGTTCTTTGGTGTATTCACACAGGGACGCATGCACGCACACATTTACAGTCACACACACTTCACAAACATACACACATCTCCAGGACAACACCCTGAATTAGTCATGTTGATGTAGTCAGGCAACCTAACCCCTCTGAATCGCTCTCATTATGGGAGACCATCAACACGTTGATGTTGGAAAACTGTTAGTCAATCACTGTGGCTACTGTAACCTTGTTTCAAAGTTACGTATGAAGGAGACAGCACTGACCTTTGCATTTTATTAGCATTACACAAGCTGCGACTGAGCTCACAGCTCGGGCTTTGTCCTTTTAGTCTCACACTAGCGAGGAGGCTAACTCCGGGTTTTTTTCTTGTTGAGGCACAAGAGAAATCAGGAATCTGTCCTTCAGCAGTCCTCTCACTAAGGACGTTGTCCTCATTACAGTGGATATTTATTGATCAGAGACCTACAAGAGCCTTGACAGGGACAATAGAGGAGCATTTCAAAGGTCACCATATTGACCTTAATTGACCCCTATAGGCCACAGGGCAAAAAGCTCCCAGCTGGCTGTGCGGTCAGAGAGATCATGTGTTTGATTGGATCCTGTGTGGACGTGCTTTTCTATTGGTTCCTGCGCTGCGTGGACAGATCAGCTGTGGTACAGTGCAGCCTATCAGCATCAGGCAGCAGGTGCAGTGGGGAGGGATGTGCAGTACTCTGCACCAAACTGAGGGCTGGGCCTCTGCAGAGGCCACACACATCCAACTCCTGAACTACCTTCCACTGACACCTTCTAACTTCTTCTCTATCACCGCACACGCCTCGCCAGAGCCGACAGAAAAGTACACGCTGTTTTAGAAACCTTTACATCATGATACAGGTAATCAGCGAGTCTAATCAAAGTCTTACGGGGATTTCGACACTGACAGGAGCATCTCCTCCCCATCCCACATGCATTCAAAGCAACCACACCCCTCGTCACCATCCTGTATGACCTTCTGACAAAGCCTCAGTACCGCTGCTGCACCTTCATCTCTCTTTAATCCTCCCATCTCTCCTGGGGCGGCATCCCACCTACACCACACCTCTCCAACCGCTCCACCACTGCGCTCACCCTCCACTCAGTGTCCTATAAAGATCATCCACAAAACCACATCTGTCCTCTCCCTATCCCATCTGTCTCCTGCCCCCCTGATAACCAACCCCACAGTGTGCAGCAAGAGGAAACAGGAGCCATGGTAATGTGAGTCTCAGGTCATTATCCTGTAACGAGATATACAGCCGGGCAGCCCTCCCCCTCCATGCGCCTCCTCCTTCACTTTAAATCCCTCTCTCTTTCTCTCTCCACACCTGCAGACCAGCCACTACTGATCTGTCCTTCATCCCTCTCTCTCTGAGTCCCTCCTGCTCTCTCAGCAGTGGCACCCTCCCCCCATCAGTGTCACGTGTCTGAAGGTGAAATCCTCCTCCTATAGTCTCATCAGCATCCGCCATGTATAGCTGCACCAATGCAGAGAGGAGAACAATGAGCAAGATGAGCGGCTGTGTGAGTGAAAACACCTCCAACATTTCTTTAGAGACGCTCTGCCAAATGCAGACTATCTATCAGAGTGCCAGACGAAATGTGCCGGTTGTCTCTCCAGTATCCCTGACACATGCCGGAGCTTTGCTCTATAGCATCACTGCTGTCTCTAAGCCCAGTCCTTACTGCGTGGCTTCTCGTGCCAGCCTATCACAGCTCTTTACAGGGAATTTCCACACCACAGGCCCCGCCCCCGGTTTGACGCAGAAGGCACGTATCAAGCGATGCCCCCTGCGGCCTTGGGAAAGGAAAGCTGGCAATGCCATCCACAGTGCGCCAGTGCAAAATTCTCGGAATTAATTACATAAAAAGAGAGAAGGGAGTGTAGTCATTGTCAGGAAAGATATCCATCCATGACTCCATCCCTCCATCAATCTATCCGTCCCCTTCTCATTCAGGGTGACCTCAGCGCTCATCTAGTGAAAGTCAAGGAAACACCCTTCATAGGTCGCTCATATTCTGTTTTATAATGCCAATCTCTGGAGTGCTGCGGCATCTTCCGAAATGACACACCATTTCTCCCTCACGCTGCTTCGTCGAGCTTCCACACAACAACAGCAGCAGCAGCAGCAGCAGCACATGCGTAAGCACTTTTTGCACTCCCATCCCTTTTGACGCAGTGCCCACTAAAGCTGCCGGGGTTAGCTTTACCCCCTCGAATCCGGCATCTTGAGCGTCTTTCCCGGCTAGAGAAATGTCAGATGCTTGTGTAACTGCGATGGCATTGGCTGATGCTGCCTAAAACAGCCTCCCAGCACCGCACAGTCCCCCTTCTGCAGCGTCATGCCACCGCATCATTCACACGGTAAGAGAGTCGGAGATTAAAAATTACAACTCTTTCCGCAGGATGGAGAGATGGAAAAGAAATTGCGCAACAATGGCATCTGCGCCTTGGCATTTTCCGGGAACGCTGTGTTTGTTCCACAAGCTTCCTCTGATTCATTGGCATGACTAATAAGCTAAGTTTATCCAGATAACCGGAGACACATCGAATGCTTTTAATGGTTTTGACGGATGCGCACAGCAGATGAGAACTCTGACAAACTTTACAGAGCACATCGTGCTCCTGGTTGTTTCTTTAATCTGTAGTGCGCGTAAATGTGTTCAATGTTAGCGATTATCGAGTCCCTGTTATGTCACAAATTAAAGGGGAAATAAGCTGGTGAGGCGCTTATTCCCGGTAACCGCATTATGACGCATGGGTCATCGAGGGTGCCGAGGATGAGACTCGTCCACTGTGAGGACGCGGGGGGCTCAGCATCCCCCCTGGTGCAGATGCTTCTGTGCTGCACCGGAGAGAGGGCAGTGCCTCCAGGGCTCAACGCAGCTAGAGGACATGAAGGGGGAGACGGGGGGCAGCGAGGGCATGGAGGAGGTCACAGTACACCATGTTCGTTCATCACTGCCATAGTCACAGCACGTATGTGTGCCTTCAAATGAGACAAAATTATTATTTTTTAAACTCAACACTTAATGATGGGTGAGCAGAATGTGGATCTAACACGTGCGACCCCCTCCCTCTCGCGCTCTTGGTCGGAATAAACCGATTAGGCCTACCATGGCTGCAAGGTTATAGCCAAAGTAAGGCCTATGTGAGAGCTGAAACACAGATGATACACTGACAACCTCTAAACCACACACACTTGCTCCACTTTGACATCAGTTTTCATCCATATTTTTTTTTATCTCACTGACTATGGATTGACCGCACAGAAAAAGGACACAAAATGTCCTTATTCCTAATCAAGTAAAACAAGTGAAAACCAAAGTCAAATCAAAGTGAGCAGGTAAATGCAGCTGCTTTCTACATCCGCACTGTAGACAGGAGCTACATCAATTTGTCGCAGTCTGGGAGACCCGGGTATAAAACACAGTTCCGCATTAGAGTCAATGTCACTCAGGCAAACGGGATTTCCACGAAGGAAAACATGACATCACCTTAATCTTTCCTCGTTAGGTGCAAATTATCAGGCTCATTTCTCAGGCCACTTCAGGTGGGCTACAACGCAGTTAAAGTAAAGTTGTAATCGTCAGTCTTACCCCCATGTTGGCGCAGTCACTCTTCTCCTCTCAGGTGATGCACGGCTTGAGAGGTGTCAGCCCCTCGCGGTGAATTATATCAAAATACCTTGCCTTGAAAAAAAAATAAAGGAGAATAAGTTTTTTCAGGGGTTGCTTAAATAAAAAAAATAAAAAAAGACGTCAGGGAAGTTATCTATCTGGTAAAATGTTTTCTGGCTTTAAATAAACGGTCTGTCAAACCTTCCAAAGGGTTAGGCTACAATCTTTCCCCCCCAGTGAGACGTCTTTCAAATGAAATGTTGCGGTCTCAAGCGGAGCATCACGCGGGGATGCGCTTCCTTCCTTTGCTCTCTGATACTTGCGGTGAAAGACCGGCGAAACTAACGAGCCGCACTGCTACCTTTTCAGGACTTGATCTCCCTCCGCGGCTTTGCCGGTTGCCGCAGTACTCCGCTGCTCCAGCCGCACCACTCCGCCAGTGGAAGAAGCGCCGCCTGGAGCAAATGAGTGAACCGAGGAGCCGTAAAAACCCACCCACCGTTCACGCAGCTGGCCAATCATAATTCGGAGCGTCTCATCGGTGATGGGATCGCTGACCAATTGGTTTCATCACAGTCTTGAAGCGGGCCAATAGAAAGCCAATTCTGCCCCTCCTGCTTTACTGCAGAATTCCGAGGCTTGCAGCCAGCAGCATCGCGAGTCTCTAGGCTGAAATTTTATATAAATGGACGCACAAGGTTAGATTCTAGTTGTCGTGGTTGTGTTTGTTCATCATGTAATGTATTTATGTAACATGAAATAGTGGATTTGTGTGCGTTAATGCATGTGAGAAGCACCCTTGGATGTCTCATCGGTCGTGTTGGTCCTGTCATGAGCATGTTGTGCACCTCCATATGTCACTTCAGTAGTGGGCCTTGGCGCAGCAGACAGAGGAGGCAGCAGCACAGTCCTAGCGTGTGTGTGCGCGCGTGTGTGCGCATGTGTGTGTGTGAGAGAGAAATGATGCAGATAAAATGAAATGGGGTGAAGTCAGAATCATATTTAATCCTGTTACTTCACAGTTCAGTCATCAGTGTATCACTGCACATCAGGGGCATTGTGAGCTGCAGACAACCTGCAGAATGCCAGTGCATCAGCAGGTGTACAGCTGAGACAACGCAGAGTCAGCAGTTTGAGCTGATGTGGAGAAGCTTGCACACAGGAGGGAAACATATTGACAGGGGTGTACCTCAGTGGATGTCAAGAAAAGAATCAAACCTGGCTTGTTTCAGAACTGTAATGTGGAGTTTTATGAGCTGTTTCTCTACTTGACAATTATGCTGGTGGTTGTTAGGACTGACAGATGGAGGTATCCAGAAAGGAATCAACTAGTCTGACAAAACAGACATCATTCTTTAAAGAGAGATGAACAGAAATGATAAAGACACAGAGGGAGGTACATCAAGGGCAAGGACAGTGTGGACAAAGATAAAACATGAGGAAAGGAAAGACAGATTGTGTATTTTTCTGTGCTAAAGAGATTCAAAGACAGACAGTGAGAGAGAAACACACAGAGGACATGCAAGAGGAGGCTGGCCCATATGCAGCAGTGATTTGCCATTGCAGGCCTTTTGGTCACGTTGTTCCCCTGTGATTTTCACTGAAGGGACGATGCAGCAGCGGGAGCACACACACGCAGAGTCACTGAGTTGCACACTAACACACACATTCATGCATGCAAAGCCATGCCTGATTTGCAAGGGAAAGCTGAGAGTCACGCTTGCTGTCCCTGCAGCAGATTGCTGCCATGCCTCAGTGGCTTCCTTGCTGCAGGCCCAGACAATGACCACGCAGCACCATGAAACCCCAGAGCATCAGAACGGGGTTAGCTCAGGGCCAGAGGACACTCTGCAACTGGCCTCAAACATGCGCTATATGCGGACTGTTTTTATTATCTAAGCTATCAGAAATACTGCAGATGAGTAACAAATAGCACTAATTAAATTTAGCAGTGACTAATCATGTTTTTATTTATGTTTTGTAACCTTGTTGAACTACCAGATGGGTGGGGTAAATACACACTCTGTTCCCAGTGTGGCAAATCCCACCCATACAGGACCAACAGGGTGTGGAAGCAAATGTTGACAGACCTTATCTGACATCACTGTTATACCCAGGTCTGTTCTTTACAACAGTTTGCACAGATTTAATGAATGGCAGGCTACTGCATGTAACTAGCACCATGTAAATATGTCGTTGCTAAAGCATCATGAACATACTCGGGTAATATGCAGTGAAGAGATTAAAGTCTTGTATTTTTAGTCCTTGTGGTCATTTTCTAAGAAAAATACAGTGTTGTAAAAGTATCATATCCTGGGGAAGCATTAGGAATTTGTTGACTTCCTAAATTCAAAGCACTTTTCCAGTACATCATTGTAATGTTTTCTTGGAGAGTTAATATCAAAATTTACTGGTCAGTTTGATTTAATTTACTTGGGCCAACACCTAAAAATGTGGGGGTAAGTGTTAGAGTTAAATTAGGCTACAACGGTTGAAAAAATAACAAATAATTAATTTCAAAAGCATTTCAGTAAAAACAGTTCATGTTTATTTTTAGGTTTTGGTTTAATTAGAAGGATGGAAATCACGTTAAAGGCCCAGTATTTAGGATTTAGGCCTATATATTGGCAGAAACTGACTAAAATAAGTACGTTTTCTTTTCTTCTTTTTTAACATAAACTTCTATATTCAGTGTTTTTACCCACTTTAATCACCTGGTCGGTTTGTTCTGGAGAGGAAGAGGCTTCTGCAGGATAATTCAGCTCCCAGTTAAAACCTCCTGAACAATAAACACTTACCATGATTCAGTGGTTGTAATCTGCAACCCTCACCACGAGATGCCACATCTCCCTAAATCTTAAAGGCTGAACTTTTTAAAGGAATACTTCACCCACAAACAGACCATTTGTAAATTAATTAATCTTGCCATGTTACCTTGAATTAATGAAGAAAAAGGTTTTTGAGGCATGCTCCAAGGAAAACAGTGAACATTTTGATCTATTCAATGTCGCTGAGCACAGTTTTGTAGTTTGGGAAGTACGAAGCATACAGCAAATGAGACTCGAGCACTGCTCGAGTGGATGTCCTAAATTAAAACATGCTAACTGCTTTTTTATTTCCATGGAGGCAATAACAACGTTTTCGTCACACAATCAAGGTCACACGGCATGACTACCTGATATACTTATTTTGTGGGTGAAGTATTCCTTTGATGTCAACAGTACGACTTTTCCTGTGACTGTCTACTAATTTCATTAATTGCATAAGTAATTCATGCATAATCATTAAAATATACAAAAATCCTTAAATCATAGAAGTGTTAAGACACCACACAGGAAACTGTAACAGACACAGTTTGATCCTGAAGCCCACAGTGCTGCCCCATGAGGGTGACTTTGTCATTGCAGTGCTGCGAATAAAGTTCTTTTCAATCTAATTTTGACCAAAATGGCTGTCGGTAGTATCCTTTCCTAACCTCTGTCATACCTTCATGTTTCTCATTCCTTCCTGCCACACCACCACCAGCACACCAACCTGCCTCGCGGCACAAGAAAGGAGGGGAGGGAAAAATCCCCCAAATCTCGGTCTCCACAGCAACAGCAGTCAGATGACCTTGTCTCTGACTTGTTTTGCTGAGTCAGAAATTGAGGGATGAGTGAAGGGGGATGCAGGCAGGAGAGAACAGGAGGAAGACAGAAAGAGAGGGACAGATGGATGACACACAAAGAAAGCTGGTACTTATTGTTATTCTAACTGATTCAGGTTGTGAGGAGGCTGCTCTTGTAGACAGTGCTGTGTCATACTCATTTACATGAAGCTGATGTCATGAAGAGTTGCTGCCTGTACAGGACTGAGCCAGGAGAGACAGAGGGCCCTGTGCCTGTGAGATAGTATGCGTAGTCAGTGATTTCGGAAAGTAAGGTGCACTATATGAGTCAGCTGCTGATGAATATCATGTATCATGAGGTTTTACTGTCATGGACCATGTGTGAATGAATTAGGAAAATTTGTGAGAGCATGACTAAAATAGAGTCATCATATGTGCAGCATCTATCATCCATCCATCCATCCATCCATCCATCCATCACTGATGTTGCAATCTGGAAAGCAGTCTTGCAGTCTACTTTCCAGTTCATCCCAAAGGTGTCAGATTGTATTTTAAGGTATTATTTGCCAATTTTCAACCATATTTATATCATAACAATGTGGGTAATATGTTTAACTGATTTATGGTAAATTTCCCCCCATGTTGCCAGTGCTCAGGACTACAGGTTGTGCTTCTGAATTTTTCTATGCCCATCACCAGGGACACAAAGAGTATAGAAGCCGACTGAAAGAGAGAGACCGCCCTACCCCCTCTCTCAAACGAAGGCAAAACTCAAAACAAACTATGTTGTGCATTGCTAGCTTAAAATGTCATCAGAAACATATATTTGTGCACTGTTTTTCTGTCATACAAGAATTTGTGAACAGTAAGAAGGCACCACACTGTTTCCTGTATTATAAAAGGCTGGAGGCTGAAAACATTTACATTAAATGGTAAAAGAAAGCAGTGCTGATCAAATATGAACCAAGATTCTGTTACTGCGTTCCCATGTCTTGCCTGTGATATTTTCAGAAACATATATTAGCTTACAGTTTTACTGTAGTTTTACATTGTTTGTTACCAGCCGTCTGCTGTATCACTTCCTGTGTCAAAACTGACAAGTTTGCATCACGTCACCCTCCAGCTGGAGCGTTTATTGGTCTAGTGCAGTGCAGTGCATTCTGGTGGTTGTAGGTTTTTTTTTTTGTTTTGTTTTTTATTTACCTCTTGAGCAAAATCGAATGCCACAGTCCTTTGTATCTGTTTTCTCTAGCCATGTAGCACCAGTTTTAAAAAGCATGCATCTTTCTACTGCATAGATAGCCCAGTTTTATGAAAAGACCATCTGCCCTGAATGGAAATACTTAATTCAAGGGTCTTGGAGGAAAGTTAAGTTCTTCCACACCAAATTCCAAAAAACAATTTCTGTATGAACCTATATTTGTGCATCAGGGCACCTTAACCAAACTGATGCTTTACAATGTTGGGATCACTTAAATGCTATATCATTAATTCTCTTTGTTGGAGCTTAGAGATCTACTGTAGCTCAAACCATGAAACAGCCCCAGGTGAGAAGTACAAAAAAACATGTAAATTGGCATGTCAACATACTTACTATATATATTTGTATACAGTCAAAAATAGGATTTGAATGGGGGTGTACAGAGTCATCTGTATTTGTGTCTGTGAATGTGAATGTGTGTGTGCATGAAGGTGATCCTAGTTAATCCGGTTTTATAATTGTCTGACATAATCTGTGTTCCACTCACAGTGGCCAGAGGGGAGGAAAAGAGGCAGAGATGCAGAGAGGAGGGGAGGAGAGAGGGACAGGAACAAAAAGAGGAGAGGGTTGAGATCTCAAAGGACACATGACAGAAAGGCAGATGGGGTTAAGGAGGATGACAGAAATGAGGCGTGAGAGGGGAGGGAGGGGGGGGGGGGATGCAGAGGACAAGCAATAAGACAGAGATGAAGGGGGGAGAGCCAGGATGGGTGGTGGAAAATTCCTCTGGGATTTAGCCTGGAAGGAGTGACACACAACTGTCAATGACGGTTCAGTTATCATGGAATGGCAGATGTGTGGTAAAGGGCAAGAAAGGCGAGATGTAGGGTAGGACAGAGTCTGTGTTCAGATAAAAATGCAAAAGCAGAAGGGAAACAAGAATCTGTCAATACACCAAAATGTAGTCTAAAATTAAAATTCATCCAGGGAGTGAAAGTACAGGCAGATAATTGGCAACTAGAAAGAAAGAATGAGACAAAAAGATTTATATTTAGCAGTTCTATTAAAATACATTTGGAGAAATTACAGACAATTGAGAATCTTGTCAGAGCTGAGGGAAAAACATGATGGAACAACACAAATAAAGCTAAGTTTTTCAAAATCTGCCTCATTTGGATTTTTATTTGGTTTCCACCATTAGTTAAAGTGGCTTTATGCAAAATTCCAACTCCAGGTGCAGCGCTAAAGAACAGCAATGATGCTGACAAAGCTAACAGTGTTAACGAGGGGGAACCGAAGGGTGGGCGCTGCACTTCGGCAACACCTCAGGCCCAGTATCAGAGGTAACTAATATATGGAAGCACTGCACAGCTATACAGCCAGTGTGATACACACATGCGCTAACATGCACGCAGCTGGACCAGCATACCAAAACAAATCACAGAGAAGCTCGAATTACAAAACACAGAGAGGTGTCTTGACTTCTGATCAAGACATCAGTACTCCACTATATTTACATAGTAAACATTTCTTTACTGTTATATAACAATGCTCCGAATGTCATACACAGAACCTTCAAGATATATTTCATGTTAATATATATATTCCTTTTTTCTTATGCTGTAGTATAGCTATTATATTACAGTGTGCATACTGTGCATTTCACTGTCTCTTTTTGTCACAAAAGCTGAATATTAAACTTAAATTGTAAACTAAATTTGCCATTGCTAAACTTATATACCAATAAAGTACAATTTGAACAGGGCTGTAGCTAATGACACTGAGGTCATGTACATTTTCTTTGAATATTCACGCATATACAAATTAAAAATACACATATAGTGAGTATTTTATAAGCTTTACAATTCCGGTATGAACTCAGTATGTTCAAATCTAACTTATTGTAGGCAATTGACATAATCAGTAACACAATTAAAGGCCGTTCACACCCCCACAGGTGCTTTCACTTCTGCAATGAAGCTTAGAGAGTAAGGGAGATGCCAGAACCTTATGTACACACCCACACAGTGCCGACAGGACATCTAATCAACCAAAAATAACTGAAATTACCTTTGTGAGTGTACCATGAGAGTGCATTGAGCTTAAAGATTCAGTATTTTACCACTAAAATCTTATTCCTGACTTGGAAAGAGCATAAAGACCCTACATATCAACACATTTAGATTTTTGGTTTCTTTGTGGGAGACTTAGACTCATGACATCAGTGTTCATCAGTGTTTAAAATATCCTGGCAGCAGCCCTGAATTCAAACGGACCTTTTTCACTGGTCATAGCAGGATAAGCGCAGGTGTTACTAATATCATTAACGATGGCTCCATGCCATTTGAATGTCCCAATAATATACGCCAGCAAGCCAGCATGCACAACACAAGAGCCCCAGACCTGAGACACCTAATGCAGCCTTTAATCATGATTATTAATTACACCTGCATTTTTCCTGCTATGACATGGCAAAATGTCTGCTGGGAATATATTTGGATAAATTCACACACATGAGTGCACACATACATGGACATACATATGGCTCCATTAGCTTTATTCATGTTAATAAACACACCTAAATGCTTCAAATTGCGACAACTGTATATTATTTTTAGTCCTCTTCTCTCTTTCCATCAGTATTTCCTCTCCTCCCTCCGTCCTCCTTGACCCCTCCCCCTCCTCCTCCTCCTCCTCCTCCTCCTCCTCTGGTAGCTGTCCTTTCAGCACCATCGCCACTGCAGCAAAACCGTGCTCCACTCTACCCTTAACACTATTACTACTCCACCTACATTTTAGATACATAATGCCACTTACAAGCTAGTCTGAGTTATCCCTGCCAACAGAAAACAACGGATTGTGAGCACCATGCTTCTAATGTTAAACATCTGCAGTCTTACCAAAAAAAAGTGATTAATGATTAAGGCGTATTTGATTGTTGAAACAGCCTATTCATTCCTTTCAGGTGGTTTCCCTGCAAAACCATCAGTTGCTAATTTGATGTCCTCGAGTCAGCGGTTTCAGTGTAAAATGTTTTTATAAACTCGGAGTAATGATTGAAAGATTTATGAGTGAAACCAAAAGGCATTTAATGAAGTCTCTCAGTCTGCAAGGCCATTAGAAGGCAAACATCCATCTACTTGTTTTCCATTTTATGTAACTGCCTTTCAGGAGATATTTATTCTTAGCAGCTATGCACTTAAAGCACACTTAGACTTCCATTAAGACTTCATAAAAGCTAATATGCTAATATTCAGCCATTAAAACTTTAAATGGTACCTGTTTCATGCTACAATTTCTTAGAAATCTGGCTTGACAGCAGACTGTCATCCAAGGTTCATATTTTAATATTTGACTCACAAATCAAAAGTCAAACAAAGCTTTCTCTGTAGATTCAAAGATTGACCCTCTTTTCTTAAAGTGGAAATAGACAAGTTTTTTGCTTAAACTAATGTAATGTAATGGCTATAGAATAATGACACCATCTGCATTGAAATCAGTTCCCTAAAAGCGTTATTTTCATTATGCAATTCTGTCTGCTACTGTTTTCAGTTACAGTGTCCGATGCCACGAGTGTCAAGCAGGGTATTACCAAGTCATCAAACTGTACTGCACACTGATACAAATGATAAAGGTGTAATTGTCCTGCCCTAAAGAGGGAAACATAACTAACAGGAGAATAAATAATATGTTAATCAAGTACAGTATGTAGGCGCCCACACAGTCCTGAGAAGAGGTCTAATTAAGCATAATAAGTGAAAACACCTGTCTGGGTATAGGTGTCAAGTGGTGTTAAAGACATTTAATATTTTGGGAAACACACATTTGCTTTTTTTAATTGGAAGTTTAAAACCACAATCTCAGGTTTGGTAAATATGAAGCTAAAGTTGGTTAGTTTAGCTTAGCACACAGACTTAGCACTGTTAAATCTCACAAATTTACACACTGATTTATTTTTTCCACATAAAAAGAAAAGTGTAGAAATTACAATTTGTGGTCTTGTGGATGTGTCTGGAGTCTACACTTGTTGGCTGACAACCTCACTGTTATTACTAGACCACAGGAAGTGCTAAATAATGATCTTGATTTTGATAGCAATAGCAGTTGTAGCTAGGTCATAGCTAGGCATTACACTGTATTTTGCACATACAAACACTGTGGCAACATGTCCACAAATAGAAGTTGGACAGGACTGTTTTAATGAGACACAAATAAGACAGAAGCGCTAATAAATAGTATATAATGTGTAGATAAGGTATTTTGGATTTTGAGGTCAGGGTTGGAGGTTATTCTGCGTTCCAGACAACTTGGAAGTTGAAATATTCCAACCACTTCACTACAAAAAGTACAATGGAGCGTCACTCAAAGTCAGAGTTCCCACTTGTGAACTCGGGGCAAACCATGTACCCCAACTTCAGCGGTCTAACGTCACACAACAATGACAGCGGGCATGGAGGCCACGAGATTTACAGAACATTGCAGTATACTGAAGTCCTAAAATATATTCGCCTATAGCAATTAGCACAGAGGCTAGCAAATGACATGTTTTGATATGTTTCCAAGCATAAAAATGCCATAAAATAAAATATATTAGTCTATGAGAAATTGTAAAGTCACTCCATTGATACTATTTAGTACAAAAAGACAAAAGGTCAAACAGTCCAAACAAGCTAAAACTCAAGGCTGAATTTATCCATGAGTTGTACATTTTTGGGAATAATTTGATTGTAGTTGATTTCTATGGTTTGTCATGTTGTTCTCATATAACAATACTATTGGCAATAAGATGCCATTTTTGAAAGCACAGTTCTTTTTATCTAACGTGCAGATGTCAAATGACTTAAAAAATAAGGTCAGCAAAGAAAATGGCCTCTGAGTTCTGTGATTATTCAGCAGATTAACAGATCAGCGTTTCACCTAAATGGGGATTTATGGATTCATTAAAACCTTTTAAGTGGTGCACTCCATTTGTAAGATTTTTTTTCAGAATTATACTTGTTATGTTTCATCAGCTGCCCTTTAATCCTCTCTTCATCACAGAGGGTTCATTTTGCTAAATGTGTTCACTGTGGGGGCCATTTTGCTGACTGCTTATCTGCCCGAGCTGCTTTGAAGCCGTTTGCTTTGTGTTTTTCAGGTCTGCTGAGCTTGTAGTGTGTCATGCTCACTTATCGTAAAGGAAAAGGTCTGCTTGGTTCAGACGGTGCTGGCTGTCTATAAGCATGGGTCAAGTGTTTGCCTGTGTGCATGCGTGCATTTGCAGGCAAGCATCTTTCGTCACTCCGATAAGTGGTCTGTCATGCAGAGTGCAGCAAGCAGCCCCAGTGTGATTTAAGAGGCAGGATAGCCTTAGAGTATTTCAGATGTTTTGTCAGCATCTTGTGTTAGCTGAGTGTGTCTTTGGATTCGCTGCTGCATGTACATGTGAGCTGCTGCGTGTGCAGAGGCCAGTACAGTAAGCAGCCCCGAGAATGATGGGAATGGTGAGTGTCGTAGCAGAGCTGGAGTCGAGCCATGTGCTCGGCGGGGGAACTGGCCCTTTAATACCCATCAGCCAATGAAGCAGGGGATGCTGGGAGCATGGCGTCCTTGTGAACGACCTTGCAGGGGGGCGAGGGATGGAGAGAGGGAAGAGCACACAGAAGGGGCAGATAAAGGAGAGTAAAAGGGGGGTTGGGACAGAGAGTGCAGGGAAGATGGAGGAAGCAGGGGATAAGTGAAAATGTACAGCAAGAAAGATGTAAAATGTAATCATAACTATCCAAAGGTGCATTTACTCGTACATGAAACAGGCAGATGATAGAATGAAGACATGGTTAGATGCAGATGGTTAGATGCAGACAGATAGCAGACCGATGAATGAGAGATAGATAGTTGAGGACACTAAGAGGATTAAAAGTTCAGCTGCGTAGTTCTGCCTCACTCCACCTCTCTGTCTTTTTCTCCCCCTCTGTGACAGACATGCAGACGTCATCACGTCCAGATTAAACTGACAGCATGCCACACTCTTACATTGCATAAGAATTTCTCTGAAAGGGATGAAAGAGCAGCATAAGAATAGGGCCCAGATTTAGAGGTGGTTTAATAAAAATTGTGAAGCTGGGGGAAGAGGATAAAGAAGTCTGAGAATTATTGAGACTCTATTGTAAGGAAAATGAAAAAAGCTAAATATTCTCATTGACTATCGCCTAGAATCAGATTAGAAGATCAATATTGCTCTCATGTCTGTATATTAAGTGTGACGTTACAGACAGGACACAGCTAGCTTAGCTTAGCATGATAAAGATATAGCATGGCTCACTCCAAAGGTAACAAAGTCTGACCACCAGCACTTACTCCAACATAATCATCATAATCATTTTCTTAAATCCCAGTGGTGTAATATAAGAAAGTAATAATACTTCATTACAGTACTTCAGTATTTTTGAGGAGTATCTGCACTTTAATTACGTGTTTAACAAAATAAGAAAGCAAGATAGGAGGGGACAGATGGACTAATGAAAGGATGTGAAAAACTAGATTTTGTTCTTTAAATCCTTTAAATTGCAAAAAAGGTGTCATTTCAAATTAGGCTGGATTTTTAAGGTGGTGTTAAGACATAAACTTCATAATCCCCAGAACTCTTACCGCTTGCTTTTATATTAACAGCATTTACTTATACTTTTACTTTCTATACTTGATTAATTTTAATATGATAAAATTACTTTTGATTCTGTACTTTTACTCAAGTATGGCTTTTAAGTACTTCATCCACCAATATTTAATCCCTACAAAAGTGGTAACTTTAGGCTTGCTATTAAAAAAATCCTTGAAGAAGTGTTTTACTCCTGGAAAGATGGTCTTTTCACAAAATTTAGCTGTCTATGAAGCAGAAAGATGCAAATACTTTTGAAGTCGGTGCAACATGACTTGATTTGTCTGCTTGTATATATTGTTGTAACTATGTTTTATGCTGCCCTCTTTGCCAGGTTGCTTTTGGAAAATAGATTTTAAATCTCAATGAGTTTTTTTCTGGTTAAATAAAGGATATATATATAACCTACAACTAGTGAAATGCCCCGCACTGCAACCAACCAAACAAATGCTCACACCCATGTTTGGTGGCTACAAAGCTGCTGGAAACACAATGATTACTTGTTAAAACACGACCAGCTTTGATTATTTGTTGGTAACAGACAGTTGTCTGCAGCTTGGTGGACGTGTCTCGGAGGCGCCATGCCATCCAACATGTCCTCCACATCCTGATGTCAAAGTGAGCTCTACATTGTCTTAGAAACCACACGATACGTATAAAACTAACAAATGTTATATATATGTGGTTTGCAGAAATGTACAATGCAAAAACTTTCTTCTGGTGAATGGGCTGCGTTGTGCTAAGCTTAGTTGACATCTCTTAGCTGTAGCTTCATATTTACCATACATGCATAAGAGTGGTATGACTGATCTTGTATACAAAACTTTTGCCATTAAAACAGATAACTGTAGTCCCAAAATATAACTATTCTTTAAAAAAAAATGACAATGAGATACAAGCATAACTATGCTTCTAAACATGTTCAATTAGTGTTTAACAACATTTGATTATAACGTAAATAATCTCCACAAAAGCCTAATGATGCGTTCACTTGCGGCGTCCTCCTCCATATGTGGTGTCAGCAGCAGGCACAGCAGTGCTGTGGCCCCACCAGATGTGTTGCCGTGTGTGTGGCCCCATTCTGTTTCAGATGATACAGTGAGAGTATGTTTGTGTGTATTTGCGTGTGTGTGTCTGCCTTTGCAAGTGAGACATAGTACCGAAGAAACTAAGACTTCAGTATGTCTTAATATGTTGGAGTCTGTTTGCGTCAGCATATCTGTACATGGACCGCGTGCGTCAGTATGAGTTCTATAGCTGTGGGACTAGTAGTGTGTGTGTATATGTGTGTGCATGTGCGTGTGTGTGACTGGGGGGCTGCTGCTGCTGTGCCCAATGAGTCAGTGTGATGGAGTGCTAGCCTGACGCTATGCTAGCTAGGCAACCTCAGCAATGTTTTCATTAGCACTGCACCCAGTCACCTCAGACATGGGACAGGGTGGGGCCCCATCCCACGGTCCCTCTCTACTGGACCAGTAAAGTGACAAACACACACACATGCACGCACGCACGCACGCACGCACGCACGCACGCACGCACACACACACACACACACACACACACACACACACACACACACACAGAAGTAAAAGGTGAAGATTGCAGAAAAAGAAGTATGCCTCTACTCTGCTTGCTAATTTTAGTAGTTCATTTGTCTTCGGAGTGTATGTCAGCTGTGTGTGCATAAGTAGCCTTGTGCGTGTGTGTCTTCTGTCCCCTAGGCTTGTCCACTGGATGTGTAGTCGTGCCCTTATCCTGAGCCCTGCTCTGACAGAAAGAGGCTGCTGTGTGCTCGTTACTGTAAGACTCTTGCAGACATTGTACCCTCAGTGGGAGTGAGTGTGTGTAAGTGACTGGGTAATTGGCTCTCCACTGGCCGCAGCTTTGTCCCCTCTGTGTGCACTCATACGTACTGTTACAGGCTGCAGCCCAAATGTGAGCTGATGGTCTGTGAGAGCCATGTCATCTGTGTGACAGGTTCTCTACATACCACATCGATCATGACTGAAGCACTCATTCTTCAACAGCGGCAGAAGGTGTGAGTATTGAATAGTAAAGGCAACGCTGGCTGTCAGGATCCTTCCCATAAAGTGACCCTAGAACAGGTCGCCCTGGCAACAACCAGCCCTCCTCCATCCCATCCCCCTTTCATTTAATTCCTCGTCACATTAGTCATCAGTCACACGTGCTGCATACACACATCCACACAAGATGTTCAGGATACAAGGGTATGTGGAAGATATAACTAAGAAATGTTCACTATAACTGGTGAGACAGAGCAACAACTAAGCTCAAAAGAGGAAAAAGGAGGGAAAGGAGTTGAAAGAAGTAAAGGTACAAAATCTGCATCACACGTTATATACAACCTTATTCTATCAGCTCAAGAACATTGGCAAACTACATCCCATTGTTTCTCTCCCTGGTGCAGAGAAGCTGGTCCATTCATCTCCTCAAGGCTGGACTGCTGCAATATACAACGCCTCTGGATTCCTGCCAGGACGCTCCAGTCGGCTGCTCAGATACTAATAAGAGAGTGGTTACACCAACGATTTCCTCCACTAACTTTACTGGCCACATCCGTGGCTATATATACTAATGCTTTGTATTGCTAAGTATGTAATTTCTTGCAGACGAGAGGCAATTTTCCAGCCTCCTATATTATGTCCTTTTGACTCTTTGCACCTTCCTGATTGAGCTTGGTATTAGGAGAAAATAGACCTTAAGCTTTAAAGCATCCCAACTTCTGAAATAAACTTTCCAACATCTATAAATAGCAGTAGATATTTAAGACAAGCATTGTGACTATTTGTTTAGGAGGGCTTTTATTTATGGTATAGGCTCTTAATTATTTTAAATCCGTCCTTCAAGTGCTTACATTCGTGGTTTCTTAAACTCTCCATTTATTGTGCTGACTTCTTTGCTCTTAAAGGATCAGTAGGTTAGATTTAGTTGGATGTAGTTGCATCTAGCAGTGAAGATTTGCAGATTGCAACCAGCTCAAACTTCTCCTCTACATCAAGAGTGATCTCCTGGTTAGGATTTCTTCAGTGTTCAGTTTATCTGATTTATCCGCAGCGTTCTCCTCTCGAAAACAAACAAAACAGGTCATTAAAACTGGTATAAACACCAAATCAAGCAATTTTACATGAAAAATCTGCATTTTTCTGATGCTGTTTGGTTTGTTGCAGACTGGCCACTACCCCAGCACCTGTTAATGTGTGCTTACATTTTTCTTTAATAAATTAAGATCCAGACATTCAGTGGGTTTTTATTCGATGCTTAAGTATCTGCAGAGGTCTCCTCCTCTCCAAATCAAACAGACCCAGTGATTTAAACCAGTAAAAACCCTGAATCAAGCAGTTTCCCCATAAAAATCAGTGTTTTTATGATGCTGGCTTGTTGCATAAGGGCTTCTAACTATGTGGCTGATATGCAAAAGGCATTGTCGAGAGAGAGTGTTTGATTTGCCTGCTCTTAGCTACTGTAGAAACATAGTGGTGCAACATGATGGACTCTGTGTACAAGGACCCACTCCCCTTGTAGATATAAAAGCTCATTCTAAAGTAACAAAGACACAACAATTCTTATGTTCAGGTGATAATACACTAAACTTTTTATATTATATTCAGTTTCTGCCAATATATCTCCCTAAATCCTACACACAGGGCCTTTCAAGTGTAGCACTTTGACATATCTTTAGCTAAAAGTAGCCTATACAATAATAATATTATTATGTAATGAGTCACTTTCAATAGGCAGGAGAGAGAAATGCTATAAGAGAAACAAATCCTTGTACTGTGCATGTCAGCCCATCTTGTGTCCTCTACAATATTTGTTCGCTCCGTCCTCCTCACCCCTCTCCCACACTCAGCTCCCTCTCTTCTTCTCTCTCCTCCTTTCTCTCGTCCTCCCTTGCGAGCCGACTCAATGGTGGGTCTAATTTTAGCCGTAACACGTCAGTTACACTCGACTTTTTACTGCCCTAGATATTTGCGTCTTACATATGCATTTTCACATCGAACATCTTGAGTGTGCGTGCATGTGCAGCATGTGTGAACAGATGAGTAATGTGATGAAGAGTGCATGTGTGGGGGTGGAGGAGGCAGAGAGTCTCCAGGGTCATTTGACTGGGGTGACCCTAACGACTGATTGGCTAATTCCCTGTCCTCTGAGCCGCCCCATGATGCTCAGAGGAAGGATAGCTCCCAAGGTTATGCATGCTAACACATGAGGGAACATGAAGCTCGCAACAACTGCACACATACTGACACAAGTGAGGCAGAACTTTATCCTTGGAAAAGCCGGGAGGGATTGTCACATTTCCATTTAAACTGCTAAGGACATGTTATAGCAGTAAATCACAGGTCATTCACATCCTCAGAAGAGCAAGGTGAGAGACAGAGCGAGGACAGTGTGACTATAAACAGATGCTCTTGGAAGTAAAGCTGTTGAGACAATTTGCTGTCTTTTGTATTTGTTTTGTGTTGAACAAAAATAGTGCTGAAACATACAGTAGATTGACAGAAAAGAGAAAACATTACTATCATTTTTTTTTAGATATAAAACAATGATAATCATTGTTAAAATGTCATTTTGCAGGTTAAAACATTCCTAAAGATTTGCTCTATTTTTGTGTTTTATTTCATTTTTGAGTTTTGGACTCTTAGTTTCACATAACCTTGTACTTAGGGAAATTTTCATCATTTTCTGACATTAAAAGGATAAAATAAAATGACACAATATCTACAGACTAATTAATTAAAAAAAAAATAGAAATAATGACTATTTGCCAATTAACATAACCTCACGTTTGTCTATGCTAAAATATAATTTGAAGGTCTTAACATTTTAAACACATCAAAGGTCCAGTTTACAGGGTTTAGGGGGATATATTGGCAGAAATTGAATATAATATGATGATTTTTCTTCACTGTATTATTATCTGAAAATAAGAACTGTGTTTTAGTTACCTCAGAATAAGCCGTTCATTTCTACAGGTTTCCCACACATTTTCAAGGACAAAATTTCAAATTCTTTTTAATGACCTTTCAAGATCCTATAATACAAAGCGCTGTTACACATAGAAGCAATTAGAGTTAAACTACGTTGACAGCTACAGGAAATAAATTGCCGTTATGTTACATTATGAGGGAGGCTATCCACGGAAGATTACTGTAACAATTTCATAACCCACGACAAAATTCCAATTTCTTTTCCAAAACTTTATATGATTTTTACTAATTCCATGACCTTTCAAGGCCTGGACAATGTGATTGTGATAATCGATGACTTTTCCAGGTTTTCCACAACTGTTGGAACTCTGAATATTTATCAGGACCGGGTCCTCGTCCAAGAAGTCCATCATGTTTCTACAGTGACCTGGAAAAGACTCTAAATACTGCCATTAGCAGTTTTCCATTGGTCACTGTAGATCACAGCCCCTAGGAGCTGAACAGCATTGTAAAAACAAACATTTTTTACATGAAATTGCTTTATTTAATGTTTTTACTAGTTTTAATCACTGGGTCTGTTTGTTTGGAGAGGAAGAGATTTATGTGGTTGAATTAGCTCTCAGCAAAAACCTCCTGAGTGTCTGGATCTTCAATTTTCAGAGAAAAAAAGGTGAGCGCACATTAGCAGGTGCCGGACTTGCACCCTGTCTGCAATGTGCCAAACAGTGTTGAATAAATGCTAATATGCAATATAAATCGGCTTTACTCACTACTTTTACAGGTTTTAATCACCAGGACTGTTTGTTTTAGAGAGGAGGAGACCTCTGCAGATAATTCGACTTCTATTAAAAACCTCCTGCACAATAAACACTCAAGCAATCCAAACTTGGAGTTGAAGCTTGGCACACGCGAGAAGTTTCAGCTGGTTGCAATCTGTAATCCTCACTACTAAATGCCACTTAATCCCACTCTCTGTTCCCGTAAACTAATTAGATTATGAGAATTCATAGCTGAAAATAGCAGTCTGGCAAATCAAAATATCTGACACACGAGCCATCTGCATGATAAGCATACAAACTCTGTCCACTGATGAGGACCAAAAGACACAATTGAAAGAAACAGTCTAGTGAGTGGACCTTAAGTTTAGATTTATATACTCTTATTTTTGGGGTCATATTTTCAAGAATGGATCTATGCATGCAGCCCAAATCGCATCCCTGGCAACACTTACTTCAGCCAGACAACCCACAATCCAGCTGTTTAACTAATGCTGATGTATTAGCCACATTATTCAGCCTGAGGACGCCGGCTGTGGCAGAGGTCAATTTGGATTAAGCTCTGCCTTATTACATACTGTTGACCTACAGTAGACGACTAATGTCAGGAGGTTAAACTCAATCTGCTTGACAACAGGACTAAAGAACAGACATGAATATAATTAGGATGGACGTCTTTGTGTCCTTGTGACATCTGCTGACTGTGCTGATAGACTTCATTGATGATTTCAAACGGTGGCGTGCGGCTTCTCTGAGGATTATGGAGAGCTGTGGGTGCGGCTGCAGGCTTGATCAAATTGAACCGAACATCTGGACACACCCTTACACAAGCAGTGACACACACACACACACACACACGCACACACACACACACACAAGCACACACATGCACACACACCTCATTATCTTGAGTTGCTATAACCCAAGAGTAAGTCATGTTTCATTAAATTATCAAATGTTAGCTCGCACATGCTAACAAGTCAGGCTACTAAATCAAAGCTTGTTTACTCCGACTGGATGATCAGTCAGGCCATTTATCACTCTGTGATAACAGGTTATTATTCAAGTGTTTCTCTGGCTGCAATTTGAATGCACTGGTGCATCTATGTCAGAGTGTGTGTTTGTGTAAAGGTTGCACGTGTGCCCAGAAATGTGATTTCGGATTGAATGAAATGAGGGCTGATGAAGGGGAGGGAGTTTGGATGAGTACCCAAGAGGCACTCAGTCGTTCAAATGTTGTGTCATCAGTGGGGAATGAAACATCTGGCACTGTGGTGGCGTGTTGGCCTTGACTGGCTGGTTTTACTCATTTACTCACTCAGTCGCAAACGCAAATAACCAGGCACAGAGTTACCCGGGCTGATTGGGAAATGTGCCTCTTATAGCGCAGGAGTAGCTCTATTGTAACTAATCCTAATTAAACATTTTTGTTTTCATTTTATTTGAATGAACAGCCCTTATTTATCCATGATAAACACGTGCTGTACAAGTTGATTTTGGTCCTGGTTCAAGTGGCTTTTCTTTTCATTATTTGTTTATCTACTGCAGCTACAGAGGGGTGACAAATTGAAGGATGAATAAACGAGCACAGAGATATAATTAATGCAGATGCTTCCATACAGAGAATTAGGGCTCAGGAATGATTATGTGAGTATGAAAAATACTCACTCAGAAAAATAAATTATACTGTATACTTTGGTTTTCACAGTCACCAGATGTCAACCCAACTGAACACCTATGAGAGATTTGGGGCCATAGATTTTGTCAGACAACGCTCTACCCCACGATCATCAAGACAAAAAATAAAGGGATATCTTTTAAAATAATGGTAGTCATGCCTCTTTTACTAAGACATAGACTTGATGAATTTAAGACACATAGCATTGAAGATGTCTTGGCAGCACGTAGTAGCCCAACATTTTTAAAGGTTACATCCAGGGCATTAGCAGCGAACAAATATTTGCTATGTAAAGATATTTTGGAGTTATGGTGTCCTTAGCAGAGAATGAAGTGTTGTAATCTTAGCTTCTCTGTAGTTTGTTGTGTTAAGCTGGTCCAGCCGTGCATACAGTTAAATATAATTGCATGTGTGTATCTCACTGGTTAGCTTATCACTGCCAATTTGCACTGCACTCATACGGTCGATAACTGGTCACCTCTGGTGACGCCTTTTGTGTTTACGGAGTTAGCGCCATTAGATGCTAGCTACCAGCTCAGCCAGTTCGTTGGGGTGGACAATGCTACAAAATTTGGTTTGTTTTTGGTCCCGATACCAAGTAATGCAGGGCCAAAATCACCACTATTGATACCAATACTGATACTTTTTACCATTAAAAGCAGCTTATGTACGTAGGAATGCGCAGTGTGTAAAGATTTATGAGGTGAATAATCGGTCTGCTAAAGTAACAACTGATGATGCTGAGTTTTAAATTGTAATATTAGTCCATGCCAAGACCCAAGTTGACTTAAGTATTAATTTCACTACTATGTACCTCTTCCATATTACTATCAAAAAAACGCCAAAATTTCTTTCTCATGTTTTTTTTTCCTTTCACTCAACCATCACTGCAATTATGTCCTGGATTAAACTCTCTATGACTGAGCTAGTCAGGTTCAGTGTGGTGTGAGGCGGTGTGCGTGTGCAATAATAGTGGAAAATTGTCTGCACTTTGAAGGTTTTATGCTTAAAATACAAATGAGTACAATGCCGAAGAGAGAAGCTGATCCCATTTGTGGTATCATACCTATTGATGCTAGAAAAAACAAAACGTATCTATATTTTGGTATTTTGGTTTTGTCTACCCCTACTGCCTTCATGTTTATAGACATATCTAGACAACTCAACACTTCTCATAGAGCCCCTTTAATGTATCCCCCATCTACATGCCTCTCACCCTATAAACTCACAACTCTTTGTATGCAAACAACAAGCACAAGGACCACAAGTTCTATAAACAACAACCTCCATGCTCAAATTTTAGGCCAACACTCACTCAACAAGGCTATGAGATATGGCCGAAAGCTCTGGGGAAAACAGCTACGAGTGAACCTTGAGTTTAAAATATTAATATGTGTACCAAGGCCAGGAATGAACCTTCGAGCTCAAACATTATATTATTTATTCACTTTTTATAAAGCCATTAGCTACAATTTAGAACACTGTTAATCTGGACAATGTTTACATCTCGACCTTGTGGTTCATGCAGAATCTTCTGATTAATGCTGGATGAGTTCATGGTATTACTAAACCTGTCTGTTTTTATTACCTATGACTGATCATCATCATACATGGATGAATTACCACCACGTATATGAAGATCTGCAGGCTAGTTTTATGACCTCATCATCCTGCTGACTGAAGCATATTTCTCCTCCGCTGCAACATATTCACATGACTGTACTTCACGACGACTAAAGGTTGTAAAACCTTGTCTCCTCTCTGTCTCTTCCTCTCCAGGTGGGGCGCATGCTCAAAAACGTATAAGATAATCCACATCTGTGCGCGCCATCCCGCTGCCTGCATCTACGACGCAGGCCTAATGACTGTGATTGGAGGAGAGAGAAGACACTCCCCCGCTTGAACAGGCGAGAGCTGAGACTCAGCACAACGTGACTGGATTAAGAGGATTCTCATGTTTCTGGGCTTGATAAAAATGACCATTGTTTCTGTTCGCACAAGCATAAAAAAAACAAAAATAAAGAGAAAATGAAAAGAGAGTGAATATGAAGGTGTTACGAGGAAGTAGATAAGCAGAGAAGAGTATGTGTAATGTATCAGCCACCTCTCAGTCTCTCTCCGTCTGTCACCCGACCCCCTCACACACTTACGTTTCATCACAGGAAGCATGTTGTCCTGCACAAGTCAACAGCCCTCTGCTGATAATAACTGAGCAAGTAGCTACGATACGAGGGTTAGCTGTGAGCTCATTTCAAAAGGGCTATGTTGGACGTCCTGTTTCTTTTAACGAGAAAATGTGGAGACATTTAAAGGGAGTCACTCAGCAGGTATAGAAGAATGATGCAACTCGAGTTGATAGCATTAATTATTAAACATCATTTTAAACCAACTAAACAGCATCACAACTGCTGTGGGGGGAAAAAAGCTGCAGATGTCACACAAACCCATGGACCCATGCAGCACTCACTACTCACCTACAACAAGCAACATTTTCCTTAACTGGTATTTTACAACTATTTTCAATGTATATTTATCTCTCAGCATTGATATCCAGATTACATTTTTGATAGTCTTTAACATTAAACACTCAAAATTCTCTGCAGATATTTCAATATTCAAAAATTGATTTTCTGTATTGAATTTTTCTTTTTAAAAGAACAAATGACACATTTTTCCTCTCACAAACTAAAGTTGAATTCATAAACAATAAAACACACTCCTGCTCGGTTTTATAATGCTCAGGGTTTTTGTTGCTACAGTCTAACTTAGTTAGGTATGACTGACCACCTAGTAGCTAATGCTAGTTAATGTTTGCAGACTTTTGAAAGGCTAGATTGTGCTCGTCTCCTCTCTACTTGTGCTAGCTGAGGGTGTAGGTTTCATTAAATATTAGAGGGGCAAATATGAGACAAGCATATGGGGTAGGGTGCTAGAAACTTTTCAGCACCAAACACTTAATTTCCTGCATTCTTGTGTATTTTTATGCACCACTTCGTGCCTTTTCTACATTAATTTATGATATAAATGTCATATAAACTCTTTGTAAATAAAGAGTTTTCTGCTACTTTCATGGTCTGTCAGTGGAGACAAATGCACATGCTTTAAATACTGTAAAGGATGTGTTCCCTGTCTTCCCCCCTAAATCTACACCTATGATACCCTTAGAAAATGTTTTTGATTTTTACCATTATTCTGTAATTATCTCTTGCCGTCACCGTGGAGCTCTTAGGCTCTTCTTGGTATGTTTTAATTGTCCATTATTAGATAAATCTGATAATATTTTTTTTTTGCTCAGCAGTACAGAGACATACATGATTAGAAAATGTCTTTCAAGAGTTGACATTAAATAATAATATATGATAGCATTTTTCTGTCATGACAGAAATCATCTGTAAAGACGGAGATGAAAATTCTTAACTTTCGGGTGAAAACTCTTACAGTATCATAATCACAGTATAAACTTGTTAGTTACATCACCATGTACTAATAAAATACAAAACATAGTGTAGCTGTGTTCACTATATGTCACTGCTGGTCCTGCCTCAGGCATGTAGAGAGCAAAGTGCTGTAATATTGAGTACCACTGTGGGACCATTATGTCATCAGTCTGTCTGCTGGATGACACTGTCTGTTTGTTTGTGTCTGTCATAGTACTGTGTTTGTTTAAATATAAAGTTTTACTGTTGTGTTCAGTTGCAAAGACTCTCCAAAATGCAATATCATTACAACTGTGTCAAGTTTTCCACATCAAGAAGGCTGTTCAGTCTTCATATATTTCTGTTTTCACAATCAATTTCAGTGACCCTATGTGTAAGTTTTAAGTAACATACAAATTTGAACCAATCTGAGCTGAGCCAGGCCTCTCCCAGCTGTCCGTTGGCCTTGTCTGCCCTCCACCTTCATCTCCTCTTTAATCCCCAAAGCCTCTCTCGCTCTCTCTCTCTCCCTCCTTCACAGCCTGTGCCCCTTATCTACTCCACCCGCTCTATCAGTTTCTCTCTCTTTCCATTCCTCTCCACACTCACATGCCTTCCCCATTGCGCGGGCGTCCCGACATTGTCACTCACCATGGTGCCAGTGTTCGTGCCTCCCTCGTCCTCTTGCTCTCCTCTCACACAGTTTGTCCTTCTGGCCTGGTGTTTACAGAATTGGCCCCGTTGAAAGATGATGGTGGATGAATAAATAAATGAAAGAGAGGGATGGAGAGAAATGATGATGAGAACAGGTGAGAAGCTTTAGGAAGCTGCAGTTATCTTCTAGAAAGCTAGAGGAGAAATACAATCATGGATACCCAAATTCTAATCTTCTTATACAACTACTTTTTTTTCACTATCATAAGCTGAAAAACTACAGACGCAGACATTTTGTCTCCATAGAGTGTCTATGTGTTCATATCATCCTCTTAAGGCCCAGACACACCAAACCAACATCAAAGAACTAGCAGCGATAAAGCAAACTGACGCAATGCCTCACATTGCCAGTGTCTCAGCCAAAAAGTTACACATGAACGTACTGCAAAGACTACAATTAGTAGCTAACTAGCACGTATGTTCTGCATCTTCATGAGAGGAAATAATTCTCCAAACCAGCAGATGGCGGTTGTCTGTAATCACCATTCACAAAGGGGCGCTGGTAGACTGATGCTAGTTAGCCAGTTAGCACATTAACAAAACAATCCAGTGTTGAAAGAACGAAGCATATTTACTGTGCGCCAGTGAACACCAACACAAACCACCAGAAAACCTTTCTACTTAAGATGTCAATAGCCAAAGAAAAATGAATCTTACCTAATAATACCAATTTCGTTTGGATCTCACTTCCTCTCGACTGAAGCTCTTTGTTTACTTTTCTCACTTCTGTTCTGTTTCTGAACTTGCAATGAATGAGTAATTTCATTCACCGACGACATATGCCACCTCTGACGCAAATTAAGCATGCTAAATCTTCAAAAAAAATGGAGATGAGGGCCAATGGTGGGGGACATACTGCAGCAACAAGGGCAACAAACGCTCTACCACCGGCCAACATTGACTGGTGGCTGACTGTTGGATTGGTATGTCAGGGCCATTATACCTCCTTTCCACCAAATTAGCTTAAACCGGTTCTGTTCAGGATGCTTGAAACTTTGGTGCTATCTAGCGAACCATCCTGAGTTTCCAGCAGTTTTGTTGAAAAATGTACAATGAAAGTAAAGCAAGTAGCAACAAGGCGGACTGCACTGATTGAGAGTATTTATACACAATAAAAGTGCTAGGCTATCAAAAACAGCGTACACAAAAAAAACAATGCCTGCAAACCTACACCATGCTACATGTTTAATGAAGACGTTTCATTCTACTTTGATCATTTTCAGGTCAAAATATTTGAAAAGAAGAAACCACACCAATATTGCACTGATTAAATGCAAATGTTTTTTTTTGTTGTCACATATATTTGTTTTTATCTAAAAAAAACAAGCATGAACCAAATAATAATGAGACCATTGTGTGCTTTTTTTCCCAACTTGCCTTCTCCATCTTCTCTCTTCAATCTGTAAAATAGGGTTCCCACCAAAAACAACAACAAAAACGTTCTTCTTCAGTTCCAACAGGGAACCAACTTTCCAGATTCAGAATAACTTAACTTTTGGTTGACTTTTGCTTAAAAATTAGGTATCCCGGAGCCATAGCTGAACCCACTCCATATTGGTGAAAAAGGGGTGTCATAGACTCCTGAAGGTTCAGATCTGTGGAAAATGCTGCATCACTGAACCAAATTATCCTCATCCTCTTAGGATAAAATATGACCCAACTTTGTCAAATTGCTGCTTAGTTCAAACAAGCTTTAATCTGTATTTCTTTCCACCTCCAAAAATAGATTTTCAAGGTCATCCAAGGTGGCCTCAGCCTTGTCGTGCTAAAGCAGGCCTGTGTTTATAAAAGTGTGTGCGTCTCTACTCACCAACCAAGCCAACAGCATGCAGCCAAACATGCTCATCACTGTCATACACATGATGAGCCTGGGCAGAGTTTGTCAGGTCAGGTTGCCCAGAGAGCTGTCAGGATGCACATGGATGCATGATGCATGTTTCTTTGTGCACCTTACCACACATTTGCTCTACTGGCAGTCAAGGTCACCTGATAAATCCCTCGTTACCTACTTTGCTGGGAGTCAAATCAGCCGATTTCTCCACCCCCCCATCTTTTCTGTCCACGCCGATTCTCCCAATCCCTCTCTTCTGCCTCTATTTTTAACCAGCTTAGCAGCATTGAAGGCATGAGAGGTTTATTCTCTGCCTTCTCCCTCACTCATTACCTGGCTGCCGATTCACAAAGTCTGTTAATCCCATAATGCCGCAACTGCACAGATCACTGCTAGTTTACAGCAAAGTAACACGGCGAACAGTGAGAGCAGTATCTCATCACAAATTTCTTCTTTTCTGTTGATCCTCAAAAAAACCTTTAACTTATTGAATCTCAACATCTCCTTGTTGTCTGTCCATACGTCTGAGTACTCCATTGACAGTGTGTACATTCCCATCATACCACTGTAACAACCCTTCGATCAATACACACACAATCATTAGAGAGAGTTACAGCTCCTGCAGGATCCCCAGATCATATATATCGATCCAGATGTTTATATAGTAGGCATCTTAATGTACATTGCAAAGTCAGCATAAGGGTACTGAAGCTCAATTAAAATTAGAATCAATACATAAATAATAATGCTTACAGGAGCCATCTTTACAGTGAAAGTCAGGGTGAGTTTTCAGTGCTTCTGCAAAGCTGACCTTGATTTTAAGTCTTGAATGGCCTTCGTTTGCAAAATACATTGAGTCAGCATTAAATCTTTAACACATTCATGTCTTCTTAGACTCTTCATCTACCTGTGTGATCAGAATACAGGCAGAGAGCAGACTGCAGAGTCATAGTGGGCTGCTTCTCAGGCCTCACCTTCATCCGCAGTACGGAGACGATTCTGCACCAGGCCTGCCTCACTGCTGCACTCCAGTTAATATGGCTGAGCTGCGAGACACAAGTACTTTAAACATGTGAGTCAGCGGTGCACGAGAGTCACATATGAATTTATTATATTCCACATATTTAAGACTGCACATTTTTTGGCTCCTAGTGGTGCAGTTGCAGTGATGGAAATGAATCACGCTGATCTAAAAATGGCCTTCTTCTCGTGCCTGCAGACTTTTTCATGGACTGTGAGTACGGGATTGGAGGAAATACAGCTTAAGATAGAAACAGATGAGTCAGACATGAGGGGAGCAAGCAGAGAAGTGCCTGCAACTGTATCAGGTGTGCTAGAGCCTCTTGCAGTTTCAGGCTTTAAAATCTAGAGCCCTCACGTGGACATCTTTAGGTACTACAGCTGCGGTCTAATGGCGCAATTTTGTTCCTAAACACTCCCTTATTATTTACTGATAAAAGTGACAATACTTACTAATAACTGAAGCCTCCGGTTTCCCAAAATATTCAGATGTTGGCAGGTGCTGGTCATGCATGTGACTCTGTTGTGATAAACCCTCCCACACTATCAGTCCACACTGCTACCACGTGGTGTAATGAGGGAATTACAGCTGAGGTGAAAAACATCTGCAGCTGCAAAGAATGAAGTGATTAGCAGCTCTAGTGAAGAAGTGACTGAACCATGGCCAAAGTTTAAATCTTTATTGAATCAACTGTCAAGATCACTTTTAAAATATAATTCAGGATGAGCAATTAAAGTCATTCGGTAAAGGAGAAAATAGATCACATTTCTCATTAGGCTAAAATCACCTGGTTGGCACTAAAACACAAAGAGACACCTTTGGGTTTATGATGGAGCAGACACAATTCAGACTAAGTATCAGTGACCTGTTCAACCCTTGACCCCGATAATGGACGGACATATCAGTATACTAGCAGGCTCTGTGTCTGGATTCCATAAACTATTTAATCCTCCACTAGGGAGATGAGTTGCCACAGATTTCATGGACATAATCCAGATTTATCCTAATCCATCTGAGCATGTTGGTAGACAAAGTAAAAAAAAAAAAAAAAAAAAATAGGCACAAAAGTTTTTTAAAGTAACAGATATCCCCAACAAATACAGCACTGGTGCTGCTCGAGCAACCGAGAAATGTTCTACTATGGCTTTAAGGAAGGATGCAAATAAAAAAACATCAAATGTTACAGTTATAAGCATACAGGTTGAGTCACTAGCTCTAAAAGGGATAGTTTGGGTCTTTTGAATTGGGGTTGAATGGGCTACTTATCCATTGTCAGTGTGTCACATGAAGTAGATGTCTGACAGCATGCCTTCGGTTGGGAGAAGCAGGTTAGAGTCAAACACAGAAGCTGAGTAATGTACTGCTGTAGAGGGGGGGCAGCAACAAAACATATATCAGCAGCCCAAAGAATCCATTTAAGCGTATGTTATACTGAGAGTTTTTTTGCTGTGTTACCTTTCTTTAGACAATCAATTTAGACGGGGAGGCCGTTAACAGCTTCAGTTTTAATGCTCTCATTATGGTCACAAAACTCCATTCAGAAAACAGTAATTTTAGCTCGATGAACACAGAAGCTGCTGATCTATCACTGCTTCAATCAGTTTGTTAGTTAATGTTATTGTGTGACTTTGGTGAATCCAAACTTACCCTTTTAAATGCAAAAGCCACACAATAACGCAAATAAATGAACGAATCGAGGAAGAGGCAGACCAGCAGCACCACTGTTCAGTGATATTAAATCATTGTTTTTGTCAGTGGAGTTTGGCTTTGAAGAGAGCAATAAGAAATCACTGTCTGACATTACGGTACAGCAGTAAAAATACTCTCAATATAGTGCACAGCTAAAAAACGTTTTATTGCTGACCCCTCAACAGCAGTGCATTGCTTAGCTTCCGTGTTGGACTGTCTGCTTCTTCAAACTGGGGGTGTCCCAACCGCTATTTACTGCATGTAATACATTGAGTACTGATAAATACTTCATGCAACCCCACTTGAAAAATCTGTCCCTCTGAGTTTCTTTCCATCTGAGGTGTCACTGAATGTTCACAAAGAAGGCAAAAAAATAAGAATAATACAAAAACTATTCAAATCAAACATTAACACAAATATAGTATTACTGCAGCAGTTAACCCTCCCCCTCACTGCAGTTAACACCCTGATGTTATCACGGTCTGTGAGTCTCGTCTCGCCGCTGTCCGATTAACTGCAGCTAATAGCTTCTCCACAGGGCGTCTGTTTTACACCGACTTCATGCCAGCTGGGTTTGTAAACCAACAGCAGCAGACAGATACGACTAGACAGAGGCAACATGTAACACCCACGCATTGTGCTTCTGCTAACAAATGCATGTAAGTAACCACAATGTGTCTGTAGCTCCACATTCAATAATGCAGGACAATTCAGTGTTGAAACATGCTTTTGCAATGCAACAGCGTACTTAGTATGTGTTCATGTCCTATGATGTAACATTTACACACAGCATTTCAAAACAAATTTGCTTTACAGAACTACAGCTTCATTACATCCCTGTAGCTGTCTGATACAGCCATGCATACAGTACATAAGCAACATCTTATATCTTGCTAGCTCAAGCTGATCAAGGTTTAAAAATGGTCAAATTCTCAAAAGGAGCAACACGACACCTAAACCCGATTATTTCAGAGTATTGACCACAGATAAATATTCTCAAACAAACAAGGCGAAACAGGTTTTGCTCTGCATCACAGACTTGAAAATATATAGCCAAGCATAAAATTCACATTCACAAGTCCTCACACTTTCACAGAGCTCAAGCTATCTCTCTCTCATGTGAGCCTGCAGAAATGTTCACCCACCCAGTTATACACATATTTACACACACACGCACGCACACACACATACACACACACGCCTCCAACTCCGTGTCCTCTCACACAAACATGGCAGGCGACACAAAGCTATCCCCGCGGTTGACATTGGGGCCCTGATGGTAGTCCTGGGGGTCGCTGTCTGTGCGCATGTAAGGAGGCGGGACCTCATTGTTTCCGGGATCATCCCAGCCGGAGGGGGCAGCAGAGTAATAATGCTCCCTCCCATCATGACCATAATCTTCATCATCATGGTAGGCATCCAGGTCCTGCCAGAAACAAGGGAACAGTAAAGATGTCAACCTTCATGTGTGATGAAATTTCTGTGTGGGTCAATCAGCTGTAAATACTGCATCTCTACTCAAGTTTCATCCCACTAGCTTCTGTTTTAACCCTCTGAAACCTGGAGTGACACCATTTTTCTTGTGCAAGTTTTTAAACCTTTGAACCTTTCACAAATGAGCTTTATTTCATTCAAAAACATGTGGAAAAGGGCAATTAGCAACTTGGTAAGAACTGTTCCACAAATTGCAAGATACAAGCGAATTTAGATAAATATTAAAAAAAAAAAAAAAAGGTGGGGAAAAATGTCTAAGGAAAAAAGAAAATTGTTAGGGAAAATTATTATTACTATAAATGTTTTGTTTTTGTAATTACCAATAACATTTTAAATAATTTTATGGAAAAACACATTTTTTAAAATCAATTTTCACCAGGTCATTTCCAAGTTTTTTTTTCTTTCTTTCTTTTCTAATTTTCAGTTTTTGGGTCCTTTCTTCTAAAGATTGTTTTGTGCCTCCTCCACATGGTTTTAAAAGAAATTAGCAATTTGTTCAGGTTTTAGAGGGTTAACAGCATCTGGTGCACAGTTCTTTTTTGCAATCAGGATTTCCTTCATGAATTTCTGAAAAGACTGAGCAGGATACAGCAGTATTCTGTCTATATTTTAGAGTACGGGTGTATCTACTTATAATTTGACTTTGCAGTAGTGAACTGCATTGCTTCATATTACCTCTTAAGTGGACCACTGCTATTGTAAAATCAAACTAATCAGTGTATTTCTAACACTACTGCAGCTGTGCAGTGTCACACACCATTAGCCAAAGTTTATCCGACTCCAGTCAGTGGTGTCTGAAATTAGCCTGTTTCCAGACCTCTGATTCACTAAATGGCCATTCAGTCTGAATATCAGCCTCATCTGAGATACTCTTCTGTGAAACAATGAGATTGCAGCTCATTCACAGTCCTCTGAATTCCATGCTAGCAGAGGGGATAGTTAAAGTGGGAAATAAAATGAATAAAAAACACACCTTCATTTATCCATGAACTCATAGTGTGACAACAGATTAAGTAAATAAAAGTTTTCTCTATGTTGTTTTCATGAAAACTTTCAACCCTCAACCCCAGTGTTTCCTGAAACATCTTAAAATAGACATAACATTTATTCTACATTGTGCAAAAAAGCTAAGTATTAATGAAACACTGCATGACATTTGAGGTCTGCACCCAGGAATAGTTTAGTGTGACATTACAGTATATTCTAAATGTTTTCTCCAACTATGGGGAAATGTGTGAGCAGTTTGATGAGGTTTGGCTGCACAACATTTAAGAACACTGTAGGATCCAAAACAGGGTGCCTAAAGACAGCAGACACTTAAATACATTTTAAGACCTACTGAAGAAATTTATTGTGGAAGTCAGATTTCTTTGTCTTTTTTTTTTAATTAAAAAGCAGATATATTAGCTATATAAATCCTGTGAAAGTATCAAAATGCTCAATCCACAGAGGGGTGCCGACTTTCAAAAACTGTGACGTTAAACAAGGCATAAGAACTTACACAAACTTTTGGACAGAGGGTGAATACAGGTATATTCAGGCAGACAGTATGAGAAAAATAATGTGTATATTTTTTATTAAAGCATATAAACACAACCCAGTAAAACCCCAAATACAAGTATGAACCTACAAATGTGGTTAATATGGGACCTTAAAGGCTGATTTTTCTTAGTATTGCAGAAAGGTATAAGAATAAGTATATATGAGGTCTCATGGTAACGGGAAGGTTTTTTGTAAGAACGTGATTATTAGAGTGAGTTAGGATAATCTAAATTTTGCCAACAGGTAAGGGCAAGTATAAAGTAAAGCACTAGACTTCAAAGATTTGTAACATCAGTAATTCAGATTTTTTTTTATGTAGAACAGCTTAACTCATTTTGATAGAAAGAAATTCAAATATGCATAATGGGAATGAGATAAAATATTTGTAACAATTAAGACCTCACAAATTCAAATCTAAAACAATTCAATTAAATTCAATTACTTAAGGCCTTATATTTTGAGACTTTTTCAGGACTCGAGGACACCCTCAAAAAGGACAGAAGAGGTTGTAATAATGCATAAAAACCTTAAACAATCTCAGACACCACCTTGATCACGGCAAGATTGCAGAAAACATTTGGTGAATAAAGCCGGGTGTACTGGAGGAGGCCGGTGTTACTTGTTTTCATGTTGACAGAAACTCATACCGCTCCACAACATGCTCTGTGCGTGTCCTCAGGGTACACTACAGACTTACAGTAATTGGAGTGTGTGTTACTTCTGCATTTTTAACCAACATGCTCACTTACGGTAACTGGCTCGGCACTCTGGGTAGAGTAGTATTGGTTCTGCAGAGGTCTGTCCTCGGCCACCGGGACATTCCCTGAGTTCACTTGCTGTGGATGCACACATCAGATAACATGTTTCAGAAGATGTGATCAAAAATCTGTTAAATTTGCTTTGTGTCGAACAACCTGGAACAATTGTCTGGTTTATGTGTTTCTGGCAGGCATTTGTGGATGGTGACTCACTCTGTTAGCCGAGCTGTTGGTCTTTTGAGGGGGAGGGGGCTTGTACTTGGGTGGACCACTGAAACACACAAAAAGCCACACAAATATGAGACATCCAGCATGTCATTTCATCTAATGAACGATTTTCAGAATAAACGCTCAAATATAAAAAACAGAAAACAATAATCAAGTGAACTGCAGTCATCCACACTCATCAAGTCAAACAGGTACTCACTCTCCGTTGAGTTTGTTGTTGCGGTGTTTGCGGTACATCGCGATAGCTGTTCCGATGATGGCCAACAGTATTATGACTCCAATAATGGCTCCTACGATGCTGCCTGTAGTAGCGCCTTTCATTGGAAGACGAGTACCTGCAAAAATAAGAAAAGAGAGAAAATACATTGAGACAGTGATGTGAATTTCCCCTTTAACTGGAGGGTCCTGCTAACGTCCACTCAATAACGCAAACTTACATTTTAGATATTCAAAAAATGGTTCACAAACTGTTTGCCTCATGAACCCTCAAAATAAATCTACTCGGAGCTTCATATCTCTTGTTGAACGCCTGTATGTTGATAAGTTGTGAGCACTGCCACTGGTGATTCAGACTGCTACATACTTGGGCGTAGATCTATCTATAATCACTCAAGAAAAAGCAACAGTTCATGGACTAGTTTGACATCTTGGAAAAAATGCCTGCCGGGTATTTGCTTTCCAGTGTAGAGTTAGATGAGAAGACAGATACAAATTTCATGTCTGTCCGTTAAATATGACACTACAGCCAGCTGCCTCTTAGCTTAACTTAAGACAAGGGCTGGAGACAGCTAGTGTCTTTTCAACGGGAACACATTCTGCCAAAAAATAAATAAATAAAGTATTCATGAAGTTGTGGGCGGGGCTACTTATTGTTTAGGACCAGCAGCTTCTAGTCTGCTAATCGCCTGGCAACAGCTCAGAGCCAATAAACAGATATGAGAGAGGTATCGATTTTCTCAATTTATTCCTGAAAAGGGGAATTTTTATCATGGTATGCTTGTTCCCAAGGTTAAGATTCCCAAGCCAGAGAAAGTAATAAAACAACAATGTCATGAAGTAGAGCAATGTCTCGACATTTACCATTTTGTCCATTTGTTAAACAGTAATGGTGCACTTGTTAAATCTATCACATTTATTATAGCAAAAAAGGAAACACTGATGCACTTAGCTGCGGAAGAGCCGGGTAATTTTCAAAGGTGGAAAGAGTAATATTGCAATCAAGTAAAAGTAGTGTTACTTGAAAGAAATTTTACTCATGAGAAATTTATCGAATGAAAAGTAAAAACTAAGTCACTTACAATATTGTCTGTGTAAATGTCACTGCGTTACATTATTAAAGGGGTTAAGGGGGTGGTGACTTTAGGCTACAAAATAAATCGTAATAAATGTCTATGTATGCACTAGTGGAACAACATTAGCAACATGACCCCTTATGTCACAACCAACAGTAAATTCAATTTCTAAAGATGGCCCTTTGCAGCCTGCACAAGGGCTTCAAGTGATTATGATTCAGTTTTACCTCACTAGACTTTACCAGAAAAGAGACAAAACTCAGACAAAAATGGCCAACAATAAATAAAAAATCAATTAACACCAGCAGCAGATGCAAAAAGTAATATTTATCTACCCAAATTAAATAAGCTGACATTTCTCATAAAACCGCCAGCACAATAAAATATCATCAAGCATAACAACATGGAGCTGTCTAAAAATAACAAGTGCAGAGCGGCTGCAGCCACAAACAGAAAAGGAGAGACTTCACAGTTTAAATATATACCTCGTAGCTAACACATGCAATGCTTGGCAATGCAATGGCTGTTGACGTTTTTATCTGGAGAGCTGTTATTGTACTCACCTGTCTGAATGTCAGACTGAGTCTTGTTCTCACACAGCGTTCTCATGAATGATTCATATGACTTTTGTTTTACTAAGTTACAGATGCGACTTAAAATGTAGGAGAGTGTGATAAAAAAAATACTTACATAAAAGTAAAATTACTCAAAAAAGTACAAGCACACAAATAAACTTAAGCCGCTTTTACACAGAGGTTGCGCTATAGGGCCACAATAAAGTCCCTTCTTTATACCACACTTGCATTTTTACACAGAACCAAATGACGGCGGCATCATTCTGCTCCCGCAATCAAAGAGGCGTGACAGGCATGACGCGTGACACAAAAACCTCGACCTCTGGTGTGACATATGATATAAGCGTCAGAGGCACTTTCTAAATAATAGCAAAGTGTAGCAGGCAGTGTAAATGCAGCTTTCGTTACAGTAACAAGATTAGATGTAATTCATTACTTCCGCCCCTGGTTGAACTTTTTTTAGCTTCATGCACCTCGGAGCAACTCTCATAAGAATGAATAGGCCCTCCTCCATTGCTGTATCCAGTTCCCTTAATACATCAATGATTATGACCCCTCAGAGGTATCTTGTGACTTCTTGTGAGGGCCCTGCCCCCCAGGTTGGGGACTTCTGATTTAACAAACATTAATTAAAAGAAAAATAGTGCAGAACTGCATGTTAGACAAGTTAATTTACTCCACACCAGACCCATGACTAAGGGTGGCGTTAGAAAAAAGAGACTCGACGATGAGGATGACTTTATAAATGAGTGTGTGTGAGTGTGTGTGTGTGTACACGTGTGTGTGTGTGTGTCTGTGTGTGTGTGTGTGTGTGTGTGTAGACGTGCAACACTGAAGTACAGAGAGGGTCTTGATTAGAGCGTTGAGTCACATGGGTGATTAAGATGAACCAGAGGAATCATGCAGAGGTTCCACTAATGAACCGTGACCACACTGAACATGAGCCGACACACACACAGCGCACGCGCGCACACACACTGTGTGTTTACGGAAGGTGCAACCCGGCTCATTATCCCCCCAAAATCCCAGGGGATTATGCTAATGAGGGGGCGTTAAAGGGCAGAGAGGATCTGAAGCTCATTTGATGAGAACAAACTCTGGTCCTAGTAATTGGAAGGGTCATGATTGAATGTTGTTCGGCCTCTAATTACAATTCTCCTCTAACAATAGACTTCTTTGAATATGTCCTGAAAATAATTTTCATACTTTCGTACATACAAAGTTGTTCCAATGATCATCTCTTTCTTTGCTACTCATTACAACCCAGCACATCATCTTTTACTGCTGACCCTGGTTGCACAACAGCTTTGGCTTTCCCCTCTCTTTAATGCTTTCATTGTGCTAAGTAATTCATGAAGCCCATATTTGGAAGTCTCTGTGAACCATCTGCACAATGGACTTATAAACATTCATTCTGAAAAGTGAAAACATGGGAATGACAAAATGAAAGACATGACATTTGAGAAACAAAAATAAAAGAAGATGTGAACCTTCAATATCAAAAGCACAATGTGCACCTTAATCTGCACAGTCACAGCAATAATCACTAAGCTTTTCAGCTCTTTTAACCATGAAACAAAAGGATTCCCTCGATATAATAAATAGAAAATCTTCTTTTGATGGGGTGAACTGAGTTAATTATGTTGTTTGGATTTATTCTGTGAGGTACAAATAAGTTTTCCATTGTTTTTTCCCCCCAGTGCTAAAAAACCAACATGTGGTGCCCTCATTGCATCTAAAGTAGTTTTCTGCTTTGGGAGGGACACAAACTGCCACAGCACACACTCTGGATGTGTGGGGTTTTTTTTTTTTACATGTTATGTGTGTTATTCTCAAGTTTTAAATCAAACCTGAATTACACTTTTGCTTTCAGTACCTTGTTAGTAAGACATGCTCTGGATAAACTGGATTCAAACAGCAAAAAGAACCACAAGTTGTATTTTAATATATTGCAAAATATGGCACAAGCCTACATATAGTATATATTTAAAGCTGGGGTAGGCTGTTTAATTTTGGCATAATTGGGCAAAAATCCCATAATAACATTTAAGCATATTGTAATTGACGTAATCTGAGAGAAAACTAGACTTCTGCACCTCCTCTTGGCTGTTTTCAGGCTTTTGAAAATGTAGGCCGTGACAGGACTATGGCCAATCACAGGTCATTTCAGAGAGAGGGCGTTATGAGCAAATGTTAGCTTGCTAAGTCTTGTTTTTTATGGTATGAGAGACAGACAGAGAGAAAGTGGGGCAAGCAGGGGCTGAGGGGCTAAGCTGTACAACTCTACAATCAAAAAACATTAAAATCAAAGTATGAGAGACACTGGGTTACTGTATAAAACATGTGCATATGCCTGTGGTTGTCTGGTGGGAGAAACCTGGGACAGAGAGGGGGGAGCTGCAGGAGGAGGGTGTATTTTTAAATTCTGACATTTTTATTTTTTGCCCATCCCAACTTTAATATTAAAAAGAATAAAATATGCAATAAAATGCATTTGGATAAAGTTTGTTCTACAGCAAAATTGAGTTATATGAAAGGAGAGGTGATTTAAATTTTATTAGTACTGTTATATGAGACAAGATATTTTTTGGGATATTGATTAGTGTAATATTTTGGCACTACCAACATATTTCTCTTCTTAAAGTTTGCATTAGAGCAAACTGATAGAATTCTCTGAAATCATCCTGTTCTAAAAATCAACAGTGTTTTTAAAAAAATGCCAAAACATCATCCTGACATTCTGTAAATATCACCTCAACCTCTGGACTCACAGCATAAAGGTTATTGATGGTTTCTAACACTTCTGCAATAAAGAGAGGGGGGGCAAGCAGCTGTTATGCTGGAGAGGAAATTCAGGCTCAGCTCGGCTGCAGGAAATGAAAACTAATTATTCATGCAACAGTCCAAATCTTAAAAGTGTCTCACCATGAGCTTGTAAAACCTACTTTTGTTTCAGCTCGCCCATAAAACACAGACTTTGGGTTATAAATGAACAAAGAATGTGAACTTTGAAATGAACAATGCTAAATAATTAGTCAGATTTTTACAAGGACTGTCATGAAGGAGTGTGGAGAACATTTTACGATGGCATTTTCAAAGTCACGGTGGGTCTGAAGAGTATTTTCCACAAAGTAATTTAACAGACAAGGAGGGGTGATTTAAACACAAAAATAGAAGAATTAAACACCAAAGTGTCTTCACAGAAACTCAAGCAGCAGAGACAGACTGGATGTGAAGCACTAGCAGGCACTCAGGCTCTATCAGATTACCAACTGTTGCAACTAAAATTTGGCATTTAATCACTTCACTTCAAATGTATGTAGTGTAAACTATCTGCCACATGGTGGTGCTGTGTCCATTTAAACCCAAAACACAGGAACCACAGGCCACATTCATTCTAAACCTGATACCTGCCTGGTCTTTCCATGGTTTTTGTGTTACTGCTTCCTCATTCCAGTGCCGTGTCTGTTTATCATCACACTGCTCGCTCCCTCCTCCATTTTGCCTCCTGGGATGTTTTTTTAATTTTTTTTTTAAACTCTATAGGAGGCCCCCCTCCCTTCTCCTTTTGCTTTATCTCACAGGCATCATTATCCAACCAAAGTCATTTTCACTCAGCAGGTTTCAGGTAGAAAGCTGTTCCTTCCTCACTGATAACCCCTGATAGAGAAGAGCGATCTGCAGGAAAAAGAGGCCAATTTTCAGGATTGAGGTGGCGGTGCTTGTGTGTGAATGACTTGACTTGAGTGTGCCCTCTGTGTTGGCCCTGGACACCAGCCATGTCTTGCGCTAATGAAACATCCCAGACCGAGAGAGAGGAGTGTGTGTGTGTGTGTGTGTGTGTGTGTTTGTACTGCACACTAGCTGGGCCTGTTCAAATCCCTGCAGCTCTTCGCCAAGGACATATTACCAGACTTACCCCACACATATAGAGTGCAGCAAGGCCATGGACCCGTGCAAACAAAAAACGCACTCGTGCACGTGCTCACACGACGTTGTATTAAGAAGCAGCTGGCATCCTCTGCTGTATCCTCATCACTCAGACTGACATATTTACACAAACACACTGGTCTGCAGCGTGCCCTTTGCCCCACTGCTTCTCCTCTCCAGACAAACATCACATGCATACACAAATACACATCTACATACATGAGAACAGACACAATAACAAGCACAAAACAACAACAGATCTGTTTTCTATATTCAGTCTCACAATATGTTTTTTTCTTCACTGTGAATGCAGAGATGGTCCAAACTCAGTTAAAGGTCAGCTCCATCTCTGTCAGTGGATCAATGCAGGGACCTTCCAGTCAGATACACATCTATCTCTTCCTATATGTGAGCCCTCCATTGCTCACCCTTGCCTGCCTGCCTGGCCAAGCCAGTCAACCATAGACCACCACTCTCCCACGAGGCACAGAGGAGGGGGGGTGGAGTGGGAGTGACGGAAGAGGAGATGAGCCTGGATGGCTGGCTGAAACTGTCTGAAATTACCGCAGACCCACTTCAGCAAGTTGAAAATACCACCAGAATCTCTGGAGCTTTAGGCTGCATGGTTAGATACTGGCCGCAGCTCTGCAGCCAGTGGTGTTTTTTGTGGGTTTTTTTTTAGTTTTACCTTTATTCTCTTCATTTCTGTCTCAAAATACTTTTACAAAGAGGGGGAAAAAAATTCAGGAGACAGATCAGCACTCCTTGAAAAACTTAGCGCATATGAGTCACTGACGGTAAAGCTGAAACGAGGACTCAGGGAAACAGGATTCGTTGCGAGATGAGTCAAGTCGAGATGACGGGGGTCCAAACACAGGAGTTCGGGTGAGTGACATTCAGGAGCGAGGAGGTGAGAAGAGACGGATCAAAAGCGGAAGAGAGGGTGAGGGGAGCAGGAAGTGAGATGGAGGCTGTGATTAAGACGTTGGCTCCAGATAAATACAGAGGGATTTCCCGGCTGCTGCCTGCAACTGGCTGATCACACACTGAGGGGATGAAGGAGAGAGCGGGTAGACAAAGATCTCACATCCCTTTCTTTTCCACTCAATCCTGTGTTCTCTCTTCTTGTGTGTTTATGCCGCTCCCTGAAGGGATTAAGGTTAACATGCTGGCCTATCCTCAGCATCCCAGCACAGGCCGGGCGCTCGCTGCATTTATCTCTGCCCCCTCCCTTCTCTTTCCATCCATCCCTCCTTCACTTCCATCATCCCTCTTTCCTGTCATCCTGCTCCATCGCCGGTGTAATTTGGGATTCGCTTGTTTGGCCCGGTAATACGACAGCGCAAATCTCCAGCGTCTCCCTCTGCATCTCTTATCTCCTGTGCCTAACGAGTAGAGATAAGCCTGTTTTTATTACCCTCCCTGACCCCTTCTATAAATCTGTGCACACACAGGCGCACACACACGGCACGTGCACACACACCTACACAAGCTTTTATTCCAACGAATGCTAAAAATCAGAAATGTCCATCTTGTCCAGAGAGTTGTAGATCCATTGGAGAAAAGATTGACATATACATGAGGTTGGTCTTGGTTTAAGAGATTACAGACCAATGGTCAGCAAAAAAAACAATCCTTCTGTAGCTGATGATGAAATTCATTTCTAATAGCTTGACTTTTTAAAAGAGACATTTGACCAAAACACCCAAAGCCTGAGGTGTCCTGTTAACTCAGCAGGCCTTTCGCCTTGCACATGTGGTACACAGGCGGTGGGATTGTCCCGCTTGTGAATTTTACCGTGCGTCATCTCCCCCTCTTTTCCTCCCACACATCTTTTAAGTAACTCTCAAATATGCTTTTTAGTAAAGTGAGAAATGCTTATTTAATTATATAAATCCACAGTGTTTGATCACTCCACCACCATTAATGTCTTTGAAGGAGCAAACATTTTTATTTTTTTTTTGATCTGGTATTCCCTTTTAATATCGGCAACTTTTTTTCTTTGTTGTTTTTTTTAAGATGTCAGCGGAAACTTTAGTTGCAGCAAAGAAAATTCAAAGCCTTTTGAACTTGAGCTGAGACACAAGCCACAGTACCCGCCCGGGACAGAAAAACACAAGGCTACCGCGGTCACACAGCAGAGTGCCTGGAGATGAGATTAGGACCGAATGAATTGATGGCCTCTGAAAGAGATTAAGATAAAGAACAGTACATGTAATCTCATTGCTCACTAAGAGAAAAGAGGAATCCTAGCCTTTAGATTCTGAGGTTAACTTGGTGAAACACACACACTCTCTATCTATTGACACAGGTTGAGCAGTGCATACACTTGCTGAAGGAGTAATACAGTAACCAAATAATCGACTGCATGGGTAACTGCACACAACAGAGTGAAGAGAAGAGGAGTAGAGAGTGAGCAAAAATGAGCAGAAATAGCTTATGGCTGCACTGACAGGCTACATACATGAGCTGCAGGCCTGAACACACACACACTTAAATTATTCACAATCAATGCAAGTGCTACAGAGTTGAGTGCTGCAGCTACCTCTGACATTAATTTTATGGCAGTTGAAGACCTGCTACACCCACTTTCACAATCACCATCGCGATCACTGTCATTTACTATTCAGCTGCACTCATGATGCAATTACAATTCATTTCGGCACAAAACAAATCACATCAAATTGATTGGGCTTGTTCGGACAACACGACCAGCTTCGAGAGGACAGACTCTACAGATGTGACTGAAACGCTGACTGAATTTCTTGAGTGTGTGTGTGTGTGTGTGTGTGTGTGTGTGTGTGTGTGTGTGTGTATGTGTGTGTGTGTGTGTGTGATGCTGTTGCCAAGGCTTTTTGGTTTGGGCAGATCAGTGATGTTGGTCATTTCTAATCTACTGTGATTCTGGAGCTCAACCCTGTGCATTTCAGCTGTCTGAGGATTAAATTCATGTCACTGACACTGCGTCTGAGTGTACATACTGGGAGTGTGTGTGTGTGTGTGTGTTTGTGTGTGTTTGCATTTTGACATTTTAAAAAGCTGTGTGGTGGTAATGTGAAAACTCTGTATGGTGTGTGGGTGGGTGGGTGTGTGTGTGTGTGTGTGTGTGTGTGTGTGTGTGTGTGTGTGTGTGTGTGTGTGTGTGTGTGTGTGTGTGTGTGTGTGTGACGCCGCTCTCCCTCTCCCTCTCTGGGGAGACAGTGTGTTCCCTGCCACAGTGCATCAAAGCACACTCAGTTGCCTTGGGAGAAGGCAGGAACTCACTCTCCCTCCCTCTCTTGCTCCATCTCTTCCCCCTCTCCATGCCTCCGTCATCCCCTCCCTTCCATCTCCCTCTCTTTCCTTCTCTCTCTCTGACAAGGTCGCTGTTCGCCTCTTGCTGTCTGCCTGTCAATATTTACAGTCCACTTTACACTGGCACTGAGGTGGTCGACTGCAGCCAGCAGAGAAAGCGGGGTTGCATTAGCCAAATGTAGCTGTCTGCTCAGGACATGAATGATCTGTTGTACTACAAGCAGCGCTCTGGTTCTGCTTCTTTCTCTGTCTGCCTCTCTCTCTCACACACACACACACACACACACACACACACAGAAGGGTAGGAGGTAACAGGTAGAGCTGGAAACAGCTTAACAGAAGAATAACAAGTGCTCAAAAAGCACAGGTCAGACTGTCATCACATCCACAGGAGCACATTAAATGTCTAAACCCATTTTAGCACTTTTAAATATCAAACACATTAAGCTAATTATGATACGTTACACAACCGTCTCAAAATTAAAGTGATGGTATTAAAATGCTACATGCTGTATATTTAACATGCAGTTTATTTTATGACTGTACTTTACTATAAATTCTGTAATAACTCAGAATAATTGTAAGGGTATAAGCACAGATTATATTTTCTATTCTCTAATAAACAGAAAACTGCCTCCAGGAATACATTTAAATGGTAGAGTTTGTTATCTTAAGGTAAACAAACATTTGAAGGGTCTCTAGGGATGTTTGTAAAACACTGCAGTTTTGACACGTCGACAAACACAAAATAATGTTTGTTGAAAGATTGTTGAGACACAATAATGAACTGCCATTATCAGTTAGGTAAAGTACATAATAATATATGAAATATATGTAAAATCTTACTATCACTTAACAAACTGCTGCTCGTTGACAAACTGTATAATGCTCAGAAATGGAAATTAGCACCAGCCACCTGCCAAATGCTTGTAAAATATGCAAATTGCTGCTAGATTTTTATTTACTCACCAGCCAAAAAACAACTGCAATCTATCAAGTGGATGGTAGATTTTGGAATCAATCAGTCACAGTGGACAAACAAAAGATAATTTTCAAACCTGTGTAAAAAAAACAGTTAATAACTAATTTAGTGAAGTTTTAATGCAATTGACTTGGAATCATGAAACAGAGTTTTACAAAACAAGAAAACACTATTGCAGTTAAAGTTAATAAATCATAAAAATGTTGTTTTTTTCCCCAGTTCTTAAAAAATGTAAGGATTTAGTGTTTAAGGGAATAGTTAGACATTAAAAAAAATACAATAATTCACCCTCTTGCTGAGAGGAAGATGAAAAGATCAATACCACCCTCATGTCTGTGTCTTAAAGGAAAAGTTTAGATCTTTTGTAGTGGGGTTGTATTAAGTACATAGTCAGTGTGTTACATACATCAAATGGCGGACTGCACTCCCCCCAGTTTAGAGAACTGACACAGAGGCTAAGCTTTGCACTGCTGTGGAGAAACATTAGCAAAATATATTTTAGCCACCTAAAAAAAACTTATCAGTTCAAGTGTAGGCTATATTTGGAATATTTTCACCAGTAAAGCTTACCTTCAGACAGTCCTTTCCAATGGGGAAGTTTAGCTATTATATCAATTTATTCTCTCAAAGTCACCGATTTCTTTGACAACAACATTAATTTTACCCTAATTGTGTGACTTTGGTGAATCTGAACTAACCTTTTAAAACACCAACTGTACTACAGGGGATGGCTGTGAAATCAATTTAAATATTATTAAAACTGCAATATGGCCAAGTCCATATCCATATTGCAAAAGCTGCAATTTTTTGATAAAAGTAAAAGGTGTCACAACAGCAGTATAACTGAGGCATTGTGGTGCTACAGAGATAAAAGTGTAACTTTTCAATCTTGCTCGCCCCCTTGTGTCTGTCTGCAGTATAGGTCATAAAGCTGCCCCTCCATGTTAGTAAATGGGACATAGTCCAAACTAAAAACTCAAAGTACATGCCAAATAAATGTTTCCAAAAGATGGTTTCTGTCACTGAAGGTAGTTCTCATCACCCTGATGTTTGTTTAAGTGTTCGTTTTTATGATAAGGTTGGTTTTAATGAGTTATTCAGTTCAGGACCATTAACAGTTTTACACCAAGTTATGTGCTGCAACAATTATTATTTGACAAGTTGTGACAAGTTTCTGGGAAGTCAATGCGTGGGCCAGGTCACACACCCCCCAAAAAAACAAACTCTAGTTTTTACAGTTGTGTTTTTGTAGAGATCAAAGACACAAGTTGCCGTGTAATGTGTTCATTATTGAGCTTCAGATTTTTATTTTTTTTAGTTTAGAAGGAGCCAGGTTTGCTGTTTTCCCACCGCTTCTCTATGATAAGATAAGCTATTCACATCTTGGCTTTATAGCTCTATACTTAGTGTATAGACTTGGAAATCTGTTTGATCTCCTCCTCTAAGTCTCTGCAAGAAAGCCAATAAGCATATTTTCCCAAAATGTCAAACTGTTCTCGCTGTAAGAGCGAAAGTGAAAGATTCAAAGGGCATTCAAAAAAGCAGCAGGTGTCCTACATTACAGGGTTACACACAAGACAATGTGTTTGTTAGTTTAGTCTTGGTTATTATAGTAATCAGTTAGATCAAATTACAGATTATGAGGTGAGGTAACCAGCAGCTAACCTACCCACTCAGAAGAAATAGTGTAATTCACAGTATATGTTGCAATCTGAGAATATCCAGTCACCTATTTTACCTCACAATGCCTTCAGGCCTCCCATCCATCTTCTCGCCCTGCTTTTCCTGCTCCTTCCCCCCACACCACGCTCTCTTCCTCCACCAGTGTCACTGCGGCCTTGAGGCCAGGCAGTCAGGAGCAGCTGGTATGTTTACCTGCCCTCCTAACCACTGCTAACCTCTGGCTAGAAGGGACTCTCACCTCATTACCCACAACTCAGCGACACATACAACCTTAAACTCTGCTATCCTCTTAGATTTCTCTCCTACAGCTGGGATGCCACACTGTAATAGCCTGTGTGTACTGCAATCAATTCAGCAGCCTGCTGTGCAAAAATGTTAGATATAATGAGAGGGGGGAAAAAAAGAATAACGTCTAGGACTTGGCGAGCGCTCCTTTCCTCCCTCTTTCTCTAAAGCGTGGAGAGTCAGTTCGTTCATTCCTCTCAACTCTCGCCGACTCACATGAGAGTGCTCTTCATGTCGCCCTCCTACCAAGTTCCTCACATAGACTGCCAGAGAGGAAACAACGCACAGAGGAGAGACAGAGATGGCGAAGGAGGGAAGATGGTGTAGAACATATAGGAAAAGAACATAGAACTGAGAGAATAGAAGATTCGAGCTGGAGGGCGGAGAAGTAAAAGACGTGTAGGAGGAGGCAGAGAAATCGAATAAGTATGTGTGGCAAAAGAAAAGTTACGTATGTCTTTCAGCTTGATAGCGTCGAAAACTAATGATCCTCGTACAGAATTTGTTGTGGGCTCTCTTTTTGTTGGGATAATGATTTCCTTTCAAGCGTTGTTTACTGTGTTTGTACCTGCTGTATTGCTGACCGCAAAGAAGGCAGCCTAAAAGAGCCTCACAGAGAGTCCTGAGAGTGCCATAGCGGTAATAGGCCCCATCTCTCCCTCAAACTGCCTCTCATCAGCGACTGATTAATGACACACAGAGCCATAATGGCCCTGCGTGCTCTCCACATTCATTCACTTTCCTCTTCATCTCGTGCCCCTGGAGAGAAACCACAACAATGCGAGCTGTCGAGACACCCAAAAACTACGCGCTTGCCGAACTCGAATTCAAACCCTCATTAAGAAAGACGTTTCCTCCATTGCCATTCAGTTATGCATTGCCACTGGGAGCGGTGGACAGCAACAATAGAATACATAAGAGATGGGAAGGTGGAGAAGAAAACGCTCAGAGTTCAATTTATCTGAATGGGAATAAAGAATGGTTTCATCACTGTTTAAATGTGGCTGATTGGCTGCTTGGCGTGGATGGTGAATTATGCATCGGCAAAAAGGATGCAATGTATATTCTGTCACAAGATGTACGCACACACTCACTACACACACTCACTACACTTCAAATCCATCTTTGCCTCTGGATATGAATCAGAGGAAAAAAACAAACTGCTGCGGGAAACCAGAGATGTGTACCAAAGTTCATCATCGTGTCTGCTGCGCAGCTTTGTCAACAATACTTTAAGTTGTATCTCACTGGCTAGTGTCTTTAAAGTGCAAAAACAAACTGCATGTGAGCATGTCTGCTGGCGGGCGTGCATGTGTCAAGGCCTTGCACGAGCAGAAATGCACACAGACATCAACATCCAAACCGACTCGCTTTCTTATGCGTGCACACAGATGCAAATATTCACATTTACGACACGCTTCAACCTTCGCATGTCACGGATGAAAGATATTAAACTGCTGTACGCACATCAAACGACATTACGCCAAGTAGCCTCCGTTAAAACCCCTCTCTGCATCAATAATGAACAAATCTATCTACATTCTCATTCTCCGCCGTGTATTGAACGTGCTGCAGGCAACGCCACTGATTTCATTGTTCTAATCCAAAATGGTTGCAGGCACATGTAGTTTATTGGCTCATTTATGCACTATTCATGTGAACATTCAGAAATTACCAAACACCTCAATCTCCTCCACCTACCATTTTTGCCTCTTCACATGCTCCCACCCTCCTTTCTGTGTGTGGGTGTCTGTTTATCAGTGAGTGTGTTTGTGTGTGTGTTTCGCAGCGGCAGTATTTATGTTTAGTGTTTGACAGTGTGTGGGGTAATCAATAGTGTTTCAGTGAAGGACACTTAGGAGCAGATTGGAGCCCAAATCCAAGCCGGCATGAAAGACAACATGACAGAAACACTTGCTGCTCGACCTGAAGGGGCTCAGTGTGACATCCACCCTGACTGTTGTCGAGAGTGCACACACAAACATGCACACGCCTTCACACACACACACACACACTTAGACATGCCTGTGAGTCTGTAAGAGTATCTCCAAATACAGTTAAAAACATTTACACAGTGCTACATCAAAGCAAGCAAACTAATGAGTTATTGACCGACGAGTGTACACACACACACACACACACATATACAAACACACATTACTGCACATCGCAATGCATCCATCCATTCCACGCCTAACGGACGTGACCAGCGTCCTTGTCACAACTAAGCAGAGTGTGTTATAACGAGTGTGGGTACGTGTACACGCCTTGCCTATTTGTGTGTGTGCGTGCATGCATGCGTCGGGCTCACTGCGTGTACACAAGTCATTATTAGAGGTTTAGTGTGTGCTCACCAGTCAGTCAGGCTCCAGTCAGAGGAGTCAGCTTAAGGGCTCATAGCAGCTCCCTGAGGAGACACTAAATACCATCAGCCGTTTAAATCCATCCATGACCATTTTAAATATGCAGCACACACTCACTCCATTTTTAATAAGGGCTCTGAGCAAGACAGAGGGAGAAAAAAGGAAGAGAGAAGAGAAGAGACAGACAGAGAGCAAGAGAGAGAAAAGGAGAAGGGGGCAGACTGAGGAACAAGGAGGGCTGTTGCATTGATTTCTTGGCAGTTTGGCACCGGCCCTGATTCGCCTGGAAAAGCCACAGATGTGTCAGAGCCAGTTAGGCACGCCAGAAGAGAGGGAGCACACACACACACACACACACAAACACACACACACACACACACACACACACACACACACACACACACACACACACACACACACACACACACACCAGACTCAGTCATATGCATGTACACACACAGCTCATGTGCATCCATACACAAACACACACACACACACACACAGGGGAATGCTCATAAATAGAGAGAATACACAGCGAGCACTCAAAGTGTCTAGCAAGGGTGTGTGGATTACAAAAGCACCTGTGTGAAAGCGGCGCGGGAGAGCCGGGGATGATGCAAGGGGTTTTGATGCCTTCCCGAGGAAAACCAGGCATTTCTCTCTGAAGGCAGAGTCAAAAATAGATACTATTACACACACCTAGATGGGCAGTAAATTTCTCCTTAATCCCTGGCTTAACTTAGCTCAAAAACCTGTCTGCTCCGCTCAGCTTTCAAAGCACACCTGACTGTGTGCGGGTGCATGCGCAGCCCAGCGGAACAGCAGGGAACAGTCGGATGTACATTTTGATCTGAGGGCGGATGAGACATTAGGATCAAAGTCGGGGACTGGGGAAAATCTACTGATCTTAGCTCCGAATCCATGTGCAACCTCCAGACAGACTACCTGATTAGATAGGCATTTGTGGCCCATATCGAGCATGGAAAGTGAAGGGAATATTGATGATAAAGCCCGGGGCAGAATTGTATCTAGGTCCTCTTATGGCTCAAAATGGTGCAAACTAATGTTAAGTTTAAGGGCTTGATTTCCACTGAGGTCACCTGCGCTACTTAAATGAGATTCCATCAAATATTTGTTTGATTTAATACAAAAGATAAATATTTGAAAGTAAATCATACCTATTTTATCAATGAGCAATAGGTTCCCATTTCCTATGAATAAATAGCAGCTGTAAAGCCTGAAGTGGGATTTAGATGCTCTTGCCTGACATGCACCTCCCCAGAAATGTAACTACACTTCACAGCAACACAGGCATCGTGTATATTTTTGTAAGCTGAAAACCAAGTCCTTCAGTGGAAAATAAGCTTTTTAAAAAAAGTTTTATTTCAAAGACAAGAAATTGTGAAGACTCTAAAGCCCCCACAAAATAGCATTTCAAGTCTTGTGACTTATCCTGGCATGAGTAGAGAAAAGTCCGCTAGGCTAATTTATCCAACAGGAAATGTCATAGGCTTATGCTAACAATGCTAGCATGTTGTTTAAAACATGTCCAGCAGGTGTTTTATTGGTGAGCCTCCAGAGTTATAATGGAGCCAAATTTTAGTTTGGCAGTTAGGCCACGTTTTGTGTGTGTTTGAGGTGTAACTGAATCAATCAAATTATAATGCACTGCACAGAAACTCAACACAGTAGCAAGAAACCCCAGTGCCAACTGCGTTTTGAAGGTACAACTGTAGAGCAACACAGACACACCATCACACAAGTATTAATGCTCAAACAGCGTAGAGTAGACTGGCTTTTTACGGATTTCATCATGTTTATGCTGTCTCATTTTGTGTGATTGTTTTTTCCAGGTGACAGTTGCAATTAGAGCTGCATCTATTATTTTCTTGATTGATTTATCCATTTTGTCCTAAAAAATGCAAGAAAAATCAATTTTTCTTCAAACTCCAAGGTGATATTTCCAAATAAGGCTACTTGTTTTTGCCTGATCAACAATCCAAAGCCAAATTACGGTTGTTATTACCAATCTGCAATCTCCAGGGCTGATATATGAACCATGGAAGTACCTAACACTGCTCATCGAATGGCCACTTGAGGCTGGCTCCAGAAGTGAGCCATAGACTTCCATGTTAAAACGCCACTTTAGTATTAAACATGTTAACAGCCCGGTACAAAAAAACATTTTTTAAATCTCTGTGACAACAATTGTGATCACTACTGACTCCAAAAAACCCAGATGGCGACAGCCAATATGCAGAACTCGAGGCTTTAAAACAGGAGTCCACAAACCAACGGGGTGATGTCACAGTAGCAATGTCCATTATTGTCACAGTCTATAGTATTCACTTGCAGTAAGAAAAGGACAAGCCAAAAAATCCCCACAACTGACGATCAACTTAAATTTGCTGCTGATTGACTACTTGCTTAATTAACAGGTCAGTTAGGATCGAGTAAAAAAAGAATAATATTTTGTTAGAGCACGAGTCACTGTAATAAGTGGGCCGTTGAACAGAAATAGCTACACAGAAGTTACATGTATCCATCTTCCATACACATTTATGAACTACTTGCTTTTTCCACTGCCTATTGAATTAATAAGAGAGACGACAGGTGCTTGCTGCACCTGAGTGCACAACACTTAACACCACTTCAGCAAATCCTATATGTCAACAGCCTTCGCTCAGTGGGAATGATGTCATCCTCAGTATAATAGAACAGTGGTTGCCTAACACCATTTCCTGCTTTGGACAAACACACACACACACACACACACACACACACATACGCACTAACACACACACCTATGCAGCTTGTTCTTGCTCCAGGTGACAGGTGTGTCAAAGCAGCATGGCAGGAACCTGGTGATCTCACCCGACAAGCTGAATGACCGGTTAGTCAGCTAGCTGGCTGACTCACTGACCGAGAGGATAAGAGCTCACTCACCGTCACGCCGGCTGCACTGTGTAAACGTACACAAGTAGAAAAGGATGAATGTGTCACTCTCAGTTCAAACAGGGTTACATGTGGAGATGCTGAGGCTCACAGAGACACCCCGGCATCTGAGATGTAGATTAGATACGGTATGTTTATTACCCTCTGTGCCACAGACGAAACCAGTTCCGAGACCTCCGTTCACTCAGCTGTCAGTAAAGACACAATAGGACAGTCACACTTTCTTTGACGCGACACTCTGGAATGTTAATCACCACAGAAACCCATTATCTTCACATCCTCTCGTTCCCTCCCCCCATTTGTCTCCCTCTCCTTTTAAAACCTGACAAACTCATTGCTCGTTACTAGAAAGTACCATTGTTTCATTGAGCGCACATGTAGAGGGAGACAGAGACATGAGGCGGAGGAGATAAGAGGAGGCGCAGCAGAGAGGGGAGGCCTGCCTGACTGCTGACATAAATTGGGGATCATAAAAAGTGTCGTCCCGGAATTAATCTGCAAAGAATGAATAAAGTGAAGTACCGTGGGGAGGAATGTGTGTGAGTGTGTGTGTAGACCAGTCCTGAATCCATAATGAAGAAACAAGAAAGGAGAGCAACATGAAAAACATGACTTTCAAATGCATTCATAAACCTTGATAATCTAGTATCATGAAGATGTGTGTGGACATTTATTTTTCTAAGTGTGTGTATGCAGCAGAGCTATTGAATTATGAGTTTGTATGTTGTGTGTGTCCGTGCCTCAGCTGTGACATACTCCCTGCCTCTCTCTCACAGCGCCTACAGGAAGTGCCACATACATCATGAATTTTATGCATAAGGCTGAATGTCAACACTGATGCATAATTTTTGCGGTAAAATGCTAAATGTCACCAAACACCAGGCTCTGTTTCGACTGACGGCGGGCCCTTGTAGCACCAGATGATGTGCTTGCAGCCAGAAGTCGCCACGCCAGCCGTCACACCAGTACTGAGAGGCTACAATTGTACTATACGCGGTTGTGGCAGGAGTGGCAGAGTAGGCGACAAGGGAGATCGGGGGACAAGGAGGGTAATGAAAGCAGATTTGAAAGAGAGGGGAGTGAGGCAAGTGCATTTCTTTTAACTTTTCCCCCCCAACACAGATGCATTTGCAAAAGAACAGAAACTATATTAGCATCTGACACATGATTTAATTCCCTAACATATAGTTTTACCCTTTAATTTCCCCTTACGTAGCTTGAGGGCTTCAAAAAAATCCCTCTCTGTCTAACATCTATACATCATCCTGCTCCTGATGATGTTTGATATATTTGGGGGTTTTTTTTTAAGATTTTTAAGATTTTAAGATTTCAACTCAGATAAAAAAAATAAAGTTCTCAGTCTGAATCATGTTTGGCTGCACAACGCAAATTTTTGCTGACTGACCCACCTGTGGGAGAGCAATGTTTAAGATATTAAGTATTAAAGCACCGTTGACCCAAATGATGAAAAAAATGTTTTTCCTTACTTTTAGTGGAAGAAATAAGTTTTGATTTTATTTCTGTTGTATCTGAGGTTTCGACAGCCACCTTTATACAACAGATCAGCACACAGCTCACAGCACTGAGGCGTCAGTTACACCTGTCATTAACATGTGATCTGTATTTTACTACATTATCATATAGCCTCTGCATTTGCACCAGTACTTAATCAACATTCTCTGACCGCAATGTGATTGGATCTCAATATACGAATTAGTGCAACATAGCTTGATGTTTAAAAATGTATTTTGAGTTTTTAACCCTCACCTCACTTTGTTCCGAAAATGTCTACGTGCAACCACCCTCTGTGGATGATAAACGAGGTGCAGACTTCCCTCTGTATCACCTTTGAGGAGGAAATGCAGCAAAAGCTGGACAGAGCATTGAGAGACAATCATCCCGCCTACTTTTAAGATTACTGTCTGCAGTGGAAACGCTAAACCTTTCTACGGTCCAGGTACATGTTGGTAGGGATTACTTTTGGTTCTAAAGGTACTATACCAAAATTTTTGGTAGAAAAAGGACTTATGTTGCCATGTTGTTGTGTCTAAGTGGCTCATAGGAACAACTATTTTTTAAATCCAGCAAATATTGAGTGAGCGTGCTACAACCGGCAGCAGCAAAATGTAATCACTCTGTACTGGTGCGCCCAGTGAGTTTACTTCCATAAAAAGTGCTTGCTTTAACCATTAATATGCTCAGATTATTATTACAACAGTCCACGAAATTATAGAAAAGACAGCCTTTTTTCTGTTCTTTTTTGTGTTCGAGTTTTGCTAAAGGAGTAGTCTCATTCTGAAACCTTCAGACTTTTTCGCATTGTTGAAATCAGCTAAATTTTCAGCCGTGAAACTGAAAACCTTTTAGATAAGATTGAGATTGAGACTTGCTGCACGCAAACATTACACACTACTACAATACTGGCGCTTCTCTCTCCAACTCTTACTCATGTCTCCACCATCTTTTTCCGGCAACAAGTAACCTCTCAGGAGATTTCAGAAAGAGACTCCTCGTTAGTGAGACTGTGACTCTACCATAGTCAGATGGCCAATTGACATTATTCTGCATAATAATTACAATGTGCTCCTGCTTTGGGAAAATGCTGTCGGAGAAACTGCCCTTCAGAAAGTTTGGAAGTCCTCTCCATAACATGACAAACTGTCATCTGACCTCGGCTGAAAATCATTTGGGAAATAAAACTTGCACCGCTATGTCATTAATTTTGTCCCCAAATGCCCATGTCTCAGAAATGTGATGTCTTCTGTTGTCATTCCAACATGAATTTGTGTGACATTAGTGGCTGCATGCACGTGTTTCAGGGCAGCGATCCGTTCACACTGATGTCAGATATAGGTCACTAAAAACATGAATGTACACAGTCTTGGCAGAAAATCAGATCTGGGGAAATAATCAGATTTGAGCAATAAGAGCTGTAATGTGAATGTAGCTAAAATGCTTTTTTGTTATTGGCATGAACTGACTCTAACATTTTCTAATACGGCTTTTATTGTCCTTACCACTACTTTATACTCATCATGCCCAAAGGGAAGTGGAAAAGATGTGAGCACACACACATACACACACACTCACATGCAGGGAATGTGAGGACAGGAGGATGAGAGAAAAGAGAGAATAAGTAGCCAGTGATGCAGATATACAGCTTAAACTCTCCCTCTGAGGCAGGAGACCACCAGCTGAGCTCCCCAAATGAAAAACTACACTATTAATATCTATGTGGTGAGCTGGCATCAAGTATTTTCAGCAGCAACGCACAGAAAGAGCAGCATGTGCCTGAGCATACACAAAAACACTCCAAATACAGACACCACGAGTTACATAAATAAGTTTGATATTCTTGCATTTAAAAGTGCTAAGTTTGTGCTTATGACCTTTAAGGTTGACGGGGTGAGTAATGAGGAGTTGGGCAGCTCAGCCAGGCCTGCCTGAGAGGCTTCTGAATGAAGGACAGGGATGGAGAGATGGGTGAGAGAAAGAGATGGAGAGAGAGAGAGAGAGAAAGTAAGAAAGAAGAAATATGAAGGCAGTGTCATCTCATTTTTCCTCCCTCCGGCTCTCCCAGCTGTTGTTCTCTCTCCCTCTCTCTCAATCACTTCTAATTGTCACTCATCCCTCCAATCCCCCCTCTAACCACTCACGCTGCCCTCCCGCTCCGCTGCCCTCCTCTCCCCTTATTCGCTCGCTCTCTCCCTCTTCTTCTCTCCCTCTCTCTTTTTCTCCATCCACACAAATGACTCAGTGAAACAGGTCAAGTGTTACAAAATTCCCCCTGCAGCTCAACCTGCCTAATACAAGGCCTGGCTCATTGCACCAAGACAAGTTATACGCTGCCTACTCACTGAGAGGACACACACACACACACACACACACACACAAACACACAAACACACAAACACACACACACACACACACACACACAGGCGCCTACCACCAACATGCAATTAATAGAAGCTCATAAAATGCCAACAAAATTAACATTTTTATCCATTATATAAAAGCATGCCACCTCACACCATTAAATGCTGAAAGTCATCTAGCATTAGCCATATTCACTATTTTGTTATCCAATTCATTTTAACACTATTTTACAGTTATTAGCTGATTGCCAGAAAAATAATCTGCATCTATTTTAATAACTGATTATTTGTTGTGGTGGTTTGTTAAACAAAAATCCCAAACATTTCCTAATTTCAGCTTCTAAATCGTCAGGATTTATAGCTATTTCTGTCCTGTGTGTAGGAAACTATGTATTTCGGTTTGTTTTGAGGCTTTGACGCAAAAATGATAGTGCCAAAAACTGCAGTTGTGAGTTAAACCTCACAGACCCCAGTGTTAAAATGCCCAGCTTTACAGCAAAAATAAACATGTTTACAGACTGGTACAAAAATCTGATTTGGCTTATAGATAATTTAAACATTCAAGACAACTATGATTTTTTTTCAACTCAACAATTTACATTATTCAAAGGCTTCAAGTTACGAATATTTAAGGCCGGGGACACTTTGAGCAACAGGCTGTTGCTGCAGTTTTTGAGTCAGGTCCACCCTTACTCATCCACAGCTCCAGCCTCTTGTTCAAAAATGGTCTCTCACACACACACACACACACACACACACACACACACACACACACACACAAGCACACATAAAAAGATGGCAACCGCAGAGGCTTCAAAATGGCAGTCAACAAACCAATGGGTGATGTCATGGTAGCCACGTCCATTATTTTTACAGTCTATGGTCCAACCCTGTGTCCTGGAAATTACGTTTGTCACTAAAAGTGCTTTCTAAATTGCATTGTTGTGGCAACCTAATTGCTGCCTGGATTATGTTAGAAGACAATATTTCTTTTAGGTAAAGAAACAGCATTTGAGTACTGCAGTAGTACTGCATAGGCTTTGCAAGGAGGTGGCTGGAGACAACGGTGAGTGAATAAAGTGCATCAGAAATTCCAGTTAGCATCCAGACACTTAGTTTTAACCAACAAATGCACTTTGGTTAAGGTTAGGGACAGATGGTGATTATTGCTAAATGATAATATAGAAAGGGAATCAAAAGAAACAAATAATGTTGTGACACCTATGAAAAGACTGCAAGACTACCTATTTAGGCAGAAAACAATATCTAAAAATACATTGTCAATGAACATTTGACCAATATCTGGTATAGGTGAACATGTTGTAGATATCTGAAAAAACGATTTTAGTGAATATTTTGCTGATATCTGCAATACATTGTCAGTGAATATTTTGTTTAGGATCAAGAATCTATGATTTGCCAGGTACCTTAATAAGCAACATTACCGCATTATGTTAAAAGAAAATGTTCTTAGCATGGCATTACATCTCCCTCGAAATGCAGTAGGTGTTTTTTAAAAGATTAATATAACTGTAATTTCTAGGAGACAATGCTGGCAAGCAACATGAAGACATCACCTTGAGCTTCTAGAAATTGTGTATTTTCTATCTATAGAGCATGATGAATCACAAATAATCTGCAGATTAATTCGTAGTGGAAATAGCTGCAGCCCTACATATCAATACTACAATAAAGTCAGCTTAAAAATAGGGAAGAAGGTACATTTAAGCACACTCTGCCTCTCTTTCTACCTCTCCCACCTATTCACACTAATGAATAGCAATTGGGCGACAGAAAACCCTGAAGCACCAGAGTAAAAGTGGTATTAAGAGGAGGACAGCAGAGTAAAGGACCTTAAAATAGGATAAATGACCGGGAAAAATGGAAGTTAACACACACACACTTGCCCTTTCACACACACCATGACAAACCAGCTGCTAGACTGTACCATATGCAAGTGTGTTTGCTCTGCAGGCAGAGTGTTGAGATATAGAAATGTAACAGCTCCATATATCAGGATGGTAGGGAGCGATGGAGGATAAACGACCTGCGAGTCGTACCTGGACAGTGTGTGTAATACACAGATAAATAACTGGGAACTGGGAGCCATATGACACACGGACTCCTGGTGATAGCATGGAAACCACCACACAAACACACGACGATAAAGAAAGCAGAAACATGAACATTGGACCACAGCACGCACTTATTTCTGAGAGTTTTGTTTGTCTGAATCCCCCGGGAACGACGGTCGTTTGGGAGGGTAATGACTTAGGAAAACTGAAATGTACTGGAACATAAATTAATCAAAATGTGAGACCTGCATTCACGCACGCTGTGAGTGCTCAGCGCCGTCTATTTTTGCCCCGTTGTTGGCCAACAACAAAGAAGTTCCGGCTATTACACACAGTGAACAGAGCATAATTCTGCATCGATGTTTCCGCCCGCTGCTCCCGTTGAAGGCTGGCTGGTCAGATCAGAGGTCTGTGGCCAGCATGATCCAGTTATTACTGTCAAGGTGACAAAGATCGCATCCAGGTTTGTGAGGCCGATAATCGACTCCTGTTAGTAAACATTTCACGTAGAGCCCCTGTGATGCCAAACGGCAAATCTGAATAACATTTAATTTCCTTCACCAAGATAAGACCTTTTGTTCATTTGAGACTATTTTATTCTATCGCTGCCCTAAGCTGACAGTTAAACGGACGGGGGGACGGTGCGGCACGGCTGTGCTTCGCATGGCAATGCTGAGCTATTTTCTAAACTCAAACACTCTCACATTACACACTGAAGTGCACTTCAACTGTGAGTCGAAGCTGTTACCCATGATGCCTCGGCTGTGGGGTTGAGTGACAGGTGACCATTGAGGGGAGGAGGGGGTAATAAGGGGCCAAAGACATACAGAAGACCCCCAGCAGGTGCTGCACTGAGGTCACAGATCACCGCAGTGTCTCTACATGATGCACAGACACACATGTAAAGATACACACACACTGTCTGACACAACAGCTTTGAGCATTTCGTGCATATAGATTCTTGTGTCTTGGAGCAATAATTAATGGGTTAAATCAATAATGCAATTCCCTTTTAAAATGATGCCTCTGGGTTCAGTAGCAAGTGATTGGAGATTTGCTGAAAATGAGAAAAGAGGATGTGGAATGATTAGACCCCAGGACTGGTTGGACAGCTTTGGATGTAGTATCACACACACACACACACACACACACACACACACACACACACACACACACACACACACACACACACACACACACACACACACACACACACACACACCATTCTCTTACAGATTGACAATCCTCTAACATTTAGTCCACAGTCGACGATAAAAAGATAGGAGCGTCAGAAAAGAGGACGGGGCAGAAGAAGTGATTACAGGAAAAGAGATGTCTAGATAAGATGACAGACAGATGAATGGGGAGGCAGTTTGTGGATATGAAAGGAGGAGCTGACACATGCACATGAGCAGACAAAGACACACACACACACAATTTTGTTAAGTCTTGACAGTTCTTTCCTCACTGTGGCTGTTATTTAATGTCAAACAAAGAAAGCAGAGAAGACTTGAACCCTACAGGGGAACCGGCCAGTGCAGATAACATCATGCTGGACTGCTGATGAAGGCGCACAGTCTAGTCGGCTCCATCACTTCACCATGTAGTGCTGGATCTACCAGTAAACACAGGAAATCTATACTAAAGCATTATCATCACTGAGTGGAATCTTAATCTATAAGTAGGAATAATAAATGCAAGATACAAAAAATGTCACTTTTCTGGTTGAGTTGATGACTCAATATAAAAACTAAAAATAGCATTAAACAGAATAAAAGCAAACGCCAGCAACGCTGGTTTAATCTATGATCCATCAGCAGTGTATATATGTTTTCCTTACTGGGTCAAAATAACCACGAATTGGTGCTGATTAACCAAATGGAAATAATTTAAATAACACAAAAACTGGGTCAAAATAATCCATTAATTTGGATGTGATTAGTGACACAGGGGTTTCAATGGGGACTACTGAGTAAACTTTACTGTTGTATGTTTACCCAAATTGGGTTAAAACTGACCCAGGTTTTTTTGTGTGTTTATATATTCTAAGTATATTGGTCCCTCCAGGGTTTTGCAGACTTTTGGGGGGATTGCCTAATTTCAAGCAGCTTTTCTGAAAAATTTTGATGCATGTTGCGATGTTTTTAGGCCTTGTTTTTGCATAGAAATTTGAGCATCAAATAAAAATGCAATAAAATTGAAATAAGAAAAAAGAAAATTTAAGGCAACTTGTTGCAGTAAGAATAAAACTGCACTGTTATTTATAATACACCAATGTTCCCCCCAACCATAGACAACGCACCTTGATTTTTTTTGTTTTTAAATACAGGCAATAGATCTGGATGCAACGGCAGAAAAGTGTTTGTCAGTGGATGTTGTTTGTGTTCCAACACAGCGTTGAACACTGCAAAACCTCTGCTTATGTGCACAACATGAGAAAACTGCCTTGCACTGTCTTTAGCAGTAATTTTAGTTTGGAAATGTAAGATGTTCGTGTCACACGTCTGCAACTTCACAACCAGAAACTCAGAAGTGAGTTTGTTTATGTTATGAGGGGGACTGCTATGGCCAACAAAATCACACCAAATATCTGCAAAATGTTGTGATGATAAATTGCAAGGTCGCATAGAATTTAAATGGATTTGTTAAATTTGCATTAACAGTTGTGTCAACATGGAAACATCCTGGAGAGGCTGGTATACAGTCTTTTATGTATGTGTGCAGTACACATAAATACACACACTATACAGTTATGACACATTGCCATAATGTGTCTGTGATCAAGATATAATATACTGCAGCATTAAGTATTAAATTACAATAACAGTATGTTGGTATTATAGTATTATTATATGGTGATTTAAGTAGCCTTATATAATTCAATGTAAAATGCACCAGCATTTGAAATGTTACTATTACTTAAATTTAAAGTTTGGGTTCAATACATAGTTACTTCAGGCTAGATCTGGGCGATATGGAAAAAATCAAATATTACAATATTTTTGACCACATATCTCAATATCGATATTGTGGGGTTGGCTATTGGTGCTTTTACCAAATACTTACACAATGAGATTTTTGATAAATAATCATCAGTAATGTAAATATAGAAAGTAATTAAACAAAAGGCAACTATAAACAACTATAATAGTCTGGCCTTTAAAACCAGGAAATTACAACACTGAACACACGACAATATCCAAAATCTAAGACAGTATCTAGTCTCATATCACGATTTTAATATAATATTGATGTACTGCCCAGCCCTGCTCCAAACCAAATAAAAAGTTTTACCTAATCTTATTAAAAATGAATTAAAATATTGGTGTTTTTGTTATGAGTTTTGTCTGATGCATGACGGTGTTCATTCCATTGAACACTGATTCATTTATATGTAATTTTGGTTTCACTCTTGGTGACAGACTTCAAAAACTTATTAATATTATGACAGTGATTTCAGCCATTTCACCCTAATTACATACACAATGATAATGACTACACAGAGTAATTTCAAACCTCATAGCATGGGTTATGTTATAATTCAATTCTGATGCGATTTCCAGACATCTTATCAGAAAAACACACACAGAGCCGCACAAACATTAGATGTTCGGCAGCACTCAGAAAACATTTGTGATAAACTCCCACTCAGACAAAAACATACATTTGCATGCACATTCCGTACTGTCAGGCAGGCGAACATCTGCACGGCAGTTACATGCACAAATGAACGTGAACACAAGCATCCACAATTTCCTTTGGACTTAGCAGTCCCCAGAAGACTCCAGTCCCTGAGACCAAATATTTGCAGACTTTAGTTTTTATCTCCATATTCATCTCTCATTCTGTATGTTTATATCTGAGGTTATGCAGACGTGCATGTGCCAGTGCGTGCATGTACTTTGTAAGAGCTGCCTGTTGAGACGGTGAATTAAACAGCAAGTGCATTTGATCTGCAAAGCACTCTAGGGCAAATACGCACAAACTGAGACAAACACACACACACACATACACACATGCACAGAGGCTTGCATACAGCATCAAAATCATTTCCGTCACAGAATCTATTCTTAGGAGCAGCAACAAACCATTCTTTCCCTGATATAAATCTCTTTTATTCATACCCACACAGTCACGCACATTCACATACACACACGCAGACACGTGCACACTTAGCTCAAAGCTAAACTCCCCGGTGGTCATAATGCATTCACATAATGTTCTTTGTTTTCTATTTCCTAGAACAGGATTTGTTCCAGGTAAGTCACAGCATGAAGACCTTTTGGGGCTTATTCAACTCACAAACACGCATGCACCCGCACTAAAACTTCCATCTGGTGATGGTGGGCGTTTGTGCAGGTGTGTCGAGGTCAGCGGCGTTCAAAGCTTCTTCGCCATCTTCCTCTCTCTCTCCCTCTTACACTCACGCGGTCTGATCTGTGAGGAGCTAAATCAACACAGCTGCAACGACTCAGCTCTCATCGTCGTCCTCCCTTCACTCAGCCGTCTTCCACTTCATCTTTAATCAGGCGTACCCTCCCTTTCTCTGTTCTGGTTTTTGCCCTTTTGCTCTATCCATCCTCCCTGACTCCTCCTCTACTTCTTTCGTCTCTTTTCCCCTTTTATTCAATCTTGCATTAGTCACTGTTAAATTTATATGCCGGCTGGCTCTCTGTAGTTTTTGCCAATACACGAGGCCCTCTGATCTCATACTCCCTTCACTCTCCTCACACCATCATGCCCTCTTTGCCCTCCCTCCATACTACCTCTCTCCCTGCCCTTCTCTGCCCTCCCAGCATTCAGGCCGAGCATGCGCTACCCCAGGGGAGACGTGCCTCATCCGCCCAACAATGCACTGCAACCAGCCAGTTACCTCCAGCCCTGTCAGCACGGGACAGGAAGAGTAAACGCCCCGGGGCCTCCAGGGGAAACACGAGCATCCACTTCCCCCTGTCTGTCTGCCACTGTGTGTATTTATATGACTGTGTGTGTGTGCGCATGTGTGTGTGTGTGTGTGTGTGTGTGTGTGTGTCAGACACAGCTGAACACAACTGAATGACCAGAAGCCACAAGATCGGATGTTATCATTTACCGCTTGAGGAAGAGGAATGATACAATTTCCAATTTCCTGTGATTATTTACAAAATGTAACTTCCTCTGCACTTTGCATTCACCTTGCTCGACACGATAACAATACTCGGCTGGATCGAAGGAATGCATTTGGCAGAGTCTTAAAGCACCCTCTCTTGTTTAAAATATGCTTTCATTACTTTGACAGGAAAGTCCTTGGGACATTTTTGTAGGAATTGGTGAGTCAATCCAACAGGATCAGCATTCTTTGACACTGCATTTTAAGTATTAAGGTGAGGAGGAAGTGGCATTTTTCATCTGCATTTCATTACCATCTTAGGTAATAAGGTAATGCGTCTGTTTCAAGAGTAAACAGTCGATGAGTGGCTGTTGCCTGAAGCTGCTGCCTTTTCCAGCATCCATTCAAAACAAACTCCATAAAAGTCTCCAAACTAAGAGGAGACAGTTGATAAAAGCAAACATTATGTGCACACACACAAAAACATAAATGCCAACAGCACTATAACCTGTGCCTCAAAAAAAAAAAACTAATCTAACTTTCACAAACAACCATAGTCAGAAACCAAATTAGTCATGCTGAATCCCAAATTGTCAACAAGCCCCGATTTGTCACAAACTGGCTCAGACAGTGTGAAATTCAGAGCTCCACACTTACTTTCCTTAAAAAAAATATTGATTTTAATTTCATTTCAGTTTAACAACAGGGTGAAAGTGAGCAATATCAAAAATAAAAGCGAGAGGTGGGTGTGGGAAATACTGCAAAGTCAGAGAGCATAAGGAAAGACCGTATATATGAAATACATGACAAGGACAGTGGTTCATCTTTAGACTTTATACTACTATGACTTTGAGGTTTAAGCACTGACATCCTTAACTCTTCTTTAAGGGTGTTTATATCCAAACAGACGAACAACCCAGTTCCTGTAGTGATTTTTAGGCATGCTGGTCGGTCCAAAACTTTGATCTTGACTGAAATATCTCAAATGTTGGATGGACTGCCATGAAATCTTGTACATTCATGTTCCTTGAGGACGATTCTTCCTGACTTTGATGATGATGATAATTCTTCTACTGCTATATATACCTGCTTACGTGGCTGTAGACCCTCACAGTACACGTTCTAATACTGCTACTGGCACAATTTAGGTATGCCAGATAAAGATTTAGTATGTCCCAAAACACAGTCAAATGCACTTTCCCAAACACACCAGCATGTTCTACTGAGCCCATCACATTTTGCAGCATGCAAGGCAGCATGCTTTTCTGCTACTCTGAACTCTTAACTTAAAATCTGGAACCACAGACTTCAACAAATATATAAACAAGTGGGTCAAGGTACAAGGTGCAATGTTAGGTTATAGTCCCAAATGTATGCATACTTCATGCAACAGTATGTATAAACCTGATTCCAAAAAAAGGTTGGGATGCTGTGTAAACGTAAATAAAACATAATGCAATGATTTGCAAATCCCTTGCTACATACAGTGGGGGAAATAAAGTATTCAACGCGTCAAATGTTTTGTCATTATACATTTGTCACATTAAATTTAGATCAGACATTGACATTAACTCAATTAAACTACACTGATAAAGAAGACGTAACATTTCAGTCCATAAACCCTCTGTGCAATGACGTAAAATGATGTAAAATGAAGAAAAAATAAACACACTCAAGCCTTTGAGACTTTGAGAAGCTTTCGTTTGCAATACCAGCCTCGAGATGCTTCCTGTATGGAGAAAGTAAACTCTCAAAGTGCTCAGATGGGATTTGGGCTCATTCTTCCACACAGACAGTCTTTAAATCTTTCAGATTTTGGGGGGCCCACTTGGGAATCTTGAGAAAGAAATTTCACTTTCCAAACTTCAAAAATGATTGTCCTCAGTTCCCAAATGCTCACTGAGTGGTGTTAAAACAAAGGTGATGTAACACAGTGGCAAACGTGCCCCTGTCCCAACATTTTTGGGACGTGTTGCTTTTTATTGTATATTTACAAATGAACGATCAAGTTTATCAGTTTGAACATTAAATATCTTGTCTTTGTACTCAACTGTACTGTAATCAATTGAATATGGATCAAAAAAGATTTGCAGGTCACTGCATCCTGTAGTTTGTTATTTTACTTTAACAGTGTCCAAACTTTTTTTGGAATCGGGGTTGTACTTTGCAAGGACAGCTGAACTGAAAGTAAGTGAAAAAAGTAAGTGATTGGGATTGCAGAATTAGTCTTGTTACACATTACCAGTGGTCAAAGGTCTTTTACTTGAGTAAAAATGACAAAACGACAGTGTACACAATTTTACAAATGAAAGTCCTGCATTCAAAAGCTTACTCAAGTAAATATATACAAGTATTGGCCTCAAAATCTACTTAAAGTACCAAAAGTAAAAGTACTCACTACAGAGTGGCCCTTTAAAAAAATAATAAAATTAAAAAAAAATTGACATCTCTGGATTACAATTAATTTTGCATTTGGTAAAGGTTTTGGCTTATTTTAATTACTTAATATACTGCTAGGTAGTTTGACCCATAATAATACATCATAATATATTAGTTGAGTTATATTAGCTATTAATAATTTTAATCTACAAAGTAACTATCAACTAACACTGTCAATGTACATGGTTTCTTTCCACCACTGTTAATTTTATTTTCACAGTATTACAGTATTACAGAATTAGTATTATTATCAGTCAGAATGACCCTTAAAAGACTGAAAAGAAAAGGGTTACTTTTGGTTGAAAAAATGTGTTATCACTATAACCAAGACTTGAAAACATTTTTTTTAATGGAAGTAATGAAGTCTTCCTTTTAAAAATAATAAAAATAAAGGTGAGATTTTCCATTCAGTTGTTTTTTTACATTGCAGATAAGCAAATGTATATGGTATGATAATCATCAACTTTCCTATCACAGTATACTTTAAAACTGGTATATCGCTGCAACCCGAACCACATCACTTGGGGAAAGAAAGCAGTTAAAACAGACTAAAAAAGTCATAAACCCACAGACATCACCAGACGTTCTTATCTCCTCTTGTGACGTCCTGTCAGGCCTGAGCTAGAGCATTCTTCAATTTAGTCTCCATGAAATGAAACACGTCCTCGGCCTGAGGTCAGATGACTGACTCTGGCAGTGAAGAGCATTCCACGGTTTGGCCATTAAACTCCTTAATTACATTATCTGTCTCCATACTTGGGATCATTGTCCTTAAACTGGAGGAGTATGTACTGTACCAAAAGCTATGAGTCAATGTGCTAAAATAATTTAAAAAAAACATATCACTGTCAGTTAAAAGATGAGCCATAAAAGATACAATGTTTGATACAAACATTCAAGTTACTGCAAGACGCACACAGCTGGAGATCTTATGATTCACCGCAGGCAAGAACGAGAAAGGCCAGCTGCTTTAAAGCAAAGAAGAATATGCAAGAACCTACTTTAATAATTGAGGTCAGACGCAGACGCTTGCTTTAATCCTTATGAAGGCTCAGGTCACCACATCCATCACTCAGAAATCCATGCAACAGTCCAGGCAATTCATCACTCACTCTGGGATTTATTAGTTATGTCTGGAGCCAGAGGGTGAGAGGTTAAATGAGGAGCATTGTGTTAGCGGTTATCAGCAGTGAGAGCCCAAAGTGGGTTTGTGTGCTAATCCACACACACACAAACACACACAAACACACCATCAGATGTTTAATCAACACTGTGGCTGTAGCTGCCAAAGCTGGAAGTTAAATATACTGCCTTATACAAACATGCATGTGCGAGACAGTACATACACACACACACACACACACAAACACACACACACACACATACACCAAACAATCCGATAATACACAAGCTCATAAATACTTTCCCGCACAAGCATCCCGTGGAAATCTGAGCTGTCTGCAGCATAGCAAAGCACTCACCAGACACCTAAACACATGAACATACTCCTTTAGCACGCTGTATGACCCAAGAACACACTCACATGCTCATTCTCCATCTAATACACGCCTACACACACACACAAATAACTTGGTATAAACAGGGCCACTACCAGCTATCCGGATTGCCCAGGGGCACCGCACCATGTCTCATCACTGTAAGCTAATGTTGAACACGGCGGCAGTGCTTGGCGTAGCTGCTGTCACTTTGGCTTCAGATCCAGGTTATTTGCTCGGAGCTCAAATAGGGCAGGTTCTGCGTTGCGGGGTCACTGCTTTCACATGGAGGTGCATCCTCCGTCAGTGACAAACCGAAATGTAAGTGTTGCACAGGCTTTCATTACCAGCTGCAGCTTAAAAGCCTTTCTGCTGTGCTCGAGTCTTTTACATTCAGCTAGAAAACCAAAGGAGCCAGAGTGTGCGTGTGTGTGTGTGTGTGTGTGTGTGTGTGTGTGTGTGTGTGTGTGTGTGTGTGTGGCAAGTGTGGCGAGTGTGTGTAAGTGCTCTCTATCTCGCCAGCCTCAAATCCAAAGCAATTAGAGAGGCCAGATGGTGGGCTGGACTCACAGTAAATAGCTGTGCATTGACAGAAGAAGCCTGCAACAAAAATTAACTGTGACAAGGAGCCAGGATGACACGCAGATACATGACAGCATCAAAGCACCAGAGAAACATCGAGGACACGCGGCCATAACCGACCATAAACCAACTGTCACAGTCGCAGGATGTTCACAGCACAACTTGATTGTATCGTTTGGTGGGGACACAGAGGGGGTACTTGTATGTAAAAAAACGAATACGGCAGGTGCACATGCACGCATGAACACACACATTCACTCCCGTGCCAGAACGTTCATACATGGACCTGTACACACACACGGACAACCCCCTACGTGCCCTTCTGTTAAAATTTGACCAAACCAGTTTGGTTTAGTCAGAGTTCAAACAATGCAGCCTTTGAGAGGCGCTCCATTCACTGAGTTTCAGCTTGGCCTGCACATTCCCCAACTGAAAACACAAACTGCCTCCCTCCAGGAAAACCACTGAAGCTACCGCACCACATTCCTCATCTCGATCCTTTTTTCTCACTCAGTGTGTGTACAGTTTTCGCCTCAGAGGTGTTGGGGCTCCATCGAATATAATGATTATATATGCACCTTGAAATAAGAGTGTGCTCTTTGTACCGTCACTCTCCCTAATCCGAATGCTCAGGTGAAAAATGTGCCCTTTAGACAACTACAGCAGACTCCTGCATACCTGTTACCAAGGCAGCAAGTTTACTTCAGCCAACCAGGACACATATACGAATCAGAGAGTCTGAGAGGAGGTGGAGCTTGAGTACAGGACAATTGTAATCCACAAAATGGCTTCTCCTATTCCTGTGCTCACTTTCCCCATAAGCCTGTTATCGCACCTCTGTTGACACACACACAGATTTATCAAAACCGAAACGAGACACCGACCACACCAGGAAATGAGAGTGGAAAAAAAAAAAAAAGACAAACAAGCATGAGGGTTGGGGTGTGTCTGGTGTGTGAAGGATGGGTGACAAGAGACAGAGAGGCCACTTCATACCCCAATCAATTAATCCATAAATCTAATCAGTGAGAATCAATGACTGGCTCTTCTATTCAATCTGGCTCCTCAGTCATCAGAGCTCACCGCAAGTGTTAAAGAGACAGAGGAAAGGAAAAGGAGAACCAGATACCACACGCAGCAATGTTTCAAAAATCAAGAAATCTTTAATAATAGCAACCAAATACAAAAAAATATAGAAAGACACGACAAAATGGTGACAACACTTCTAATCCTTATTTTTCTCTTCAAAAAGACCAAAATAAATCTGAAATTAAAAAAGAAAAATACAAAAAGAAATAAACGTTTACACAGAGCAGTCGATAATAAAAAGCACATCTTGGGGGGTAAGACTGTTTTGTTGTGTGTACAGTTCATTTGTATAGAATAAGCACATTTGCCAGTTTTGGCAGCAATCACAGCGCAGCAGTCAAGAATAAAGCACTCAGAAAACATAAATTATAAAGCACTGCAAAATAACAGAAACGAGGGAAAACTGTAATAGGAGAAAATAAATCCTTCATGCTTGCTGTCACTGAGAAATACACAAACGTGACACCATAAATTAGTAATATCTTTTTCTCTGCTACATATTTATATATTTATACTTTATACACAGGGAGGTTGTCTCTCTTTTTTTTTTCTTCTTTTATGTGAGCGAGATGGGAGATGTTAAGGCTTTGATTAGTCATCAAATGTTTGAAAGAAAATGTGACTTTCTGGGGAAAAAAAAAAAAGAAAAGAAAAATATTGGGTATTTTGACTGCCTAACCTTGTGCTAGACCTGGGCCAGGAATGCGGATTTCTCTAAAAGCATTTTGTCTGACAAGCCTTACTTGGGTGCTCGGGTGGGTGGCAGTGGTGTACGTGTGTGTCTGTGAAGGCGGTCGCGAAGGTGTAGGTGGCTGAAGTGAGAAAAAGTCGAAAAACAACATTTTGGAGATGTGTAGGAAGTTGTGACTCTCTAAAAGCATTCTGAGGGATCCGAGAAGGGGGGAGCAGGTCAGCGCAGTCAGTGGCATTTTTTTGAAAGCTGAGTTCCCCGGTGTAGAACAAAAGCGGAACGGACAAATGGTTTCCTAAAAAGCTTGTTTTTCTGACACTGGGTGAAAGGTGTGTGTCCCTGAACGTGTTCTAGGCTACGTGGTCGCTGATTCAGGGTTGGACTATTTGGGGGATGGAAAGCAGTGGAGCAGGGGACACATCATGCTTTTTCCACAGTAACAGGACGCGGTATATGTCCTGACAGAGCCACTGAGCAAGAAGCGGAGAGAGAAGAAGTGTTTGTGTGCATCTACGCGAGCGCATTTGTGTGGGCTTATGTCAGGAGATGGCAGAGTTTTCAGGTATGAGGTGTCTTCTGCACAGTTTGGCTGTGGGAGTGAGCATAATGAGAGTGACTGAGGGGTGTTTGTGTGTGGGCGAATGCTTCTCTGCATTCTGCGTATGTACAGTATGTGTGTGAGCGTGTGCCAGTGAGCGTGCCTTCAAAATGCACAATAATATCTTTAGTTTGCCGGTTTTCCGTGGTGACAAAGGGTGGCTACTCAGGTTACAGCCCCAATAGCAGCGAGAGATGTCTCAAGGCACCCCAAGCATCACAACACACACATTGACACTACTACTACTACTACACACACACACACAGACACACACACAAAGCTGACTCAACACAGACCGTCGCTTGTGCGGTTACGGTCTACCTGATAAATTATGAGTATTGTGGGTATTTTTGCATTGCGCAGGATGTCTGTCAAGGAGACGGAGAAGCCAGTTGTGCAAAGAAACACCGTGTGCTTATTGTGTGGAAATGCAGGCAATGCTAACAAAACACAAAAATTATAAGCATATATAATTTTTCCTCCCAATAGAAATCAACTCTTAGGCTTTAGGTAAACTCTCCTCAGTCGGTTCAGTGTGTTTTAACACCCGAACCACCGAGGTATTCATTAGATTAAAAATTACATTCTGAATGCTCTCTGAGACATTTGAACTTCAGGCTTTGCCGACCATGTGCGCCTCTTTACTTCCACAACACTGGCTCCATCAATCTGATATTTACATTTTCATAAATATCCACATTTTCACAAGAAAAATAAAGATGCTTACATATATAGTACACAGATACCTCACACCAAAATGTACATACAACAGTTTTGTCCCTTATTTTGACCCCGAAAACCAAGTATTACACTCATATTTCTCTTTGAAGCGGTGACACACAAAAGTGCAAAAATAAGTAATACATTTTTTTTTTTTTTTTGAGTGGTTGTGTCAAATCAGCGGTGTTGAGTAAATTCACTGTACCCCAGGTTGACAGGAGTTGCATTTATGTAGAAGCTAAGGCCATTAGACGATAATCCCATTGAACACGCTGGCTTACAGAATGCTAGACGGTGCTCAAACACCGTTTCTGTTTTTCTCATCTGCCTCTTGTGTCCCTCTCCTGTTCTCTCTCTCCGCCTCTCTGAAAGTTAACAGCCATCACAATGGCAAACAAGGACGGCCTCTCCTTACACAGACACTTGCACTGAGGGTTTCTCACCTCTATAGCTCAAGGTTAAAAACAACTATGATAGGAAATGCAGCCATCCTTGCTCCTGGCTATGGGTCACCCTGCATTTGACCTCATGACCTGCAGCGAACTGCAGCCCAGTTCTTCGCCGGGCCTTGCAAGAGGGCAGTACAGTCATCTGAGAGCTACGCTCACCAGATTCCCAGTGGGTCAAAGGGGAGTAGATTAGAAGGCAGGGTAAAGCATGATTAGAGGAGCTACGGTGGCACTTCTCTCCAAGATTGTCCATCACAGTCATCCAGTGGCTACATAGATACAGTGACGCATGCAAATGTGCACGCTGAGCCTCAAAGACAGCAGCATGCGGCAGCCACGGAGCAATATTTGCCTGAGCTGGCCTCCGGTGGCTCGTTAGAAGGATAAATTAACAGTCAGGAGACAATCAGCCCTGAAGCTGCATCATAAAGGGCCATTTCACTGCTTGTAGCCTGTTAGTCAATATGACTCCCATAGCCTCGCTGTAGACGCAACCTTTAGTGTCTCCCGATCAATTCACTACATTTAACAATATCCGCTAATGGAAAGGAATATTACATGATCTTATTGAAAATCTATCTAACCTAATGCAGTCGCACTTTGTGGGTAGGGCTCTGTTACATCCGGCCATTTACTAAAGTGTGTGAGGAGGCGTCCGTGTGCTGAAGTGGAGTGAAAATGGCAACTCCAGGTGGATTAGTCAGTCCTGGCATGTCAGGGCAGGCCGGGCTGGAATAGAGTAAGTGGGGCGTTTGACACATCAGGAGCAGTAAAATACTCCTCTGCTCTCTGTGGCCCTGACCTCAACACCACCGGATAAATCATAACCTCCCCATAAACACTGGGAGAGAGGGATGAAGAGAGAGAGAGAGGGAGAGAGAGGCGATAGAGAGATAGAGGTGGGAGGGGGAGGAATCGCCACGTCATAAACGATAAGTGGTGGCAATCTGTTGGTCCCGGCTAAGCGAGCGACTTCACGGCTCATTACCAATCAAGCTCCGCCTGTCAGGAGCGCTCTGAAGAGACGCGGATGAGGAGGAAGAGAAAAGAAGAGACGTGCTCCTCTCTCCTTCTCCTGCATCCCTCTCTCTATCCCTTGACCCTGTCAGATCGGCTACACCTCACTCCCTCGTCTCTTGTTTACCGTCCCTTACCTCCAGGCACAGTACAAAAGTTTGCATGTGAATACCTTGTTAAGAACTTAGCTCAAACTCTCCTGCAAACTTACTTTGCTCAGATCGGCTGCCTTTGTGTTTGTGCAGCACTCGAGGTCTTAATGTTCTTTTGAAATTTTGTAGATTCAAGCGCCGCTGATAAGTTTGCAGAGAAGTTAGAGAGGAAGGCAGAGAGAGCGAAGAATGAAAGCTCGCCAGTAGACTCGAGCGTACGAATCTTCTCTAAATCACCTGATGGCTACTGTCTGTTTCTTAAAATGTCTTCCTCCCAATCCATCACCGGCTACTAACTACCCACCAGCTGTCACAGCGCGTCATATTACCAAAACAAAAGGTTTCCCACAGGAGGACTGAGAATAGCAGCCAACACGTAACTGCTTGACAACCTCTTCCACTTCTACTGTTTTGGTGAAGATAAGAGTGAATATGCAAGTGAGTTGCCTCCTCTATAGCCAAGCTTGTATCGTGATTCCATTATCCCACTCCCACACTACATGGTTTCTCTCTTTTAGTCTGTCTGTCAAGAGTCCTTGTCAAGGTCCCAGTGATAGCGATAGCATGAGCAGAAGCAGTGGGAGGCAGGTTGTTTCTTTTCTCTGTTTGATTTTCAGTTCGTAGGGACCAGATAACAGCGATGCTCCTTTCAAATATCCCTCCTCAGTCCATTTCTGGGGTTGCACTGTGATTAATAATAGGCTATGTTTAAAATCAATTTGCAAAAATAAAAGTGGTATCATTTTCTCTTCTCTATCAGACAGGGACAAGACCCCAGAGCCACAAATTCCTTGGGAGGAATCCTCCATCCCTCCATTTTTCATCTCCTCCTCCTTTCCTCTTCTCCTTCTCTATACGTAAACAGCAGTCCGTGAGATGACGGAGCCGTCCTTCTGGGACTCCATGTCATCATCCAGGTAATCTCCAATCATATCGTCCTGGCCATGCGGTGGGCGAAGCTGAAGGATGGGGGCTCCTCCGCTGAAGTGGTCATACCTCTCCTCCTCCTCCAGCTCGTCAAACTTCCTCCTTTCTGCGTCATCTAATTCACTGCTCAGAAGGATGTCTTGGGCGGTGGGCGTTGTGGCGACAACTTCAGGCCGGCCACCCATGGTGAGCGGCTGGTGGTGGTTGTTTTTCTCGGCGAGGCCCTGATGGGAGGAGCTCTCATTGTAAACATAGACAGGCCCGTTGTTGTTACCGCCTCCAACGCCCCCGCTGCCTGTGCCCGTGCCGTTCTTGCTGGCCTTCTTGCCGCCGCCAAATATACGTGTCTTCATGTCGCTGCCGCCATTGGCACGGTAACCTTGTTGTTGCCTGCGGCTACGGGTGACAAGCACGGCGATGAGAGCGGCGACCAAGAGGAGGGCCAGCAGGGAGCCAATCACAGCTCCTGCCACCACGCCGACATTGGATGGGTTCACTGAGGGCTCTGTAGGGGGGAGGAAAGCAGGGAGGGAGAAAAAGGAAGAAAGGAATATGGTTGAGAAAAAGGGAAAAAAAAGAACAGCGTGAAACATGGAAAGAGGGCAGGAGGGAAAATAGAGACAGCATAAAAAAGGAGGAAGAAAGGGTAATGTCAAGGAAAAACGAGAAAGGTAGGAGTTGGATGATGTCAGTGGCCTGTACTGTATTCAGTCAAGTGTGTAAGAGTGCTGAGGTGTCAGTACAGTCAAAAGTGTGTGTCTGTGTGTGTGTGTGAGTGCTGAGCCTCTTCCTACACTGACATTTCCTCCTCTCCCTCAGAGCTGCTCCTGTCCCCATTCCCACAGCCACGTCACAACAACGTCGCAGCCACGTTTCCCCCCGTGTTGCCCTTCAACGGCCAGGGTCCGTCCAAGGCTCCCCACAAATCACAAGGCAAGGCAGCAGCAGGGGGTAAAAAGTGCAAGCCACATACACACACACGCGCACATTTTCCGAGGGAGCAGGGAATGGCGTGTGCAGGGGCAGAACAGGTGGAGGCCATGCAGCGGAGGAGGATAATGATGGATGGAGGAGCGGAGGGTTGGGAAATTAGATGAAGAAGAGGAGGAGGCGGAGGAGGAGTGAGTGAGTGACAAAGTGACACAGCGGAATGACAACTCTTCCTGGAAGCCATGAGCATAGAGCAGGGGGACAGTTTGGCACCCCTTCGCTTCTGAAAACCAAAAGGCAATGGCTCGAGCGCATGTCGGTCTTTTTTTCGCGTGTCCATTTTTATTCAAGTACGATTGGTTTAGTCACAACTGCCATGTTACACACACATGAAAAGAAGCCATTTTAAGTTCATTTTAAATCAAACAAAGTCTTCCTTAGAGTGCAAGCTGGCTGAGGAGGGTATATAAGAAAAACTAGGCCTCCACCATCAAATACACAGTGTTTCTGTTTGTGTATCAAAACTCCAGGGAGAGTTAGTGGTGTCTAAATCAGGTGTGTGAAGACGTCCCATATGACTTGTCAGCCATATAGTGCTCCTTCACTGAACTCACACTTCCCACTCCCTCGGCATCCCTATGCAGTGATATTAGTACAATATTTCAAAGCAAGGATTTCAACAGCAAAAAGATACAACTGCTTTTGCAGAGAAGGAAACCACAGGTTAACATTAAGGCTGGCGATTGTTTGAAATGTTTTGATTTACCGTGGCAATAACACACCTAAGTTTCAACACCAAACAATACTGCTTTTAATTCCTTACTTTGTGGAATACAGACATGTTTTTTTCTAGAGCAGCATTTCCTAAACCTCTCCTTGAGTACCACTTGTCCTGCATGTTTTAGATCTCTCCTTGCTCCAACGCAGCTGATTCAAATCATCAACTGGTTATGAACTCCTGAAGCTGCTTGATAACAAGCTGATCATTTGATTCAGCTGTGTTGCGGTGGTTTGGGAAACACCGCTCTAGAGGAACCGTTTCTTCCATTTATCAAATATTTAATATATAAGTTATATTTAAGTTATGCAAACTACATAATATTACATTTTGGCAGATTCCAGGGCGTCCTCACCTGATAGAGCAGGCACCCCATGCACAAAGGATTATCCCTTGCCGCAGTGGATGTCGGTTCGACTCCAGCCTGCTGCCCTTTGCTGCATGTCATCCCCACTCTCTCTCTCCCTTTTGCGCTTAACCTGTCATATTAAATAAGGCAAAAGCCCCCCAAACTAATTTTTAAAAACGGTAGATTCACTGTGAGTTTCTCTACTGTTATAAGCATTTTTTTCAAAGGCTGAAAAAGGAAAAAAACTATGCCACTAAGTTTTGGTTTCATTACAGGCACACTGTTTCTATCCTCTGCTCTATGGGCTCACCTCCTCCATTCACACTGGCAGGGCCACCCATACCAGGGAACACCGGGTCACAGCTGTCGCAGAGGCTTCGCTCTGCTCTGCCTGTGTCTGTCTCCAACTCTTGCGTCTGCTGGTTTGACCACGGAGGTGCGAATGACAGCAGTCAAACCAGCTGCCGCTAAAGTTGAGATGCCCCTCTTTTCTAACCTGTATACGCACTAAAACAGACTGAGATTCACACATTACTAAGTCTGCTTTTCAAAATAAGTGGTTTACACAGTATTAATACATAGATGGAAAAAATATTTTTTGGATTTCACAGGAAGCATAAAATATGTTCCTTTTGTCCCTACTAAATTAAGATATTCCACTAAATTGTGAGGAAAATTATTAAATAATTGAAAATACTGCAAAAAATAGTGCCACTTAATTAAAATTCATTGAACTGACTGTTGAATTTTTATTCATTCACCACACTCTTTCTTAAGACTGATTCAGAATGTGCTTTAATAGTAAAACACAGAAAATTTTAAATGGAAAACAGGGAATTTGGGTAAAATTTTAACATAAATTTTAAATTTAAATTTTAACGTATTATGGCCCTACAAACCACACTAAGAATCTGAGAAACATTCACTGCCAGCTTTTGTATTAAAGTTGATGTTTTCAGTCAGTACCCAAAAAGTATTGAGCTTTGATACCAGGCTTAGTTAAACACTAAAGCCTCTTGGAGAGCCATGACAATGTTACTGCTTTGCACAGGCTTTTTCGGTGCCACGAGTTCAGGGCTCTAAGTGCTTTCTTGGAGTATGACAACTCCCCACAGACCCTGTGACCGTTTCCCCCATGTGGTCATCATCTATAACTCAGTGTGCAGGGAGTACGGCTCTAACAATGCCGGAGTTAAGGGTCAGGCAAATCCGAGCTGTTTGCATTCACAGGACTGTGAAGCACTTTGAAGAAAAATGCTCCAAATGACGCATGTTGTTTGACAAGGAAATAAGAAATATAACAAGCAGAACAACTTTTATATAAGAAGAAGGAGCACTTCAATATGATGGATATACAGCTTTAATCCACAAGCTGTTTATGCAACAATGTGCCTCATTCACAGCTGTACAGAGTAAACCTACTCCTTGCAGAAGTGAATATTGATGCCTGTAAATTAATCCCACTTTTACATGGTTCAAAGCATTCAAGTTCGAAGCTTATGATCTATTCTGTATGGATGCATTTTTAAAAAAATGTAATATACTTGTTTATTCTGTTAGGATAATTTTGGATGCCCCAGAAGCAATAAACAAAATGCTTTCATGTGACTTTAAATCCCCAAAGAAGGCACATTGTTGCAGAAACATCATTTTATTGAAGTCTGTTTATCAACCATCACTCTCAAAGGTGTTCAGCTTCCTTCAGGTTTGAGCGCACAAGTTACACAATAAAACAAAATAAGTCGTAGCCCCTGGTTAAAAGTGATCAAGAGCCCTTGGCTAAGCTGAACATCCTGTCTTTAGCTCTGGCTTCTCTCTCCACTCTCTGCACTTTCACCAGCTTCTGCAGAGGATTAAACTAGTAGACGTTGCTGTTGAAATCCCTGCCTAAATTTGAAAGTAGCGAATCAACCCGATTCTTATTGTCATTCCCATTTGAAATCCATCAGAAGCCAGCCCCTCTTGTTAAGTGTACAGAGAGCTGACAGAATTACTCTTGTAACGCTGATTCTTGTCAAGAGAGAGAAATGGTAGTCTACTGCTGTCTACACCTGTGCTCCGCTCTTCTCTTCCACTTTATTTCTGCCTCTCTTCTCCTCCACTACCCCTTTCCTTCATTTCTGCCACCACTTCACAAGCTGTCTCCTGCATGCACTCTTTCCGTCTCCTCTAAATCCATTTTCCCTGCCATCTCTCCAATTTACGTTTGTATTTCTGTCACATGTTACTTCTCTCCTCTGCTCTTAACTTTCAACATAAGCTTTCGGAAAAAATTAATAGTTCTATGTGGTTAAATTTCCTTGTTCTTTATTTCAATTTCTCCCACCATTCTCCCCAAGCATACACACTCTCTCTCTCTCTCCTTCTATTCTCCCTGAAGCGGTGCTAAACATTCCTGTTCGCACACATGAGAGTGAGAGCTAGCCCTCAGTGTCCACTTGTAACAGGAACACAAGAAATGCATTATCACCTCGGGGTCTGTGGTGCTCCGTGGTGCTCCGGCACATGCAACGTGGCAACAATCTCTGTGCAAACTCAGGGCCGGATGCTGTCACACACTGCCATCACATCAAAGGGAATTACAGTGAAATTTAAATGCAAATTCTCCCTAAATTCCTCTCATCCAATTATTTTTAATGTGTCGCTCAAGTCACTTCTTAAGTGTCTCTCTCAAAGTCTATGCTGGTAAATCCTTTTGTCAGTGATTATTCATGTTTTTAGTCTACCCTTCTGGAGACAACACTTAAAAGATTCAAGAGATAGATGTAAAAGGAGACACCCAAGGCTCCCAGTACAGGCCCACTACAGACCCAGACACTTCCTAACAAAGCACCAGTGGAATTTATTTCAGTGGGTGAGGAGAGGACATCTTATAAACACATGCTGTTGGATGAGACAGCAGAAAAACTGCAATATGCATGCTGTGTGGATAACAAAGGGGGGAAAAAATAGAAAAACAAACATGCAAAACTACAGTACCCCACCCCTCCCCGTCCCTGAACACACACACACACACACACACACACACACACACACACACACACAGAAACGAACACACACAACATACTGTGGAAGCCAAAAAACAGCATGCTTCTTATGAAGTGACGTCCAGCACGACCGTAAGCTCCAAGTGACCGCAAGTAATAAGAGAGATGGAGCGGAAGTAACGTCTACTGCAGCCTCCCAAAAACACGCATGGTCACAGACACACTCATACACACTTGCACACTATCATGGTCATCAGTGGTGTGATGCTGGGCCGGGCTGCACCCTGAGCATAGCTTATAAGTATTCTCCGTCAGCATGTTAACTTATTGAACAGAGCTGTGTGTGTGTGTGTGTGTGTGTGTGTGTGTGTGTGTGTGTGTGTGTGTGTGTGCGCATGTGTGTGTGTGTGCTAATGAGGGGTGGGCAGGGGGCCAGTGGCAGGCTGGAGGGAGACTTGGCTCCATCAGACCTGTTCTCTAGTTGTTTTCGCATGGCCGGAGACACACACTGACAGACACAGACAGATACAGGCAGACACACACATGCCCAAACCCAGAGGAGGAAAATGTCCAAGCCTCTTGTTCTTGAACTGACTTCTAAGATGAGTCTTAAAAAGGGAGAGAAATAAGGGGAAATCTTTTTTTTTTTTTGTTGAACTGCAGAGCTTTTCGGACCATGTGGGGGACTGAATCAGGGACATTTAACTTTTTGAGGTTCAGCTCAGTCACCCCTGGTAAGGAACGAATGAGGAGGGAGAAAATAACAAGATGGAAGATGGAGGGAATCTGGGTTAGCCACTCAAGAACCCCCGCGAGAGGATACTGGGATGGAGGGATGGATGGAGGGATGGAGACTACTAAGCTGTGATTAAGACAGAGCCACTGGTATTTAAGAGTTAAGCTTAAAGAGAGAGGGAGATAGCACGGGTGTGAGCAGGAGAGAGAGAGAGAGAGAATGCTGGGGGCAGGAGTCTCTTCTCTGAGCAGGGAGATCAGCAGCAGACTTGCGGAGGCTGAAAGACAACCTGAGAGAGATAAGGAGGATGAGGAGAGAGCATATGCTAACTGAGAGGATGAGAGATGCAATGAAAAGAGCAAACTGCAGCGAAAGAGATAGTGAGGGGGAGATAAATCGAAAGAAAGGAGGAGGGGTAGGCTACTTTGGCGTGTGTGAGTAAGCAGCAGGATCGAAGATGAGAGGAGGAGAGGCAAGGAGAAGAAAGGACATCCATCTCTTGCTCTCTGCCTCTGGGAACACAGGACAGCACTGAGGGCAGAGGACATGGGCAAACACCCACATAGACACACACAAGAGCGTAGATTTATGTGTGTGTGTGTGTCATGCAGCTGTGGGGAAGAGAGCAGTGGGGGACCTGCTATGTAGCAGGTGCTGGCCATTTCACGCCTGTCGGCCCCTCTTAGCCCTGTTTGTCTACACGAGTTCACATTAGCCTCCACAGGTCTGCATCGCACTCCCATCTGGAGTCATTCCACATCTTTTCTCTATCTCTGTTTCCACCATCATCCACTCATTTCACTCCAACCAATGCAATCTCTGAACACTTCTCTCTGCCTTCTACAAACCCTTCTTCACTCTGACACTTGCCGGTCGCCTCAGTCACCTCTTAACTGCTGGTGAATTTGGCTCATATATGATCCTCCTCCTCTGCTGGTGAGTAAGAGAGGAGTGGGAAGGAGGTGGTCGGCGAGAGAACAAGAGGAGATGGAGGAGGGAGAAGATAGGACGAGGAGACAAGAGAATGCAGAAAGAAAAAGCAAAGGAAGAGGGAAAAAAGTGGGATGAAGAATAGGAGTGGAGCGAAAATGTAGGATAAAGGACAGAGCAAGAAGGGATGGTGGAATGAGGAGGGAAGCAGCCAGGAGCTGAAGCAGCAAAGGGTGACTGATCCGCTCTGAGAGGCTTGGAGACAGACAGACACACACGCTATGCTGAGAGATAGTGGAGGCCAATAGCTGTGGAGATAGGATGCAGTGGCACAAGATTCCCATGGGAGTTTTAAATGCCGTCAGCATCCTCTCTCTCTCTCTCCCTCCATCCCTTGTGCCTCACTTTCTTAGTGTGAGGACTGCACGCTGGCACTGATTTATCCCGGTGCACGTTCCCTGGCTTTTTAGTCTGAAAGCAGCAACCTCCATCTTCCTCCCTCTGCTGCCTGCGTCGTTGTATCTTCCTTGCTTATTGCTTGTACTACACAGCAGGAGATGGTGACATCCTTTGTGCTACAGAAGCCAGTTACGCTACAGTGCAGCGGTACAGAATGGCCCCAGAGGAGCGGTGACGCATGCTGTGGCACCATAAGGAGCCAAGGGACTTGAAGAAAGATGGGGGGTGTGAGAGAAAGATTGGAAAAAAAGAATGAAACGAAGAGAGACTGAGCAAAAGGACAAGAAAAAAAGGGAGTGAAAATGAGGGCATGAAGTTTCTGGGTTGCTCTTAAACTGAAGTCGCCAGAGAAATGCACTTTTTCCCCATTACGGGCGAGGTTTACCCCTATGTCAGCAGAAAATAACTTCCGGTTAAGTGCAGGCAGAAGAGTGGAGGGGATGTATTTTGTATGAGGTGAAATGCAGGAGTGAATCCTGTTGAGGGGTGCAGCTAAAACTACTGAGGAACAGAGGGGGATGAAATGTTTTCCATCATAACGGGTGCAGTTCTGGATGGTTAAACTCACAGACCTGAGGCGGTACAACAAGCTACACAGCACACAGACAGATGCATACACCTGAATACACACATATCACAAATATGAGCCAGCAAACATAGACAGAAAGTGGATCAGCGTATGTGTATCCTCAGCTAAACCCAAGGCAATGCTGAAATACCACTTCTTTTCAAAGTCAACAGTGTCACTGCGAGTCAAATTCATCACTTGTAGTGATTGCAGCCTTATCTTCAAGTCACTGAGTCTAATGAACACTGCTCATTTGCTTTGCTTTAGTCTCTCCTGTCATTAGTGATGGCCAAGGGTACTGCTGAAAAGCTACTAAGTTTCTTTTGTGATCATGACTTAAGGAGGCAAACAGCTCTCTCTCTCTCTCTCATTTTAGAGAAAAGGCGAAAAATATCATCTTGTCCATGTGCACCACTCACAATGTGAACGACCACAAAAAACCTTGTGAACAAACCGCTTCGTAAATGCCTTGTGATGCACAAAGCAGGTAGACAGACCTTGGGTACCGCTGAGGCACAGAAGCCTTGATACATCAGTGTTATTAAGCGCATGCAAAGAGACATAGAAAAGTGACATGCATTCTTAATAAAACACGGAGACAGACAGAAATAAAAAGTTAAAAGAATGATCCCAAACGAATGCACATACATATTCACTCCCTAAAAAAAATGTCCCACGCATACATACACACCATGGACAGAGCAGCTGGACCCTCTAACCCTAACTACACACCCAAGACAGTACTCAGCACAGAAAGTGTGTGTGTGTTCATGTGACATGTGGGGCAGAACAAGGTATGTGTCCCTGGGGGAAACATGAGAGCATAGCACACCAGGAAATGTGTTGCATGTGTGATTAAAGTGCACTCAGTTCCAGTTCATCAGTTCAGATTATATAGATGTTTTCATATACAAGCCAGGGAAAAGTTTGGATGATGAATGAGGCCCAGGTGAGCCACCAATGTGTTTTTCATTTCACTTCTGAAATATTCACTGCATCACTGACGCATTTACTGCGCCCAATTAATCAGTGGGTTGTGATATTTGTAACTTTTCTAAAGGCCCAGACACACCAAAATGACATCAAAGAATTAGTGGTGACAAAAGCCAGATGTTGCCTTACGTCATCTGTTTCCCGGCCAAAAAGTTGCACTAGAACATACCGCAAAGGCTACAGCCAATGGCAGTGGAAATGACCCTCCATATCAGTGAACAGGGGCAGTTTATTTTCATCATTCAATAAGGGAAACCAGAAGATCGACAGGCAGGATCCAAATGTGACTCTGCCAGTTAGCACTTTAATAACTTCACTCAATGTTGAAAGAACAAATTATATAAATGCATTCTTGACTTGTGTACTTGTTTTCCTCACTTTCATTTCTCTTCTTGTGCACGGAGCTGAACTGCCTTCAGCGCCAGAGTCAGTCGGTGATTTCTCTCACCAACAGGCTCCGACGCCAATTCAACATGCTGAATTTGCCGCAAAGAAGCCGACTAGTGCAGGAAACAGCACAAAACCGACCGTTGTCTTGGTGTGTCGGGGCCCTCAGTTACAGTTTGTTTTATTTTTAACTCACTTAGAGCAGCAAATGTGATGACGGGGGTAAGTCTAAAGCTAATTCATCAAATCACAGGGAAGTGCACAAAAAGAACACTTCTGTGTGTTTTTCTCACACGTTCTCCACGCAGGTTTAAAGTCTGTTCAGTGATATCTGATCTACATCTCGAAGATCACTTTTGCACGTTATGTATTCACACTTTGGGGTGTGTGCTTGTTTGTTTCCTTCAACTCACCTCTGACAAAGACTGTGACCTGGTCCCTCCCGACCCCGATACGGTTCTTCACCTCACAGACAAAAGTTGTGTTGACAGCGTCGTCCACCTTCAGCACCTTCAGCTCGTTGCCATTGATCTGCACCGTGTCTGGCTTCTCTCCTGACATCCTGTGGGGACACGAGCATATCGGCATGAGGAAGAAGAAAAGGGACAAGGCCAAAGGAGAAAACGAGAACAGGATCGTGGTTTCTTTGACTTTGGGCACAATGAGAGCATCGAGACAAATCAACATTTACAGAAACGTGCTGTATTGTGCACTGTCATCATATTCTACTAATCTTGATCGGCAGAGCAAAACCAATCAGTTTCCCCCTTCCTCAAAAGGCAATCCATTATCACACAGTGGAGGAAAATACGATGGGGACAGAGGAAAATCAAAAATTGCTGGATCCAGGCCTGAAAACTCATCTCTCCTATATTTAAGTACCAGACTTTCAGTTTTTTTTCCCCTCAAATTTTGTCACAGTTACGTTAATAGCTGATAATACGGAAAAAAAGGGAGGGAGAAACTCATATTGCTCTTCTCATTATGCGAGGGTTAAATCTCGAGTCGCAGAGTCCATTATGAGAAATTATACGGCTATCTCCATAATCAGAGCACAGGGCTGTAGTGGCAATAATAAAAGCGCTGATTGCAGCTCTCTGGACCTGGGTATGAAGGGTAAGGAATTGCAGAACGAGAGATAAGAGAGGGACACTGGGAAAAAGAGAAAGAGAGGAAGAGACGAAAGGACAAAAGAGATGATGGATGTGTGGATACTCACGTCGTCCACAGGGTGGTCAGCGGTAGAGGGTTTGATGTAGCCTGGCATGTTAGCACCACATTTGTACGTCCCACGTACCAATTATTGTCATAACCCAATATCGTCACCTGAGGGGCGTCTGAGGGAAGGACAGGTGAATGACAGAAGAGAGGAGAGAAAAATGGCAATCAATTAATCACTCCAAGGTTTCATGCTAGAAGCTGAACAGCAAAGGAATTTATGGGATAATAAGTGTTGTGCGTGTGTGGTGTCTTACACTGTACCACCAGCTTCATGGGGAAGCTATCTGCTTTGGTCTGGGTCCTGTGCGCCACAATGCAGCTGATGTCTTTCCCGTTGTCTGCCGCTGTGGGAACCATGCGATACTCGCTGGTCACGGTCACAGTGTTGTCAGCACCGGGCTTAGACACCGTCGTTGCATTGCCATTGGCTGTGGTCACCCAAGAGATCTGGGCAGCGGGGCGGCCATCCATAGACACGCAGCGTGCCACGACGACCGGCTTAGTGCCTGCGTCCACTGTTATTGTGGAGGCCGAGTTCTGGGGCTTAGCTGATGGATGGATGGACAGATTGATGCAAGGGCGGAGGGTGGGGAGAGGAAGAGACACAGAGTGGCAGAGAGAAGATTAAAGGATGTAGAAATAGATAAAATGGAAATAAGACAGCTGAGGGAAAAGATAATGTGCACCATTATTGATAAACAATTTGAGTCACCAGCCTGGCAAAAACAAATCCAAATCTCCAAACATCCTGTGCCCCCCCACTTGCCCTCTCTTGCTCTCTTTCCTCTGTCTTTTATCTCTAGAGCCTACATTGATAAACACTTAGGAGCACCAGTGCAAACACACCCAAACCCTAAATCTTCTTTCACTCTCCCTCCATTTCTTTAATCCATCCCCTCTCTATCACTATCATCTGCTATTGATAAACAATTTCCCTCACGGGTCCACTGCATTTCCATACACAAATTCTAAATCACTACATGATCTCTGTCATCCCCTACCCTCTCTCCTCAGACCTCCTCAATTTCCCTCTATGATACAAGTGTGGGATCAGAGCAGAGCAGGCAGGACAGCAGCTGACAGCGGGCATGACAAGCAGCCAGATCAATATAGTGCCTTAGGGGAGGCAGGGAGGAATGATGCGTTGGAGAGAGAAGAGAGCGGAGCAGAGGCACTGGTGCCGGGCCAAGGTTAGACCAATGGTTCCATTGCATTAACAAGAACACAATTGATCTGACAATACCACTTATAATAGCAATTAAGCCTAGCTGGACATGCTTTTAACCTGCATACTACCTTTGGGGGAGGGAGAGAGCGAGAGAAACAGACAAAGAGAGGCAGGCTGAGAGTACTTTGCATTTTTATATATAGTACGCAAGTTAAGTATGCACACTCCCTATAGATGGATGGATGAAATCCAAATTCTAAGAAAAACCAGCTATAATGCACCTTGACTCCACACGTCTCTCAAAGCTCTAGTAGAGAGACGAGCACCATGGTTATTGGTGAGAGAAGCTAATTAATTGATAAAGGTAGTATTAGACAGTTGGCCAATTCTCTTGCAATATAAATTTGACAAAGAGCCAATTTGGGCTTGAAAAATGGTACTTTTCCTAGCATAATGAATTAGACATTTTAAAGGGAGCATTCAACAATGTTTCAAGTTTTTGGGAGGCAGAAAGAGTACCAACAGCTTGGATCCTGGCCTTGACAGACAGAGCAGTAAAAATTATAACCCAGTATGGTGAATAATATTTATAACAAAGCTCCTGTTTATCTTAAAGGTCCGCTTTTGTAGAGCTATTATTGCTGATGTTAACTAGACCAAATCACTGTGGCATTGCGCTGACAACAAAAAACACTTCCAGGTAGACAACTAGCAATAGATTTCAATTGCATAGATAAGTAAAATCGTCAAACTTCTTTATTTCTGTTGTGATTTCAGCCATAAATGTAGCATTTAGAGATATATAGTTGTACATGATGGTCCAACCCATCTGACACTTTTGTAATCTTTATTGTCTGTGACTGTGTGTCCTATAATATTTCGCCTATCTTTATATAAACACGTAATACATTTTGTAAGTGACCTTACCCAGCATTACGAGGAATGTGATGCCTTGCTCGTTGCCACTGGGGTAAGTAGCATACTCGCAAATGTACTTCCCCTCATCGGTCATCCTAACATCACTTATCTGGATGGAGGGACTGGCCAGGTTTGGAGGACTGGGTGCGAAGCTGACTCTGCCTTTCACAGGTGATTCAGGGTAGTTGGGGTCAAAGTTGGGGTGAAACACAGCAATATTGATCCTTTCTCCATCCTTTGGCTCATATATCCACGTGACCTGGTGGTAGAGGAGGCACAGGGGTCAGGTTAGGATGTGTACAGTGACTGAGAAAAACGGCCTCATTTATCATGCCATTGATAAGCAGCACTGGAGAGCACATCTTGCTGTAAACTCCACGGGGCAGCGTTCACAGCATCACAATCAAATAAGTGGAGCAGGTATGAATATGCATGTGACTTTTTCAGGAGCAGCACTTGCTCACTCTCTCTCACTGCAGCTCTTAGCGGAACCAAACAGAGTTGTGTACTTCCCACTTCATTGAGATGCGACTAAGAAGTGTTTCTATTACCATATTCAATCCCCTAAAGCAAAATGAAGCTTAGTATTGTTTGTTTGGAGTAATAAAACATTAAGCCTAAATGTGATAAAAAACCTATTACTAGCCTCAGGATTATTTCTGAGGGCTATGATTTGCTAGATTAAGGTTTAATGGGGTGGGTAAACAAGGCACATGGACCTGCATTATCATTTTATGTTTATTTTGATTGTGTAGAATTGCTCTTATCCATCTGTGCGACTAAGTTTCACACACCTGCAGAATCAGGTTGATACATAATTGACAAATCCTTTATTTTACCGGGAAAACAGCCATATGTTTAGTTAAATATTACATTGTGTATTCGCTTAATGGCCAATGTGTTCACTTCAATTGTGAAAGCAAATTGTAGTCCCAGACAATTTCGACAAATTGTGCTGTGTCAAGTCAGCACAATGAGCTGCAATTTTGGGATGAAACAGACATTTTTATTAGAATTTCATAACACAAACCCAGTTTGGAGGTGATGTGACTGGGTGGTATAAGAAAGTAATCAAATCCCAACTGGAGAAAAAAATGCACTGTATCATGACAGTGTGTATCTGACCATTGTGAGCTGAATCCCAGTAGCATCAGTGAAGGCACAGCGCAGGTTGACCGTCTGGCCGGGATACGACAACACCTCTGGCTCCACCTTCACCCGCTGACCCGACGCTCCTGGAAGAAGCAGAGACAAACATTAATGATGGTTGTTTCCTTTCCTCCCAAATGAGGAGAGGAGACAAGGAAAGGGTGCAGAGGAATCGTTTTAGCACTGAACAAAAGCTCCTGATGATAAATGAGGACAGCGTGGAAGTGTCTGGTAGAACAGAGGACAGCATTAGTGAACCCAGGCAAGTAGGCCAAGAGTCTGGTATCTCTCCATGACTGTGCGTGTGTGTGGACGAAGCGGCCGAAAAAAGGGGGATGTGTGCAGGAGAAAAAAAAAAGAGGAAAGCCAGTTCTCTTTTGCACATAGGTCATAAATCATCCGGATGGTTTGTGCTTTTCTATAGCCTGCCATTTGCTGCGCCGACACATTCCTGTGTTACAGCAAAGAGTCAAAATAAATATGCTTTTCTTGGTGTGCTGTATCAGTGGGTGTGTGAGACACAGGGAGAGCGAAGGGAGCTTTAAAACGACAATCTGTCCGTGTTTGTGTGTGTGTGTGTGTGTAATCCAGGTCTCTGTGAAAATGTAATTACTTGTATGAGTAAGCGAGCATTAGTGTATGTCAGCAAGATGGCACCTGTTTTAAGTAAGAGTGGATTACCTGCGGATACACAACTTCAAATGTCTGCAGCCGGGGCTATGTGTGTGTGTATGTGTGCTCACAATGTGTTCAGCAGCAAGCTATAACAACACCAAGGACACACAATTTCCCCTAAAGACAAACAATTACTTGCGGAACTAGTTCCACTGGTTTGTGCTGAGCCAAAGCTGTTGTGTTGAGACTAATATGATCTGCAGGGCTGATGGAGCACACACACAAAACACCCACACAGATGAAACCCATAGACTGGTAGATAAGAGGAAAGGCCAGTGCTGTCTTTCTCTTTTGACGAGCAATAAACACCACACCTTCTCTACTCTAGGGAGATCTGAGATATCAATACGGTGGAAGAGAAGGAGGAGAAAGGAGTGAAAGAATGAGTGGGAAAATGGAAGAAAACAAGCCTTTCCTAGAATAACACCAGCTCTCCCAGGACCAGCCCAATTTACAACCACAAAACAACCCCCTTGTAGCCACAGAGGAACCTCTGGACAACCACTGAGCAGCCTGTGGGAGCAGCAGAGAGTCTTATTGGGCTGAAAAGAGGAACAGCTCACTCTTTTTCTTTCTTTTGGACACACATACACAAGCATATCTGTGCAAGTAGACCCACAAAAGCATTCATGCACATATACATCACATATACAGCTTTATTGGTGATCTCCTGGCCTGTAATCTTTCATATGTCGGGAGTATTTAGTGAAGATGAAGCTATAACCCCTTCTGTCAATCTACCTGAACTAGTCTGACTAACTACAGATGAGCTCTGGGAATGCGAGCTGTGCTCTGGTTACCAAAGGATGTAGCAGAGCGAGAGAAAAGGGGATGAAGGGTTATTGAAACCCTTGATTACCTGTCTTGATTGAAGTGTATGGAGCAACGTCAGAGGTCATTAAACCGCACAGAGTAAAAGATAAGTTACTCTGCCTCAGGTTTCACTTGTGTGCACATTCACACACAAACACTGTTGTGTCCACACATAATATGGGGGCAGAGCTGAGCTGGGGCCTGTTGTCTGTCATTCTAAGGCAATAAGAGGAGAGCCAGCACAGGTCAGCTCCTGCCAGAGCTCAGAGAAGAGACAGGCTGGCCTTATGAGACTCTATACAGCCCCAGGGAAATGAATATTACATGCAAGACATACAAGGAGTTGCACGTCTTCGTCCTCCATGAGAGTCCCCAAATCCCAGCCCCGAAGTCTCAGAGACTCAGTGTCATTGAACACCAGACACGGAGAGGAAAAATTCAGCGTGTGCATGTGTGTGCATGCACATGAACACATCAGACTTTGGGAAACGCTTAGGCAAGGCGGCATTTGAAATAGTAATTGTCAGTATAAATATTTAGAGAGCATTGGTCATATTTAACAGAAGAGCGAGGCGGGAGGTGGAGAGAGACAGGATCTAAGGGGAATTAGAGAATAAAAGACGGTTCAAGGGTAAGAGCAAGAAGAAAAGAGCGACAGAGGGAGAGAGAGACGGAGGGAGTGAAAGAGAGGGTTGGAGGGAAGAAGAGTGATAACAGAAGCCTTGTGTCACCGCTGCTCCACTTTACAGTAGCTCCGCTGCCTGCAGGTGACATACAAAGAACGCCACCAAATCAAAACGCACATGAACAAACAAATGCATGCACGCTGCCCTCTTCAGCATCATCAAATAGTCAGATGTCACCCTCCTGAACACTGTCACCTATCATTATGTCTTTAACACCCACATGATGTGCATGCGCACGCACACATTATGCTGATGGCGCCGCGACAGCCCTGCCATATTAACACAGTCCTCTCTGATCCCCTGCCTGGTCACACTGACATTTCCATATTTCCCACCATTCGTCTGTGAAGAGGGGAAATGAATTAGGAAGGAAGGAGGAGAGGAAGTGTGCAAGGATGGAAGGATGAAAGGAGACCAGAGACAGCCTGGGAATGCCAAAGTGACGGAGGATGAGAGTGGTGGAGGAGGAGGGTGGTGTAAGGAAAGTGGGGATGAAAGTGTGAGAAGACAACGTGGTGCCAGGAATAGAGAATGAAAGAGGGAGTGCAAAGAGAAAGTGGTGAGAGAAGAGGATATGAGGAGGAGGATCTCGAAGGGGAGACTGTGTGAGCTATAAACAAGGTTAATAGGAGACAGCTGAGGGACAAAAGAGAGACATTTAGGAGAGAGGAATGAGAGAAGTGAGAGAGGGAGGAGGTGAGAAAGAGACCAAGAGAGAGACTAAAAATGGAGAGGAGGTTGGCGGGGAGGGTGGTACAGGTGGAGAGAAACAGAGCGAGGAGAGGCAGATGAGGGGAGAAGAGACGGGAGGTGCAGAGCAGTGCGAAGCAGGATAGACTCCACACCTGACCTTGTGAGGAACACTGTGACTGTGAATAGAGAGAGCAAAAAGAAAGAAAAAAACAGCACAACAGACTGAATGAGCAAGCGGAAGCGAGAGAGTCAGTAAAAAAAACTCAAAATCCTCATTTTCTCTGCAGCCCATTTGAGCCAGCAGTGGCTTATAAAACGAACATACGCTTATCAGGCTGTGTCCGCCTGCCTCGCTGCCTGGCTGGCTAACTCTGACGCCTAATGGCATTCATGTCCTCTGCCTGATCCCTGCTATAGCGGAGAAAAGCACAGCGTCAGGGGGACAGGGAGTGCAGGCCATCACCTAAAATATCTAATGGCCTTCAGAGCTCACTGACTCTCTGCCATTTCATCAAGCTAGTGGCTATGCACTGTCAGGTGGGCTAGAATGAAGCTTCGCCATTCTCCGCGTTCTTGACGATTGCTTCCAAGCTCACTCTGTGTTTGTGTATGTGTGTGTCTGAGAGGAGAAAGTGCAAGACAGAGACGATGAGAAAATGTGGGTGTGTTTTTCCTTTGGCCTTTCTAGTGCATTGCTGTCTCAATAAGCATTCTGGGCTTTCATTATTCTTTCTGGTCTGTGTGAATTTCTCTCTTTCCATTATTCTCTTGTTGTTATTGTTGGGCCCAACCTCTCTGCTCCTGAAGAATAATAGCGCTGATACAGACAGTATGGGGCGTCACTAGCCTGTCCTGATGGAAGCGGTCTTTGTCAGCTCTCTCTTTCTCTCATTTTTCTTCCTCAAAGATATTTTTTTATACAGGAGAATTAGGATAATTCCCATCCTAAGTTTCAAATATGATCAGTTGATATGCTGAGTTTTACACCCCAGGGTGGCACTTGTGATGTAATGAGTTACTGAGATAGTGCAAGACACATTTTGGTCAGACTTAACAAAATCTGTAAATGTCTGCGCAGTATACAACCACTATACAGTACTGGTGGCCTAATAAATGCTTGAGCAAAATAATGTAAAAACATCTAATTATGAGCACAACACTTGCATTTACAAACAGTTCCAATCCTCCTTGGGTCGATGCACAGGCATAAATTATCTCTGAGCTCAATAAATACATGTCCATTAAAAGGAAGGTATGGGGATGTTTAGATCGTGTGTTCACAAAGGCCACATTTTTCACCACTTATTTATGACATACCTTGAAACGGTTCAGTTGGGCGTATGAAGGGCTCATCATCTTTTATGCCATAAAATTCCTAACTCATGAAAAATGCATGTTGCATGTCAATGTTGTTACATATTCACTCCTACGTTTAAAGATATACTATGTAGAATTGTCAGTTGCTGTTTGTCAACACACTTGCCGGTGAAAGTATAAACCAACCCGAGATCACGGCTAGGGTTTTTAATCAAAGTACTACATAATACCAGGGTATTTGGAAATCCAGAAAGTATGATTTTTAATTAAAAAATAAAGAGCATCTTCCCTTTATTAAACTGAAATGGAGGTGCTGTATTTAGGCGATTTATTGTAGTGCACAGCACGCACCACAAGAGGTAAGTCTTTTCTGACGGAACAGGAAGCTGAGGTGGGAAAGATGGCAAACGCGAGTGGTAGTGATGCGTGGGTTGCTTGTAAATGTTGCTGCTGGTGTCATCATACGATTCTGCAATGTATTTTTTGAATTTGCATCGGAGTCTTGTGTCCCTTCAGCTCTGAACAAGTTCCGCCCATCCAGCACACCAGCTTGATCAGGGCTGTTAGGGGTGAACCATGTCGTAGAGCATGGGTTAAAGGCTTCCTTTACTTCCACCAAAACAAGACCCCGAGTGTTGTACAATGGTGCAAAGATGATCTATCAGATCTCGTTACTTTACCCATTGTTCAGTGCTCTTGGTTTTATTCTCAGTGCGACAGTGCATGCGTGTTTGTGCGCTGGCCTTGGATACAAGTGGTTTCTAAATGAAAGCTCTGCCAAATACTGGCTTTGTGAGGCTCCCGATGTGCAATTTTGTTTTTGTTTTTTCGAGACATTGGCACAAAGAAGCTGATTCAATTCCACGATTATTACTGGGGTTGTAGTTTTGTACAGTGCAGCTTGTAAGTATTGGGACAGTGACACATTCTGCTGTTGTTTTGGCTCTACACTCCAAATAGACTTGAAATGAAGCAATAACTGAGATTAAAGTGCTGACTTTCAGCTTTAAGGGTGTTTGAGAGTATTTACTTCCATTCTGTTCCCCTCCAGTGTGGGAGTCAGTCATAGCCCTTTTGTACATCGATTTTTTTGAATAGCAGGACAATGACAGGGCAACTATTCCGGTGTTTTTTTAAACTAATGTGGATATTAACTCTCTTACATTAAAACTGAAAACTGAAATGAAAAATAAAACTGACAAAACTGGAATAGCAAGTTTCATTTCAAATTCAATGTGCTGGTACAAAGAGCCAAAATAATAAAAACATATCTAAATGTTTCATAACTAACCTGTCTATCCATGACAAGCAACAGCTTGTGACTGCAGTTCCCCCTCACTAAATCTTGTGAATGATGCATCTGTTATTTGGGTGCTGACTGCTCGTCTTATCTGGACTCTGTTAGGTCTTTTGTGCAGCTTTGAAATCTCATACCCAGAGACCATCAAATGTGTGACACATGCTTATTTGGCTCCGATTAAGCAACTACCAAGCAAGATAGCAACTTCTCTTCCTGGATTCCACACAAGTTAACATTACATCATAATATAAAACAAATATGTAACTAGAAAAGTGCACTCAGGAGAATACAGATCTCAAGGCGGCCTCATGCCCCCCGGGCAGGCTGCATGCAGCCACTCTAGACAATTCTTGTAATTCCAGCAGACATGCAGAAACGTGTTTCAAAAGGATCCCAGAAACTTATAAAAATACATGACTCTTCTATTTTTGACAGAGCCACCGCATGTTGCACAGAGTGGATTGATTTCTCCTGCTAACAGGCACTGTATGTGAAATATAGATGTGATGTTATTATTAGGATTAATGTATTTGCTATTAACTAAAACACAGCCCCAAATCTTTCATGACCGGAATTTTAATGGCATTAACTTTGTGTCATCGTCTGTAGGTTACAGCACCACAAAATAGAATATAAGGATATAAAAAAAAAAGATTTGAAAAACACAAAAACAATTTAAGTATATAGCCATTACTTATGGTGGAAGAACAAATATCATGAAAAAATAACCAGATCAACAAAATTTGCAATTCTACAAAATCGGGAAGTCAAAACGCACCGCTTCTGACATGCTTTCAGTGCAGTATGATGGCATGCAACGGATGGAACAAAACTGGGTTGCAGGCAGGGCATGGAGAGATGGCAGCAAAAACAACAAAAACTGAGACTAATTCATATTGTGCCTAACTTTAGTGGATCATAACATAGCAGGCATAGAATTAATCTGCAGATGCTCCGGCTCAAAATGAGAACAAACTTTTTGTATGGATGTTAGTTTTTGAGCTTTGACGAAGTCGGACACGTCATTTGCAACAGACGGTAAAGCTTATTGTTATAAGCCAAGATGATTCCCCGCAAACTGGCGCCACCTACTTGCCAGTAAAAAGGAAGGGCGTGAGTAGTCTAGGACGAAATACAACAGATAATTAAAGAGGCTTTTCAACAATTGTGTGTCACTGCAACTATGAAAGGTCCTTCCACATACGGGCATTGTGCACACAAAATATTAGGCCGATTGGTGCAGCAGGATGGAAGATAAACTGCAAACAGACAGATACACACACACCTAAATTCTCAACCAAACACGTGATCCTCTCCAAGCTCACACCTGACAAAGATAATTAAAAATCCAAGGCAAAAGGAAACAAAAAACAAAAAGAAGACGGGCAAACTACAACAACAATGAACAATTAATCAACAACAACAAAAAATACACAAGACAGTAATTACAACAATCACAACTACCCACACTATATCCAAATAGTCAGTAAACATTAAATTCGGCTAAAAATTGTGGTAGTAGTAGTAGTATGACTAAAAACAGTATAAACTGTGACTGAAATAAAATGACCACAGAGTTCCTCATTAAAGATCACACAGTCAGATATTATGTAACATAACACGTCCTATTTTGAGTATTTCCTTTACTGTGTTTTAAAAACAATTTCTCTATCTGACACTCTAGTTTAAAAGGCCTGTATGTGCAGCTTGGATTTCTGTGTGGTGCTGCCATTACTTTGTCCAAACCAAAACAGTGACACTGCTGTGGCTGCGTGTCATGTCCAAACTGCTGCTGGTATGTACTAATAGCCGTTATCAGCTGGAGTCTGAAACAGCACCAGCCTGAACCTGCTGTCGACTGCTCCTGCTGCTGCTACCCGACACTGTTGCAGCGCTGCTTCCTCTGACCTTCACATGCACACGCACAGGCGTGGGCGCACATACAGCCACACAAACCCACAATGAACGTGCATACACTGAGCATGCACACACACACACACACACATTTAGATGTGGATACTTTGGTATGCAGGGAGCAGAGTGGGAATGCAGCTTAGCTTTGACAGGCGAGGCAGTTTGACAAGCCAAGAATAAAACTAGGAAATGAAGACTTGAAATGTGTCTCGGCTTCTCATTGACCTTTCCACTGGGTTCTCTATAAGGAGCCAATCGATATCACATGAGAAAAGCTACATTTAGAAAGTAGCCACTGCTCATTATGGACTTCTCCAATGACATCCTATTATAATCCATTCATGCTGTGAGCTTTAGTAGTGGGAGCAATTGAGACGAAAGCACCTTGGTTTGATAAAGAAGCGCACTTCAAAAGACCAAGGCTATCATGCCAGATCTGCTCTCAAAAATCACCATAGATGTTCAATCAGCTCGGAAATGTAAAAAAGAAACACAGTTGTAAAAAGGGTTTGGTGTTACAGCGAGGTTGCGTGCAGGAGACAGCAGGTAAAAAACCAACCCCTGTGATGCAACAGGAGCAGAGAGAGGAAGAAAAAAAAGTGTGAGAAGAAGAGAGTGCTACATTTTACTTTGTTCACTGTGACATGATGAAATATTTGATAACTGACTCTGAACACAGAGTGTAGAGAGAGAAGGGGAATCAGACACACAGGAATAAATGAGGAAGTGAGGCAGAAATGCATGAAATGTAACAGAAGGGGAGCGAAGGAGAAATAGGGGTTTGGAGGGAGGGACACAGGGAGACATGAACAGGCTTCAAAGTGCCAAGGAGAAATGAACAGCTGGAGGAAAAATCTGCACAGGGAGGTGTGAGTGTTTGGTGACTGTGCATGTGTGCGTGTGTGTATTTACACACACGCATCTGTATACTGATGCATATTCCTATTTGGTTGCCTGTTTATAACAAACATGCCCTAGGACTTGAGCGAATATCATTTGCAAAAATAAGCATTTGCCAATTCAATTAAGTGCATCATCTTAATGAAAAAAGACCCAGCAGGGAAGTTTAAAACGCTTAAAAAAAGACAGTTTAATGCTCTCAAAAGTGTGCACACTTCAGCTTAAAAATGCCAAAACTTCCTTCTTGAAAAGCTGGACTATGACCTCAATGTTACCATGAGACTATAGGTCTATACAGTATGCATGAGTTCGAGAGAAAAAGGAAACTGACAAAGTAGAGGAATTCACAATAGGATCTTCCAGCCATTTAACTGCAGGGGCCCTGACAAGAAATTACACACACAATAGCCTATGCATACATCTCTCTGTGGACCTCTCTCCCGCTCTCATCCTCTATCTTCCATTCTCAGCTATGTACATACCACAAACAGAATATTTCAGGTCTTGCAAGCTCTGGCGGGCAAACAGGTCTGAAATAGGAATCCTGTTTGTTTGAATGAAATTGGAAAAACAGGAGTGATCCATCAACTATACATGCTGGGTTCTTTTGTTTTACTGCGGCGTATCTCGCATCGCAACAGATGAACCTTACAACCAACAACATACGCAACACGCTTAATCATTTAGCATCTGCCAAGCTAAGGGAAAACCGTGCATAAGAGATAAAAATGACTTGCAAAGTAGTCAGAATGGTGTGTGTGTGTGGTGTCGTGGCTAGACAAAACACATCTCCACACGTACATCTGCTAGGTAAAGTATAACCACATTTAGACAGGCAGTCATAGAAACACAGAAGATCGTACACACGCGGGGTGGAGAGGCACTCCTCTCCACTGAGTGAATAATTCATCCCCGGGTAAGAACGAAAGCAGTGTGCTCTCCTCCTCCTCCTCTCATCTCTTCATTATTGATAAACACCAACATCTACACTGTACCTGACCCAGGAGAGAAAGAGAGGAAAGAGAGCGAATGAAGGAAGGAGAGAGATGGTCAAAAGGGAGATACTGTTGGAGGGGAAGGAATGCAGCAACTGTGTAAAGCTGAAGTGTATAAAGCATAAAACACAAAAAAGGAAAATGACCAAGGTCATAAAAGACGTGAGCGCAGTTTTATGGCATTGCATGTTTTCATCTGGCGCTGGGCCCGTTTAGGGTCAGTAAAGTCTTGCTTGTAACAGGCGGTTTACTGTGGACAGAAAGGACACAGCTCTCCTGAGCCAAACAAATAACTGCTGCTTCTATACTGCCTTGCTGCTGCTATCGCTTCAACCCACTGAATAAGTGACTGAATAACTTACTGGCTGGATAGCTGACAGACACCCAGCTCCCCTGCGGCTCCTGGCTCTGCTTTGTCTGCTCGGGCCCTGCACATCATTCTACCTCCACCGCACTTGCCTTCTCTAGGCATCGCTCACTTCCTTCCTTTTTTTTTCTCCCCCCTCTGTGCCATCGCCCTGTCCTGTCTTTTCATTTTGGAATAAATCCTTTTCATCCCTCTGGCTCATTCTGCTCTTCCTTGACTACTTTTTTTTTTAAAACTCTGCTAGTTCTTTTTCTGTCTGACTTCTTCATTCTAGCCCTGTGTGCCATCGCTCCTCATGGTAATTGTACCGGGCATGTTATTTTAGCCCTGAATGTAATTTTGGGGTTTTACTGCCGGGTGACCATAGTGACAGATCTGCAGTCCGTGTGCAGGCATAAAATGTAAATCCAAGGCTTCGGGAAAACATTTTTCAGGTAGGTCTGGGGTCAGTGTGTGGGAAATATCTTGATCTATTTCCCATTATGCATGCCGAGGCCTTCCACCTCTCTATCAGGTCGAGCAGTGAGCTTGCCAAAAAAATTCTTCAGACATCACTCTCTGAATGACTTTGGAAGTGTGTGCTTGTGTGTGTGTGTGTGCGCGCGCATGTATGTGTGTGTTTGTGCATATCCAGAGTCTGGCAGCATCTCACTTTGGAAATAGCCATGAATTAAAGGATCAGGCTAAGTCAGAAGTGCACAGGAAGAAAAAAAGTGCCAGTTACTTCTACAAATGTCAAAGTTGGACTGTGTCTATGTGTTTATCTCTTTATCCATCATTTCCTGCGTGTGTGTGTATACATCCATGCCCCGGTATGTCAGTTGTTAACATAATGTGATTATGTGTCCTATTTTCGCCTCCCTAACAACACTTGGATGTGAGAGCCTACCGAGGTGTCAGAGAGGATATTTCAGGCTGGGTGTGATCCTTTCCCTGAATAAAAAAAAAAACAAAAAAAAAACAGCCGCCTGTTAAAGTGAAAGGAATTCCATGACAACCCCGCCTCCAGACCAAAACACAGCTGTGTTTCCAGGTTGTTTGACGCCGACGTTCACCTTTACTTCACCTTGGGGAAGCTTCGTTTCTCAGCTGCTCACAGTGTCACGGCTGCCACTCAGCCAGCAACTGACGAGCCCATTGGTCAACAATGCTGTCAACGTGCAGCTCATCCACAGTTGAGGGGGTGAGAGACCAATCCAATTTATGCTGCACATTAAAGGATTAAAATGCAGTACGGTGATATGAGGGAGACAGCTATCAGCGCAGTCAATCTGTCAGGAGGATCACACAGCGTGTTACCAAATCAATGCCGGCCATATGGAAGACAGAAGGTCGGGCACCGCAAGCAAACAAACAAGGAGGTGCGTACCAATATTATGATAAACTGATGACTGTGTCCGTCACAACAACCAGCTGGATTGAATTACTGACGGTGAGTCTGTGTAGGAGCACGGAAAAGAAGTCTGCAGGGAAAGATTTGAGAGGACAGACGAGTTATGTTCCAAAATATGACACCCACCCACCACTTGAAGAAAAAATAAAAGCAGAGTGTCTGCTCTTGCAAAAGTATTGCCAACATACAGTAAGAGCAAAAGTTCTGATTTATTATGATTATGACTCATATTACAGAAACACTGCAGGGTGTTGCACAAATGTCAGAGATGTGGATAGCTGATTAGTCTACCTGCAATTTAAAACTGTAATAAGAACATGCAACAGCTCTTAAAATATTTCACATAAAGGACAAAGAAAGCTACACTGAGGTGGGAAGATGATTAGTAAACATCAGGTAGGTAGGATGTGGGAAACACAAAGATAGGAATGGGGACAGTAGATAACTGAAGCAATTAAAAAGCAGAAAGAATCTATGCTTTGTGTATTAGAGCAGCTGCATTGTATGCGTTGGAGTTTCCTTCCCGCAGGTCTGCAGTGAGCTGTGAGGGCGGAGGTGAACGGCCTATTGTCTTCGAGTCTCAATAGGAGGCAGGTAAGATGAAACTCTTCACTTCAACACTCCTCCCATCAGTTCTCCCACAAAGGAGAAGGGGAAAGGTGATACCGAGGAGGGAGGATGAAACAGGGATAGAAAGGAGAAGAGAGAGAGAACTTGGACTGCGGTTTCTATAAGGTATAATGGAGTATGAGAGTAATAAACAGCAGGAAGGTATGAGGAGGTTGAGTTCAGGATTGTTCTCTAGTCCTCCCTCCATCTGTTTGTACTAAACATGAAGATCAACTTTGAGTATTCTCTGAAGGACAGTCACTATGACAACTTGCCTTAGGAACATGGTGTATTGTTTTGATGCTGGTGGATGGAGGGGTGACTGAAGAGCAAAAACACAGACAGACAGACGAACAGCTCAAGGAGACAGATCATAAGAGGGAGCGGCGCATAAACCGATATTTCCTTTCACATTAATCTGTTGGATTTTTTTTAAAAAATAGAATTCTCTGAGAAAGTTTAGCTGGCTGGTGGTCAAAGTATAATAATAAAAAATGAAACCACTTTAATTATCCTTAAAAAGGCACCTGTGCATGTCAACTCAAATATTAAACACAAAATGAAATATCAGACCAGACGCAGTGAAAAGCTTTACAGTAAAAGAAATAAAAAAAATCTATTTACAATTAAATAGCCGGAGGAGATAAAGGACTTAAATATATAAATATATTCTAAAAAGCATGTAAAGCAGAAATGTGCTAGATTGAAGTGTCTCAGTATGCGCATAATTTTTCTTACAATTTGCCGGTCGCAAAGAAATCCAAGTCCCTGTGTTTCATTCCAATAAACTTCAAAAAGGTTTGAAAATACCGTCTCTGTCCTTCAGCGATAAGCTATGAAACACAGATAAAGGAGAGGGTCAAAAGACTCCCTTAATTATTGATAAAAGTGACTAAGAATAACTGCTCTCACTCATTTTCAATAAAAGAGTCTTTCTTTAGTCGCTACATTTAATCATAACAATGTTTACATTTCACCTTAATTTACTGTCAAACATTTTACTGGACTAAGTTGTTGATGAATTTAATGTTCAGTTTCACTCTATGATTGTTGCATCCGAAATGATCTCTTCAGCTTTCTGTAGATAAATCCCCATTTGATTGATGAATCGTGCTCATACTGTACATATATGTTGTTTATGCTACCTATATTCCCATATTTTCTTCTATGTCTTTCAATGTAAAGCACATTGAGTTCATGTGTAATAAAATGTGATACATAAATTAAAATTGCCATGCCATGAGTACATCTGTAAAAATGTTGAATAACTGCTTAGTTTTGATAATCTTACATGTTTAGGTTATAAATCAAGCACAAATGGGAACTATTGACTGGTTCTAGCTCCTCAAAAATGAGGATTCGGTGCACCTTGGGCATAAAATAATCTACAAAAAGATCCCAAATTAGAATTTTTTATATTCATTAATGAAATTAACAGCAGTATGAAGAATGTGTTGATGCAGGCATGTGGTTGTTTACAAGAGTCCACTGCTGTTCTTTTGTTTTATTGCACTTTTTTGCATTTTGTGTTGTATGTTGTATTTTAATATGATGTGCTTTTGAACAGAGGCTACTTTTGCAACATCTCTCTTGTAATGAGATTTTCGGTCTCAATGAGACTTTCTGGTAAAATAGAGGTCAAATCATAGACTGTATTTTGAAGCCTCAATTTGGCCTTCGCCATCTTGTATTTCTAGAGCCAGAAGTAAGCATATTTGAATGAGGGGGGTGGATCTGATTTGTTGACTGTAGCACCTTGCAGACAGCATGTCACTCCGCTTTTAAATATGTGTAACTTTAAGCATTTATAAAATCTAAACAGGTGAGATATAAAAACTCAACCTATAGTTGGATGTTGACATTAGAAGGACCAGAACAGTTTTTATACCAGGCTGTAAACATGTTTATTTCTGTTGTAAAAGTGTGCATTTTGCCAGGGTGTCTATGGGGATTGACTCTCTCTTGGAGCCAGCCTGAAAGGGCCAATAGAGGAACTGCAGTTTTTAGCACTTACACATTGGCTTAAGTTTATTGCCCCGAAGGTTGCTGCTTGAATGAAAAAAAAAAATTTTTAAAAAGATTTTTAAAATTGTTTTATATCACCACAAATTGAAAAAGAAAAAAAGAATTTAAAATTTATTATAAATTTAGCTAGAAAAATTTGATTTATATTTTTATTTTATTTTTTATTTGAATACATAATAAACAATTTATTCAATAATGTAAATGCATTATTGAACAAAAAAAGTTCCTGCAACATACATGATGAAACGTAAAGGAGGTCAATCACAATTCAGAGGAAACCTCTGCTTTTTCTCTGTCAAAAAAAACTGATACAATACATCTATGAAAAAATGAGGCTAATTATCAAGGCTAATTAAAATCAAAAACCAATCAAAAACCAATCATGCTATTTAAGGGTACAGGAACTGAAGTCTGCAATCGGTAACCAGAACAAACAGCTTGCTGTCCTCGGCACCTTTACTTGTCTTAGAGGTGGACAGCAGTGGATTGAGTTTCCCCTCAATAACCGCATGAACCCTGGTTTTAGCTCGTAATGGCTCGGCAGTCACAATGATGCTGCAATTGATCTGACTGTGATTGAAGCCACTTCCCAGAGATCATAAGGAGGAGCACAACAACAAACGCACACCCGCCAGAAAAACACACAAGCTGTTGGAGCCGTTCCCTGTCAGGTCGTCATTACATTGAGTTGGGGCCGCCTTTGTTTACCATCTCCACCCTTAAGGCAGAGTGACAGATAGAGGATTGGGAAGTGAGGGATAGATAGATGGGGGTATGAACAGCCAGAGATGGCCCTGCCATGCTCCAGTGGCCAGCTTCAAGGACAGACGGGCCCTTCAATATCACAGCTTCTGTGTAATTAGACAGTGCTCTGTCACGCACCAAAGAATTGCTCCTATTTGTGTCATATTAAAACGCAGCATGGATATCCCCAACTGTGCTTCGCCATTGAGGGCTAATGCAAAGGGGGAGCAAAGGGGGATTTGTACAAATTTAATTACATTCATAATTCGCCCATCTTTTGCTGTAATCACTCGGGGTTAAGTTAAGTAAATCCACTTCTCAGTTAGCCACCCACATCCTGTGTTGCCTTCGTAAGGAGTGTGTTTTCCCGGGGAATTTCATTGACAGGCTGAAACTCACTAAGTGAAAGTAAACATAGTTCCTGGTATGCACAAGTAAAATATTAACAGCTGTACTCTTTCTACAGAAGTGCTGCATGCTTTGAAACTCTGCAGCTCACGTGTGTTTGTGTGTGTGTGTGGCTGTCTGCTGGTGTATGATACTGTGTCTCTGAGGCCACCTGCAGTGTCTCCGAAAGGCAGGGAAAAAAAATCTGCCACTGTGTGCATCTTTGTGTGTCTGTTTTTGAGTCTTTGTGTGTCTGCCTGAGTGGGTACGGTGCACCTTGCAGCCAAATCGTGGCCCAGGCAGGCAGCTTTTTTCGACAGAGAGGGAGAGGAGCGAAGCAGATCAAACACAAGCCAGCTAATCACAGACGCCGACTAATTAGCGCAGTCCTCAAAGGGGAACCAGGAATGAGTGATGATTCCCCCTTATGAATTTCCCAATGACGCTCTGCCGTATGCCACCATGAACAGTCACCGGTCACAGAGAGAGAGGAGAGACCGTGGAGGGTAAAGTGCAAAGAGAGCCTCCAGTGATCTGACCTTGTTGTAATCTTATCATCTGAGAGCAAAGGGGGGAAAAGTGGCGCTCAATATCTCTTATCGGTGTTTCGGTCATATGCACAGAACACACAAACTCCAGCATTGTCACATACACACACACACACACACCACAAAGTTTTATCTCAACATCCTCAAATTAGACTGCATGTAACGTTTCCCATTAAGGGATTTTTAGAGCGATTAAATCCCGAGTGCGGTGATATTCCAGCCTGCAGAGCGAAGCACAGGTTGACGTTCCTGTGCTCGAGCTCTGAGTGCTGATTAGCAGGCGGATCTGCCACGCTGATCCCAGATTTCCACAAGATCAGAGGCCGGAGCTGCGAGCACGGCGGCAACGGCTGCGGCAGCCAATTACAGATGTGACACGCACACGCATGCCTATGCACACATTGCACACGCGCCCTACCACACAGATACAACCACACGCCTGTCCCGAAACAGATTTCTCCAGGCTGAAGTCATCAAAGTGACGTGAACCTCCCCCTCCTCATCTCCCTCTCCTCTTCTAATCTCAGACAAGAGGGCACCTGTCAGATGATGCTCAGTTCACCAGCCAGCCAATCCTCGCAGAGACGGAGGCAGAGGGACCAAAAGAAATGAACAGAGAGAGCCAATAAAAATTCTAATAAGTCCATGTGAAGAGGCGCTGGGCACTGATGGGAGTAAGCCTAAATAAAACCCATTCATCACTCTTCAAGTGTCCAAGTCCCATTTCGTTTCTATAAATCTCAACATCAAGCTAAACATAGATATTCTAATTCTAGCTCTGGGCCTGGCTTTGAACAACACTGTGTCATTGGATGGATAAACAACAACACAAACGCACTCGCATTGACAAACACAAAACATTTCTCTCATTTCGCCAGATTCATGGCGGAACAATCCCCCCTCCCTTTCTCTGCCCTCTGCCACGCTGCCATTAATGGCCAGCATTTGTTTCACATGATTACAGTGTGACAGTTGCCATTCATGTGGCAGACAAACACACTCAGATCCCAGACTTATTGCTATGACAAAAAAGCCTAATATGCTTTGAACGGCAACAGCTGCATCTGGGAGGCTAGAGACTGAAACGAATTGGTGAGGCTGGTCAGAAAAGACAAAACAGATCTGAGAACAAAATATAAAATGAAGCTCGCCAATTTACACTTGAGCAACGGCGTTGCGGGGGGAACAAAAAGACACATAGATAATAAGAAAGCAAAAGCAGAGAGATATAGAAGTGGGGAGGTGGTGGGGTGGAGGGAGGGGTGATGCTGCAGAGCAGAGCAACAGCTGCTGAGCATCACATCTGCTCCAAGTGGAGTCATCAGCGAACAGACAGACTGGAACCGACCCACTGAGGCAAGCCCCAGGGAGAGCGAGGGATGGACAGAGGATGAGTGGAAGGGATGAAGGGGAGGGGGGGCGAGGCGAGGCAACGAGAGGATGAGATGAGAAGGGTACAATTAGAGAGATGAAGGGTGGAAAAAGATGAAAAGGAAAATGCACCGGAGCAGAGAGAACTTTCTGCGACCTGTTACTCTGTCCCCCAAATGGAGGTGATGGAGTTGAGTGGGTTGGTAGTAGGGTTGTCACGACACCAGAGTTTCTAACTCAGTACCGATACCCAGAAAAATACTTGATAGTCGATAGTCGAAGTGAAACTTAGTTTTCCTATAACTTGAAAACTTGTTTTGAATAATTTCTTCGTCATTTGAAGTTTGTTTTTAAAGAAGGGAAAAAACATTGATTAAAATCACAGAGGAAGCTAACACCTGACATTCTGTTGTCTCATTAAGCCTCTTACTAGCAAATGCCTTTTTTAAGACACATAAAAGCTTCAAAGTTCACGAGTGGGGTATTTACTGATGTATTTTATGTCCTAGAATATGTTTTGTGTTAACCACAGACCTTATTTAAGGTCGCTTTACCAAACACAAATTCACTTTGAGATGAGGGAACCAGAGGTGTGAAAATGCTAACAGATTTCCAGGTTTTTGGACTCGTTTCTGGGGTTCTCTATGAGGAGGCAAAGAAGGCACCATTGGTATTGGTATTGGTACTGTTTGAATGAATATTGTATCTAATATCAATTTTAAATATCAATTAGTGTCCGACCATCAATTTTTGACAACCCAAGCTGAGATGATTTAGCAGAGAACAGGAAACAGAAATCACTTGTTGTCGTTTTCCTTCTCTCCCTTTGCCCGCCCTCTTCTCACCACTTCCCTGACATCCTTCCTTCATCTCTCACTCCTTCTCTCTCTCCCCCCTTCTTTCTCTTCAGCGAGACTGACAGAACAAGAGAAGCCTGTGAGAGTAAAGATGAAAGGCCTGTGAGGGAGGTGTGTGTGTGTGTGTGTGTGTGTGTGTGTGTGTGTGTGTGTGTGTGTGTGTGTGTGTGTGTTGGGTGTGAGATGAATGAATGACCCCTCTTATCCCTCATCCACCACTGGAGCCATCCTGCCCTAACACAATAGCAAAAAAAAAAAAATAATAAAAAATACATACAAAAGCAACAGGGGCAATCATGGAGGTCACACTGTTGCATGCCTGTTTGGCGTGTTGTTGGTGTGTTTATTCTTACTCACACCATGTTCCCACAGTAGAAAATGAAACACATCAAACATCTCTCTAACAGGGCTTCCTCAGCGTGAATACCATCTTATGCATAGCTTCGTGTCCTGTAGCGTACACCTTCGGCCTGCGGAGAGGCACCCTGAGGAGAGGCAGGGGACCCTGAGAAGTACACATTGTTCATTCATGATAGCAGCTACTGGCAGCGAGGGCAACCCCGTAGCAGAGTAAGCGATGTCATTTGGCAGCAAATGAAGGGGAAAGAGCAAAGCAGTTTATGCTCGCGTCTCTCCGAGGTCTCACAGCTAGCTCTAACGTTAACTTAGCCCGGGCGTAGGACAAAGCTCAGTTTGTGTCCGCCGCTCTGCATGGCGGAATAAACATAGCTGCTGCTTCACAGTTTCCTCTAGCTCGCCATCTCCTTCCCTCTCATCTCTGCCTCCTCCGTTTGTCACCCCCGCTGCTTAAAAGAACAATCTACCGACGCAGCATGCCCTTTCCAAAATATTTACTCACTCAGTATTGGCTGAATACAAAGGCCATTCTCTTACACTCTCTGATGTCGACCATTCAAACAAACCATGCACCCACATGCACTCGCTGACTGCACCTGCTCTGGATCGCCCGCACACACTTGTTTACTGATGGGATTCCTCCCTTCCTGAACTTTCCATCTGGTTTTGTGCATTCGACTGATCTGGAAGTTGGGGGAAGAAAAACAAGTATAGCAGCAAGTATAGTCGCCCCACCTAGCCTGCGGCAGGGAGTGCGTATCTGCTGCTCACATCCTCGCACACACACACCCCTCTGATTCAACACCCCTGACGCTGTCTTAACACCTTTTTCCTGTGCAGCTTGTGCCCTTCTTTCCTGCTCAGTTCCTCTTTCTCCCCTATCTCAATCTGTCACCTTACATTCTCCCCTCGGTCCTCCTTAATCTTTTCTCTCATTGCATCCTTTTCTGCTAACCAATTTTCGAAGCAGCTTTTCCGACTAATCCAACGTTTTCTGTTTTTAGCAAGCAAAACCCAAATATAAGTTCATTAACAATCAAGTGCTGAAATCACTTGCAGTGTTGCAAAGCTCTGGCTTTTCCTGGCTCCTCGTTCATTAGCATATGTTTGAAAACCAAGTCTAAATGAGATGATCAGAGATGATGATGAACTACAAACAAAGACCCAGAATTATTCCTATGATGTGGCTGCGTGTCATGCTTGTTTTTAATGTGTTGCACTTAGGATTTTTTAACTAGGCGCTCGAAATAGATGCAAATGAATGGATAGTTAGATAAAGCCTGGGCGCCCAGAGTAATGACACATCCCCAGGGTGCCCACTGTTTTTGGGTGATTGTTCAAGAACTCCTGTGGGGTTTCGCATGCTAATAAGTAATAATGTTCTATCAAAGTGAAATGTTGCATTGAATCTCCTGTCTTGCAGCTCTACAGTATTTTTGACTACTTTCCAGCCCTCCTGTCCTCCTCTCTGATGGAGGATGTGGTTCCACGGGCTGCACCTGTGTCTCATTACCTCCGCTGATGGTTCAGTAACAGGCTCCTCTCTCCTCTCGCCATTGTGCTCTTACTCTCTCTCTCCCTTTAGCTACCGCCAACATACATTTACCTCTAACTGCATGGCCTGCACTCGCCTCTTCCCCTTTACTCATCCCGCTGCATGCCATTCACATGATCTGTGCAGCTCTGTTACTTCCTGTCGCTTCTGCCATCACAGACGCAGCACAAGTCGGCTTTGTCAACTGGCAGGTGATCTAATGATTCTGTGCGAGACTGGGACATGCCTCCAATTTGTCAAGAAGTCCTCCCAGCACTTGAACACCAGGGGTGTAACGATTTAGAAAAGTCATAGTTCTGTATGTACCTCAGTTTTTGGGTCGTGGTTTGGTATGTTTTCGGTAAAGTAGTGGGAAAAAAAAGCAGAAAATAACTATTTTCATTTATCTTTATCTTGTTAACTCACTGGCAGTAATACTTCCCGTAACAGTTAAGGCACTCAAATAGTGGTCAATTAAAACAGATAAATAAATAAATAATTTTTAAAAAATGTTAGTTACGCTTTATCATGAGACCCCTGAACTCATTGTGCTAAAAACTGGTACAAAAGACTGACTAAAATGCCTACTAGAGCTGCAACTATAAGTCAACTAATTGATTTTACAATCCACAGAAAAATAATTGCAAACTATCTTGATAAATGACTAATGATTTAGTAATTTTGCTTGTAAAAAATGGCAGAAAATGGTGGTTTCAGCCTCTCAAATATGGAGACTTCCTGCTTTTTTTCTATTTTAAATCACATTAAACTGAATATCTTTTGGTTTTGGAGTGACAAAAAAAGGCGTTTAAAGACATCACCTTGGACTCTGAGGAACTGGGGTGGACAATTTTCAGTATTTTCTGACATTTTATAGACTGAACGCTTAATGGGTTAATCAAGAAAATAATACGCTGATAAACTGATATTGAAAGTAAGTATTCTCAGCAATAATAAGCCTGTGAAGGCACGTTGTACCAGGGATGATGCACCTTGACCACATCCTTACTTCGCTATTCTCTATTACTGACTACGGTTGCATGCCGCAATACAGTCATTCTGTGTAATTTCATGAGAAACACAGAGAAAAAGGAAATCTTCATAACTGATCAGTTAAAACAAGATGTTTCTGGCACATAGAGTATACGCTAATATACAGCTCAGTGTATGGCTCATCTTGTTACTCCACTCTATGTGGCTAGAGTGAGAACAAATGCGTCATGCCACTGCTCTGCCAAAGATTATCGAACCTTTTTTAAACAGGGTTTATTGGCTCAAGTTGAGATAACATGCGTGAGAAATGCGGAGGCAAAGTCAGATAGCACCTTAAGCTCTCTTTCTTTGACAGTTTATCACCTCAGCGGGAGTACTGCTGCAATATTTCAAGCTGTACGTTCTGTAACATCTCAGGCTGCAGTCTCACTGTGCTGACCTGTAGTTGGCATTATGATATATGACGCAAGCGGCTGCACTGCTGGACTCCGAGTACACTCACTTCACTGGTACTATTCTGTCATTTTTAGCAATACTGTGCTATCACCACACAAGTTTTGTTAAAAAATATTGGACTTTATCAAATTTTTGTTTAATATCCAACTTTTCTATTCATTTTCAGTTTTTAGAAGGATTTCTACAAGAACATTTAGATCAATGGATTATACGTATTGCAATAACAAAACATTATGTTTTCATTTATTTAAAATGGATGTTATTAGTGCATATCACTAACTCTGCTTCTCTGGAGCCTTTACGCTCCGTCGTCCCTGCAGCCGCGCCTGGATCGCAGGTGGTGGTTGCACTGATGCTGTGTTCCTACATGACGCCTACTTCTACTGCTATTATTATTAGTCACACTTACACCATTATTATAAACATATGATTGTTATTGTCACATACATATACTATAATTTCTGCATCTAACACACATGGTATCATAAACTACATTTATTGATATTCATATTTCTACTACTATTGTTAAGGTATTGTTATTATTGCTGTTGCTGTGCATCTCTCCCTCTCTCTCTTCTTCCTTTGTATCACTTTGTCATATTGATTCCTGTATTTTTTTTGTTGCACGTCAGTCCGTCCTGGAAGAGGGATCCCTCCTCAGTTGCTCCTCCTGAGGTTTCTACAATTTGTTTCACTGTTAAGGGTTTTTTTGTCGGGGAGTTTTTTCTTACCTGCTGTGAGGGTCCAAGGACAGAAGGGATGCTATAAAACCTTCTGAGGCAAATTATGATTTGTGATAATGGGCTTTATGAATACATTTTTAAGAAAATCATGAGTATTTAGCTGGTATCCAATAAAAGTGACACATTAACAGATATACAGCCTTAAGACTTTCATAGAAATCCAATTTAATATTGAATTATGCATTAAGTATGGAATCAGACCGGCATTACTGTGATATCATAGCCTATACCTGATTCCTTTAAGGCCAATTAACCCTAGTGTCAGCATGAAATGACCAAGTAAAAACTCAAGTGCATTCATTAAACTTGACAAATGAACGCAATACAGATGGATATTATAAGAGTCTTAAAACGTACTACTGGGGGGAAAAGAAGACAGCATGACATTAGCCCTGATGGCTTCAGAGATAACTTGCTCCAGAGTGTGATAGCTTCCCAAGATGAGCGGAGGAGAGTGAGTGGCTATAAGCATTAGAAGATCATGGACAGGCTCCCTCCTACGCTGTGCATATTAATTCTTCTAATGCAGCCAAGCTCAGCTTGTCACACATTGACACTGCATAATTATGTCATCTACAAGGGACGAGCTTTTAAAAGGGCAGACGTGCGGTGCGGCGGACTGTCTCTGTCAGTGGAGTGGTTCTACGCTCTAAAATGTCAATATACGTCTAAAGAATGGTTTACTTTTAGCTCGTTAGGACCTTTAAGGCCACATTATAGAAATAGTTTTAGATCTATGGGTACAAAAAGGACGCTGCTGGTGAGAAGAACGAGCTCCCTGAGGCAGCTATCTTAATACAGCCAGTGAGGCTTCCACACCTTTCCATAATAACGAACGAGCCAATTCTTTAAGTAGTATCCTGACTGACAGGGGCGTCCATCAAACGCCCAGATCCCCTCACCCGTGGCCTCTCGCCATCCATCAATCCATCCTGACAGCTCTACCTCCACCCGTCTCTATGTAAATAAACACCAGAGAGAGGAGGAGAGGAGCATGGGGGGCAGTGAGAGGAAATCAAAGTAGGACACTCAAACCTGAGACAAGCAGGCCAAGTCAGGTTCACAGAGGAAAAGGAAGAGTGACGCATGGCTGGATATGGTTGGAAAACGAAGAGGAGGGGGGAAAGGGGAAGGAAGCAAACTCACAATGGACCGAGGTGATGAGGGGAGAGACGGGAGAAAGAGAGTTATCTGGAAGGAATGAGTAGGAGAGATAAATTGGAAGAGAGGAAGGGAACTGGCTGGCACAGGGATGACAGCCAAATGAGCGGCCACATGAGAGGGAGGCATGCAAAAGAATGCAGAGAAGAAGGATGGAGGAGGCCGTCTATGGAGGATATCAATAATCTATGCCAGATAAAGCAATTCTGTGTCAAAAGCAAAGAGCAAAATGGAGAGTGAGACCGTGGGGTAAAAAGAGAGACAAACAAATGAACAAGGGAAAGTTGGTAGGTGGAGCCTGGGGAACTTCTATTTAAAACCAGAACAACTGAGAACACTTGTGTTAGTTTACACAGGCAGCGGAGCCACATCCTCTTCCTCACCTTACCCCCCCCCACCCCCCTCCCACCCATCTTCCCGAGGCTGTATCTATTTAAATGTGTGTTTAAACGGCGACTGCTACTGCTCTAATCACGGCTGGCATCACAGCACATTCCCTCTCTACCCCCCATCCCTCCCTCCACACACACCCTCCCACCGCATGCAGCCTTCTTCTGTCGTTCAGACCCTACACACACTCCACACACACACACACACACACTCATGCGTGCACACTGCATGACTGTGCCGTGCCAGAGATAAATTCATGAATCACTGGTGCACGAATCAGCCGCAAGCTTGTTGCAAGAAGAGGAAAGTGGGAAGAGAGGGAAAGGACAGAAGTAAAGCGGTTAAAGTGTTTCCTTTAAAAGCTTTAAAAAAGGAGGTGGGTTCAGGAGATTGCTCCCAGCGAGCTGAGCGAGCGAGCGCACACCCAGAGGGCCTCGGTGACAAGTACTAGTCAGCAGAGAAGATACTGTCTCTCCTGCTCTCTCCATCTCTTCCCCTCTCCTCTCTCATCCCTTCCCTGCTGGCTCTTCCTAAAGAGGCCAAGATAGAAAGCCAAAACAGCAAGCGGCAAAATAACGAACAAGTGTATGATATATGCACCGTGTGAACATGCATATTGCACAGAAACTACCAAATATTTGACTTTCTGCACATCAAATGCCCTTTGAGGAGTGCATCAAGGACTTGTGTACCAAGAAAACCTGTTACAAAAAGGCACCACAGTGGCCCATCCACACAACAGAAAAAGACCCTCCATCAGCCTCCATTTCAAGAGAAACTACCCAATCATCTCTTGTTACAAAGCCACTTTCCCTCTAGGGCCACTACTCAAAGGCAGGCCTGTCCATTGATACAGGTGTGGTGCAGAGGGAGGAAATGGAGGGGGGAGGCAGGACAATAGATGGCCTTTTCAATGGTCTCCCTCGGCTCACCTGGATTAGGGGGGTGGGGGGTGTCTGGGGGGAGGAAGGAGGAGGAGGGTCTCTAAGCTTGGGCTGAGAACAATAGTGTCTCTGTTTTCAGTAACACCAAGTGCATCATTCTGTCTGGCAGCAGCCAGCTGACTGCCGGGGCTGAAAACAACATTTCAAGGCTGCTGCTGTTGAGAGAAAATGTTAACAGTATATGCATATAACTGGAGCTGTGACGGTATGTTTACTGCTTCTTTTCACGGTGAAAAGGCAATGCACCACCAAGGTTTGACAGTTAACCACCACTGTTACCAGCGGAAACACTGGTCTTACTTGTTTTTGAAATTTCGGTGTCAGAGCTTGTGATGTTTCAACTTACAACTTCAGTAATATCATTCGACACACAGTTCTGAGTGCGCTCACTGACCGCAGCAGTTCCATTTTCTTTGTCGTCTGGCATGGCAACCTTTAGTCTTTATAGGCAATTACTCATCATTTTTAACCAATCAGAGTGAGGCTATAGGGGAGTGACTGCAGGCAGCAGCAACAGAACCAAATAAGCACATTTTTCAAGGAATTCATTATTTCAGCTCAAAATAAATGTGGTGATGACAGTGATGACCTTTTTACCATGGTAGCGTCACATGATCATGGCATTGCAGTGATGTGATTTTCATAAAAGCCCTATAAAAGATCTATCCATTATTGGAAAACAAGGAACATGCACTTCTGCAAATGTATGGTGATAATTCAAATTGCTTTTTTTGCCTGAGTAACAGTCAAAAATACAGACATTTTTACAATGCAAAACTGAGAAAAGGCTTAAAATGTGATATATTAAATATTAAAATAGTTTTTTCATTACTTTTCTGCTGCAAGACTAATCAAATCTAAATCTATCTGTTTATTGACCGCATACCTTGATATTGATATCACAGTGCGTGGTACATATTGTAAAGTCGACTGTTGGTGATTTTTAAAAAATAAATTAGTGAAGTTGATACAATGACTGAGGAAAATAATAGAACAGCTTAAATAGTCTAGTTAGTTGAGAAAATCAATTCACTTTACTGTAATGCAGCCTTTAAAACCAGAAAATTACAACACTCACAGTATCATAGCATCCAAACTCAAAATGATAGCATGATATTGATAAAATATTAATACGTATATTGAGTAGCCCTTGATACAGACTATTTCTTCCTCACAGTTAAGATGGATCAGATGTGTAAATGTGGATTTACGGTGACTCTATGCAAATATTTAGCTCAATCAAAATAAAACCGTGTACCTCTCAGACACAGTCTCACCGAAATATGAGCGTCACAAAGCTAGTTTCCTGTCATAGTATTAAATTGTACTACACTGTAAACTGGGAATTAACTCTTCCAATGTAAGCCCCTTTCAACTCAAGTATGAGATTCTTGTTAGATGAGTCAAGCTATATTACCGGCCTACTAACCGCCTGCTGGGAAGAGGAGTGTGTGACAGCATGTAGCAGCAGGGGAGTGGACATTGTCAGCCTGATCCCGGCGCTGCACGACAGGTTAGCTCTGCTGAAATGAAATAAAACCCCGCATCTGTTTCCATTTCCCCCGGTTTTACCTCTCGTGCTTTACTCAGCCGCTTTCTTGACTTTGTCCTGTCACTTCCCCTTTTCTGTCCTCTGTACAGCAATCAAGTGATTCAACCATCAAATCAGCCCAGAGAATTGCGTGCATGTGTCCACGATGTATGTACTGTTTGTGCTGTGTGCGTGTTTTTTGCGGTTGTGTGTGCGAGGAGGTGGTGGTGATGAGTGTCGTTCTGCAGCCTGGGCGAGGGGAGACGGCGGGAGAGGATGGGTGAGACAAAAGGGGGGGGGGGGGGTGAAACACTGTAAAAGTGTCACAGCAACTTAACCTTCAAAAAATGCCCACCAGGGTGGAGTGGGAGGAGGTGTTCTTGGCCATTAGAAGAGAAAGAGGGAGAGAAGGAAAAGAGTATGAGAGAGAGAGAGAGAAAGAGAGAGAGAGTGATTGATGTGGAGGAGAAAAAAGAAACAGAAGACCTCGTTAGGGGAGGTAGGAAGGTACAGATGCCTGCAATACAAATGTCTGCAGGGAGGGCGGGGGCCGTTAAGGAGGTATGAGAGGAAAGTAGAACGAGAGACAGGGGGAGCAAATGAGAGTAGGAGAAGGAAAGTAGCATAGGCAGTTTGGATAGGCTTAAAGAGAAACTCTGGGGCTGACATAGGTGGAGGAGACAACTGGGGAATTGGACAGTGGGACAGGGAGGGTAAGAAAGCTGCAGAAGAGAGGGAGAGAGATTATGGGGAAAAGAGAAAGTAAGAGGATCGAGGAGAGCTACAGACATTCCAATTACAGAAGCAGAAACGAGGGATTGATGACTAAGAACTGAGCGGAGGAGAACAAAGAACAGGACGAGAGGAGGAAAAGAGATACAGTAAGAGACAGCAGTTTACTGAGCAGATGGAGCAATTATGCGGACCAAATTACAGAGAGAAGGAAGTTTGGAGCATTAGGAGGAGACGTAAACAGAGGAAGACGGAGAGGGCAGAGATGAAGAATAAAATCAAGATGGAGCAGTGGAAGCAAAAAGGCACAAACGTGATAGTGGGGGGAGATTGACAGGGGGTGAGCCAGTGGCCGATTAGAGAGAGCAGGCAATCAGTCGAACACATGAATGAGACAAATCGCTTCAACGAAGGAGGACCTGCTCTCCCTGAGGAGCCACACCAAACAAACACCGACACACCCTGTTGACAAAACGCAGGCCTGATAACTGAATAAACCTGCTGTCTCTATTTGACCTTAATGTGCTGTTTGCTTCAGGGGGAGGATTTGAATGCTCTTGCCATTTCAAGGCTCTGGGGACTCATGACGACTGCGCTGCGTGTTTATCGGCACAGCATGGCGGCACATTTTTATATAAACAAGTGAAACAATAGATAGTGCTGATATCAGTGGCAAGATAGTAAGATTTCAACAACAATGTGAAACACAAGAACACTCCCTGCCTGCTTTCATGACAAATAAACCTGTTGTGAATTATCTCTGTGATGGCGTATTCTGTTTTCTTATCTCATATTTCTCAGATGATATCTACGAGAACACCACAATTTCTTTACATTACGGTGTGCAATTTTACGCTGTTCCTCAGATAAGTCTGCTGGGATGGTGAGAAAAGCTGACTGAATTGAAAGCACTTGGTGTGCATAAGGTTTTTGGGGGAGCACGACTCTATATCGAGCTATCAGAGCCCTGACAAGACCCTGTCACACCAAATTCAATTTCCTCCTGTAGCCAGCCTGTCCACCGCCTCTGATAAGTGTGAATTTGACATGACCTTGTCAAAGTCAGATGTGACGAAGATGCAGCATGTCTGTGTGCGTGTCTGTGTGTGTGTGTTAATGGAGGTGTGCAGGAAGGTAACAAAATAGACGAAACAGGCTGTAATGTTGCTGTAACATATGTTCATAAAAGGCGCAAAATATGTGGAGAGAAAAAAGACAGAAAAAGGAAGTAACAGCAAAACTGGCTCGATATCTCACAAACCGGGGGCACGGAGGACACAGGCAGGGATTAGCAGAGGAGGAGGGGAGAGAGAGATGTTTCATGGCGCTGTCATGCCGCCAGAGCGAGCCCTAAATGTTTTCAATATCACATAAGGGCACTGCATCATCAACCATTCAATACCGGATCAATAACGCAAACCACCTTCCACCTCGCAAACTACATTTAGACACATTAAGGTGACTGCTAATGAGCCGTCGTGTGCATGTGCATGTGTATGCAGGAACGCGCCGAGGAGGACACAGTCAAGGGCCTCAGTGCTTAGTTGCACCGAGATCTGCTGAGTCCACTGTGGGGAGGATTTCTGAAATAAAAGAATGTGACAAAGACAGAAGAAAGAGGAGAAAGATGACAGGGAGAGGGTACAGGGCAGGTAACTATAATAAAAAGAGAAAGGTTAGTGCAAGCAGTCCCTTTCTGTCCACAATGGAGGACTCTTTGGCTGTTAAATATGTGTCTCATGCTTTAAGAGAGGGAGAAGAAGAGGAGAGGGAGGTGCGACTAAATTACAAATGAGCTGATAATTCTTGGCCTCCCTGGTTCACTCCCTCACACCGTTCATTTTTTTTTTTTTTTAAACCCTCCTTCATCCCCTCTGCCAAGATGTGGAATTTGAAAATGTCGACACCCTGCTCCCCCAACACCACTCCTCCTTTCCCGTTCCTCCTCTGTGATTTTACTACAGCGGGGGTCACGCAGACGCCCATCTCCCAAGTCTAGTTAATTAAGGGGATTTTATTTTAAAGAGTTTGGCTGCCTTTCAATGGATCTTCAATTGGAATTACCGCTCATTCTCCACATTGGCTGAGCTGGAATGGGTTTGACCTGCATCTCCCTAAATTCATTGGGGTTTGTTTGATATCAGGAAATGCAGAATTGGCAGAAGGTATCTTGACTAATGGTGTGGAAATGTGTGTGTGACCAAGAAATAAAGTAAGCCACATGCCTTATAGCATTTTCATACATGATAAGCTGCTGGCATGCTGCTCCTGCAGACAGTACAGTCTTAAAACTCCCCATTATCTACAAACATGTGGGTGGTTAGAGCACATTATGGAATGGTCTCTTTCAGTGAACTCGGATCAGTCTGTGAGCTACAGCACACTGATTTCATGTAGACAGCGGTTTGACCCAACACCTCTGCCAAGAACAACATCGACCCCGGCACAGTTGTGTTTTTGGAGACCCATCAGCTGCCCCTTTTCATATTAATGACATTTGGCATTCCTTCTAAGATGTGGATTTCATCAGACTTCTGGATCAGATGGGACCGACTCCAGCAGTCTGGCAACCCTGGGAGCCAAACACAAACATCCCGGTGGGGGGCTCTCAGTGTGACCTCAACGCAGGCCACCATCCGTCAAGCATGAACATGTAGGCGGGGGTGAAAGGGAGTTCTAACATGGAGTTGGAGCTCCTAGTTTGCTCGGACTGCACTATTATTATGTACAAGTTGGAGGAAAAGCGTCCTTAAAGAGAGTCAGTTAAATGAGCAGGGAGCGATAAAAAAGGATGTCCTCGGATCTGATGTCTGCAGAAGATAACAGGGTTACCGATGAGGATAATACACACCCGTTCCTGAAGGATTGCACACATGCACTGTCATCCTGTGATGTTCCTCCCTATTATTGGAATGTCATCTGACTTGCAGCCTCCAGTTACTGCCTTTATTCATCACCAGCTGTGTGTGTACGTGCGCGTGGGTGTGCTCAATTGTGTTTGTGGTCCAATATACCGCGGCCTTAAATGCAAAAAGATGCAGTGACTCGTGCTCATCGACCTCCATCTCTTCGGATCCATCCGTCCTGTCTAATAATATTTGCCAAGTCAACAATAAAACTGATGGATCCTTTGTGTTTCTGGTCATTGGTAATGAAAAGTCTACAGAGCGAAGTAATTTCACTGAAACTCATTTATCAAAAAATATCTGTATATGTATGACCCGGTAAGATGATGAGGATCAACATTATTTTAGATCAATATAGCTCCCATATAACAAGGTTTTTAAAAAATGAAAAGTGCCCGCTGCTAAAATGTTTTCAATACATCTGCTGAAAAGCTTTCCATCCGTAGTTTAATGTCGGATAAGAGGTACTCCATTTCCAGGCAGCCATTAAATATTGCCACTAAGCTGAAATCACTTTTTTCCAATAGCGCACCTGGTGAAATAACAAGTAATAATAGAGAGCTGTCTAAATCATTAGGCTCATTTGGTGAAATGCCAAATATTTGCTTCAGTCATTCTACAATTTAATTATTTAAAAATAATGGGTACACATTTGCCACACAGTATTCACAGAGACACACACTTGCTCTGTATCACTCTCATATCTCCATTAAGCTGTGAATCCAAGCACACTTTTATGTCTGAATCAACCAACTCTTAATGGTGATTATAAGGGGGAGGAGGAGGTTATTGATGTGTCATTTAAATACAGAGGCCTGTTAATAAGTGTGTGTGTGTGTGTGTGTGTGTGTGTGTGTGTGTGTGTGTGTGTGTGTGTGTGTACGTACAAGTGAATGCCACAGCCAGGACCAGACTTTCTTACACACATATAGACACACACCTGACCTTTTCAAAATCCTTGTGACATTTACAGGGGCCGGTGCGAAGGGGGCGAGGACAGCTCATTTACATAATGATAGAACCTAACTGAGACAGCCATTAACACAAAATCCAAACCAAGACCGAAGCCCCTCGCTCTGCTGGGACTAATGAGATACTAAGGACTTACTTTTTCCTTCTTTTATTAGAGAGGAAAAAAACATAAACTCATTATCCATCAATCAAATTCCTCTTAATAGACAAAGTGTAATGCTCTGGCTCTGTTGTAATGATGGATGGTCTCAGGCTTGGCAGGACTACACTGTTCACAGGATCTCTCCGTGTGCCGGGAAGTAGTTAGAGCTAGTAGTTTGACTTATTGCACAAGTCGGACTGCCAAAAGAAACATCACCTTGAAGTTTCTGACTGCATGCATATGTGTGTGTGTGTTTGTGGGAGGGCAGGGTGTTGTTGAAATGCTGGGAAATTCCCAGCAGAGTTGTTCTGAAACCAAAACCATTATGCCTCTGGTACTACAAAAAAATGCTGGATAGGGTAGTGGTGAGTATGCGAGTCTATGCACCAAACCAATACTACTTGATTTATCAATAAACTTACATGTTGTTTAACAACGGGATAAAACAGTACTTTTCCCCAGAAATCAATTCTTCTTGACCAGTAGTCGCACAGCAACTTGTGCTGTGCAACCACTGGCAAATACTGTTTAGGAGCAGAGAAGAACTGGTTTCTTTAGATTAACTGTGAGCAAAATGTCAGTATATTGGCAATATGTTACAACAGTATGTGTGGAGTTTGCATGTTCTCCCTGCATCAGCCTGGGTTTTCTCAGGGTTCGCTGGGATCCTCCCACAGCAAACATTCACTTCTGAATTTAATTTTGATTGCGCAATGTCATGGCTATAAATGATGAAAGAAACTGAGTAAAACTTTGTTTTCTATTAGCCTAGCTTTCACTATGCAAGGATCAGTTTACAGTACCAAAGGAAGTGCATCAACCATTGCCCAACAAAAGCAGGAAGAGAAACGTGCTCTCTGCTTTCCCAGGCCCAGCGCTAGCTAACCACAGCAAACAAGTGTTTTTGCAGTTAACAAGTGATTTTGCAGTTATCATTATTGTCCATGTAGTGAAAATAGCAGAGAGTGAAACAAGTGAAGTATCTGTGGAAATTCTGCATAGCAAAAGAAAAAGAGCCCAGCTAATGGAGGCCATAAAAAAGGTGAAGAGACAGAGCGATCAAAGCTGGGGTGAAACCAGTGTGAATCTTAAGAAGGACGGTAGAAAGTAGGTTTACTCGTCATTTTTTTTAAACAAAGGTTAAAAAGGGAAATTTCATTTGTCCTTGATTCAACTGCATCTTTGTGCATTTGTGCATTTGTGCATTTTTGCATTTTTACATTTGTACAATGGCAGGAGCTCCAGGATCTGACAGGGTTTAAAGCCGACAGGGAGTTGTTGTTCTTCCTTTTAGGTCAATATTTGCCCACACAGTTGCTTTAAACTTTCATTTTGCACCGAAATAGGTTTTTCTGGTCCAATTTAGAATTCTATGTGTTTCTGCCTCTGAATTGTAGATAGCCAATTATAGTTCTCAGGCAAACAGAAAGTTGTTACACTAGTCTTCGCAACAGTGGCGTCAGATACAACACCACTTGGAGACACTAGGTGGGGGTAAAATTGAAAAGTTGAAAACGCATTGCTTCCCACTTTAAGTAAATTGGTGACTCTTAATTGTAGCCAGCCTCCCGTCCAGTGTCAGTGGGGACAGGCTCCAGCCTGGAGGCTGCAGCTAATAAATGAATGAATGTATAAAATAGTGGACGTAGCTACAGTGATGTCACCCACTGGTTTGTGGACTCCCATATCTCAGCAATTGCCAGAAGTGACGATATTTAGCGAGATGTTGAAGTTCTGGAGGAGTGAGGAGTGGATCTGACTCACACGCTGAAGTGACAGTTCACACAGCCCCCGCACTTAAATATGTGCAACTTAAAGCCTTAATTTAATGTAAACAGGTGAGTCATATAAGAAGTAACCCCCTGTACAGTTGTCATGACTGCTGAAATTAGCTCTGGACTGTTTATTTGTACTATAAACATATTTATGTTGTAAAATTGGACATTTTAACATGGGTGTATTTGTGGACTGCTTCTAGAGCCAGCCTCAAGTGGTCAGTGTTTTGGGCTGTTCAGCACTGGCTTCATTTTTCTGCCCTAGAGTTTGTTGCTTGGGTTTAACTTGAGCCATGCCATCAGCAATGATAGCAACCATTTTACATTCATAGAGGTTAAACAGCTGCCTTTTTCTCAGTGCAGTGGTGTCAGCCAATACGCAAATTCAGATATGGGAATCAGTACTGAAAAGGGGAAAAATGTATCAGAACATCTTTAATCCCAAGCATGCTCATAACTTATACATTGGTATGAAAAACATATCATTTCAGCGTGGCCGTTGCTGCTCTGGTTGACAAGGAATCCTACAGCCATGGTGACAAACCAGCATGAGGTCATCTGTAGTTTATTTTCCTGTCTGCCTGCGTGTTGTTCCTGTCATAAACAGCATGGCCTTCAGTCCAGAGAGAGGCTGGGAGGCGGGGGGAGGGAGGCCATTTGAATAAACCAATGACTACCGTCACTCAAACAAAAGCAGTGGACAGGAGAGAATGAAAAATAGATGAAATAAAGAGACGAGAACAAGGCCCCTGTATGTGGGCGATGGCAGGGGGGTGGCGGGCGGGAGGGAGGGGAGGAGGGGGAGAGGGTGTTTAAAGTGGGGGGTGGGAGAGAGGGGAGGTGGGGCGTTGCCTGTCTTAATCAGACGCTGCCCGTTTAGTTTCCCAGCCAATCCTGAAATTCAGCTACAACCCTGCGCACTGCAGCAGGCTGCCAAAATGCCACCTGTTTCCTCGAAACCAAGAAAAGCCATGAAGAGTAGCTTTGCATCTGAATTAGCTTTGCTGGAGGACTTCAGGTATACAAACACAAACATTGGTTTATTTGTGAGCAGAGAAGGAAGCAGCCTCCTCCCCCGGCCCTGACCCTGCTGCATGCCCACCAGTTTCCCAGCCAGCCAGCCAGCCAGCCAGCCACCCCCTGCACACACGCAGCTTACTCAGCCATAAAGACAATGCTGCCATAGCCTCATACCCCCCATACTCCCCCGCACATAAGCCCACCCCTCTTCTAATAAAAACATCTCCATGGTAATGGGCCAAGCCTTTCTGACCCACATCCGTGCTCCCTCACAATCTTGACTTGGGGGGCGGGGGTCTTATTATAGTGTAATTTCAGAGCTTAAAGTGGCCCCCTACCTGCCAGCTTCTATTAAGTTTTATATTTATGTTTATAACAACATAAACCTATAATTAAAAACCCATCAACCTCTATATTGAAATTTCACATTACAGCTAGGCCATATTAAAGTGAAAACTTTGCAGAGAATTAAATCACATCTCTCAGATGCAGGAGGGGAGGTAAGTGGTTTTTGAGGCAGCTCGAGAGGAAGTGCCAGACGTAAAAATGCAAAACAGACAAGTGAAAACTCCCAGATTCGTCGCTGCAGCTTAAGTTGCACAGCTTCACTATTACCCAAAAGGGGGTCAGAGGTTCGCTCTGAAAAAAAACAACTTAAATGAAAGAAAACTAAAAGCAGTGTTTTCGCTTGTACTGCCTTGCGTTTTTCCTCGCTCATAAATATGTAAAACCTTTTGTTTTGTTTTCCCCCCACTTTCCTCCCTCCCCGAAGAGCACTTCATGCTCAGTAAAATGAAATTGGACAAAAAAGGTCCACTGCATGAATAAGTCAGAAGAGTGAGTATGCTTATGAGTCGTGATTACAACACCACCACAATCAGTTACATTACTGCACACATGCTGAAAATGTATACAGTAGCTGTGCCAGAGCGTTAGATCTAGTCCTACATTCTTGCCCCAATTACTGCACTAAACAAATAGCTGGCCTAGCGGGGAGGCAAAAAAAAATGTTGAACTGGTTTCATGCCACACGCATTCATATGTTAATGGGTTAACTGCATGCCAGGGATGTTTTCTCCTGTTTGTGGGCCTGCTCGCTGTGGCGGTCGACCTGTAGGTTACCTGGGCTCAAGTGTACTGGAAAAGAGCTGAATAATTAACCTGTATGACAGGTTGTTTAAAGTAATAGCAACTATGAAGGCCAACATAGGGAGTGGCTCACACACAGAATGAAACTATGCAGAAGTTACAACCCCGAAAGCAAGCCAGGGCAAAGGATTTGTCATCAGTGTAAATGATTAAGTGTCAAGTTGTTGCCCCCTGTGTTACTCTCTGTGTACATTAAGAGCTGTTTCAAAGCCCATTTTTCTCAGCTGAAGTGTAACTAATAGAAGATGATGTGTGGATGGAGGGAAGAAAAGGAGCGGGGGGGGGTTGAAGAGGAGAAGGGTGGCTCCAGGGGAAAAGGAAGCAAGTTTGAAAAGAGAAAAAGGTCGCAGAAGCCAGCAGCAGGCACCTGGGAAAAACACCTTGCTCTCCACTGAGCCACACCTTATGAAAACTAAACATGGCGTTGAGTCAGCGACCGAAACTCGGGTCAAAGAGCAATACAGATGGTTCATGAGCGAAAAACACGGGGAAAACGAACAGAAAATAGTTAAGATATCTAATTTCGCGTGGCTGTAGCCGAAATTCTTAATGATTAAAGCTGAAATAAAGCTGAAAACCTCGCCTGGACAAGGCAATCACCTGCCGGATTTTCTGTTCCTGTCACCGCCCTGACAGGTGGTGGCCAGGTTTTAAATTTATCTCCTCTTAAATTATTAAAGCTCAGAGAAAGAAATGAAAGGCGGTGTGCCGCTCACAAGCAGCTGGACATTATTAAGTTTTAATAAGTGACCATTTCTTACCGTGTTGGAGAAGTATCGACGCGACCAAGCAGAGCAGTCCGATCATTTTTGAGCAGTCATGCCACTTTCGGGCGTCATGTCTCGCCATGGTCGATTACGGTCCCCTTTATGAAAGCAGACACGCAGTCTCTCCGAGCTAAATGTATCAAATGGAAACCTTCAGACGCGGGTCAGTTCCTGTGTAGAAGCTCACTCATTCAAAGCGAAATAAACTTGTCTGGCTACAGGACAGGAAGAAAAGGGACTCCGACAGAGATTTCTTGTTTCAAGTGTCCTCGCTCACTGCGCCTTGAAGACGAGAGAGTCTGCTAAAATAAATGAAAATCCTCGTGAATTCGTCCCGGCGGCGCACAGGTGAATATTTCCTCCAGCTGGTGCTCTGGATGTAATGAAGTGCTCGCGCGCGCTCTCTCTCTACTCCCAACAACTATCCACTGAGTGTGAGCGCGCGACTGTCCGACTGTGTGTGACTGACTGGGTGATGTCATCAGCCTGAGAGGCGTCACAGCACCGCTTCCCAAAAAACAATTAGAACCAGCGACGGAAGGAGGGGAGGGGAGGGGAGGGGGGACTCTGGGAGCAACTTGTTGAAATCATGGTTGAAATCGCCAAAAGCAATTTTCCTTGGAAACCCCACAAGATGTACCTCGATGGAGTATAAAGTGCGCAGCGTTTTTTTTTAAACTGTGATTTTTGCTGTACATTGAAGTTATAAAAGCGTGATTCATATCCAGAAATATCCCTAACCTACATGGCGATGTTTTTCAAGCTCCAACAGCTGAGAAGTATTAGCTCATGTAACTCAATGTTGCCTCAAACTATGAATTTGCAGCCATCGCTTTGAATGCATGCAATTAAATAACCATCATTTTAGTTCAGGTAAAGTGGGAAAATAAGCATTTAAATACTTTGATATGTCCAAAATTATTATTATTATTATTGATAACATGATTTGCATGCTGACGGGAGTGAAATGAAATGATGATCAACGATTATCATCATCAGTTAGTTGCATGCTATCGTTGTGTTGTGACTGAAGCCTACTTCACCGTTCAAACTGAGATGACCTGCTGGCCTGTTGTGCATTTCACCAAAATATTTTTAAGTGGATAGCTCCTCCTTCTACAATGAATTACATGTTTTTTTTTCTTGTTTTAAAGGGTTTTTTTTTTTTTTACAACGTGATATATAAATGACTGTCCCACATAACCTGAACAAGCAGCCTGAGTGTGAGAGGGCCTTTTTATAGTTTGTTTGAAGGTGTTTAGCCTCTAAAAACATTGTGTTCACATTTCATTCCAAGATAAAAATGTCAACAAGACCTTAATGATTTATAGAAACATCTCTTGATTGAGTTAATAGTTTTTTTTATTCTCTTTTGAGGCACATGCCAAAAAAGTGTCCCACATTTCCTGAAATATTAACCACAGAAAAGCCGCACTCAATCTCTAAAAACAACACTAAGTTACTACACAATTTATCACCAGTCAGTCCTGATACGTAGAAAGAGATGATTCTTACGCCCTCTGCTGTCTGTTTGTGCACACACTTCTTACAAGAGAGATTAGCTCATTTCAACTCCAGCACAGCAGATGCCAAAATCAATAAACATTCATTAATGAACGGCAAAATACAAATCCAGTGGCAGTCAGCAAAATCAAATCAAGAGGAAACAGCTTCTCATGTATCTATTTGCAGACTCGAGCAGACTCTCTTGTTGATGAGATTTTTTTCTTTTTCCACAAAATAACTTCCAATTCATTTTTGCCCTATTTTCCTCAGAGGCAGGGTGCATACTAGCATAGCGAAGGCATTATCTGGTTTAGGTCTAATCCCTATACCCAAGTGTTTTACAGCCAATGTAATTACATCTCCATAAGTCCCACAGTTTAAACCGTGCTGCTTGGTTCCTTCTGTTCCATTTCCAGATTTCCCTCCAGTGTCACCCTCTTTATTTTCAGGCTGTGTTTCTGAAGATGCTGATAATGATCAGAGGTCAAATTTCTGCACAGTAGAGAGGTAAAAAAAAAAAAAACACAAACAGTTGAAACATGTTCCTCTTTTGGAGGTTTATGTCTTCAAAGAGACAGGAGGGGTTTCATTTTCTTTTCCACTCCTTGCCCACTGTAAATCCAGAGACTGTGCAAGCAGTCTGCCATGCAAAGACAGCAGCTGTGGGTTTTAAATGCCAACGATACTTTGCATAGACATATTTTAATTTGCAGCCATCTTCTGGCTCTGTAGCTGAAGAGCACCAGCACAGACACAGAAAAAAAGTGTGCAAGGGACCACCCGTGTGACTACTGCTACCACTACATCGTATGCATTCATGACAGAATAAGGAGCTTTAAAGGAAACAGCCACCAAATGGAGGATTTCATTCCTTTCCCTTCCCATGCTCATCCATTTTTCATACCCGTACCAAATCGACCTTCACACCTTCCACTTTGCAGCTACCACCCACTTAACTTATACAGTGCACCACTCGTTTTTTCCTCTCCATCTCACACCCCTTACACCTTCCCTTCGTTTACACTTCACTTTCCTCCTCCCTGCCTCTCTCCCTCTTCCCATGTCATTCGATTTCCTTTGTCCACTCGTCCTTCACTCCTTGCTGTTATTCATCCTGTCCTCCATACTTGTGCTCTCCGGGGGTCTGTGGCAGTGATAATGAAGCGCATAGTTAACAGATATTAGCTCATTGGCAGTGGATTCATTAGACAGAGCCAAGGCTTATGGTGATTATTTACCCATAGAGGAGGGGCCACAGGATCAGTACCATGCTCTGTGTCAGCAGCCACAGGCTTCTTTGAAGTCACTCTCTCTGTTCCCTTGCAACACTCTCACACTTCTACTCTCCCCGGGTTTTCTCATTCTGTCTGAGCACCTCTCCCTCTGCACTTCTCCCTCCTTGCTGCTGCTCTCCCATTTTTTCTCTCTTTCCCTGTCATTAGACACCCACAATACATATCTGCGTTCTCTCCCTCTCCCTCTCTTTCGCTATCTCTCCTCGCCGCCCCCATTCACCCAATGGTAATTATGGAAAAATCTGTAATAGTGCTCAGAGGAGCTGATAATACCTTTAGCTTAATTAAAGACATTTATGGGATGTAAAGACATGTAGCCTAGGGGTTGCTGTGCACCCACACTAACCCAAACTCTTTATTTCCTGCTTTTTCATCTCCCTCAATCCCTCGCTTTCTGCTAGTCTTATCGTTTTCTCCGTTTCACACACACATTGTGAAACACACCAGTACATGCTCATTCCTTTTGTCATATTAGATGTTAAGGTCAGAAGTTCTGTAACTAATTACCCATAAGTTGAGCTCCAAAGTGTTGTGAAACATTGTAGGCCTACATTATGGTGTGAGGCTTGTGTAGGGTTAGGGTACTGCTAGTTCATGTGCTTTATCTGCCTCAAACACACACTTGATGGAGATAGTGACAGCCCTTTCCTGTCAATTATCCCAGTGTTGGCCACTTCCTGTTAGGCTGAAAGATGAGCAGCAAACTTGTTAACATGTCATTCAAGGACACCAGGAAAGTGAACAATACTTGGTGTTCTGGAGCGTACTTAGAAAGGTCACAGTGTTGGAGAGACAGCTGGTGCAGCGAGGGCATTTTTCCTTTTCTTTCATTGTGTGATGGAGTCTGGTTTTCTCGCCGTTATTCTTGTCTCTTCTTTCGCAGTATATTCCTCTCACCCTGGCAATACAGGTATGAAATACTTTGTGTGATTTTAAAAAAAGAAATATATTCCTAAAATGATCTGACTGGGAAGAGAGTCTACATTTCCCAGCTTTGAGTGCAAACATGAATGAACCTGTTTCCTCCATATTTATTGGCTTTAATCTGACCTTTAGAGAATAGGCTCACATTTTTTCAAGTCTGTCCCATAATGACACTCACACGTCCATATATGTACTGAAAAGGTTATGGCTCGCTGTAATTCTCAGCTGGCAACAAATGTCAAAATGATTTCAGAGAAAAGTTGGACCCTTATGTTGGACAGATGCTAAATTTTGGTTGATTTGAAAATCTGGTTGATGATACCACAGCATTAAAATTGCATGTTGTGTGGAGGTTAACATTATCACATATTCCAGACACTGAGTTTTGGTCACCATTAATAACGACTAAATGTTATTCTATGTCAAGATAACGTTGGAACAAGACATTTGGAAGATGTTGGATTAAAATTACTTTAAATTATTACAACACGGCTTTAAACCGACAACATATCAACATAATCTTTCTCCCCTGTCCATTCTGGCTACAAAAGAGATCATTTTCCTTAGATGATTTAATAGTAGACACAAATCTACAGAACTTTTCTGTAAAAAATGCATTTTAAATGGATTTAAAGCTAATATGTTACTTTAGTGCTCTGCATTGCACACATTAAATTGTCATCTTCTAAAGTTACAGTTTTTTTCTTTTTTTTTTTTTACAAAGTTCTCTCATTTTCTAACTATCTATCTGCCACAACTCAGCAGAGAAACGCTGTCCAGGGAAACAGAAAGGTGAAATTTGGTGCGAAACAGACTGTAACTTTGGAATATACCCATTAGATTTGACTCGGACCGCTGAGGCCTCATATCATCTTCGGCAGAACTCTTAAAGGCCTTCTTTTTACACAGAAATCACTTATATTGAAATTGCTTTTGGATTTGGAGCTCTTTGTGAACAGAAGAAACACTTTTAGGGCACAATAACCTCTTCAGTGCACATGTGGGCATGTGAGTATTGTCTTAAAGGTCCAGTGTGTAGGATTTAGAGGGATATAGTGGCAGAAATATATTATAACACTATGTTTTCTTTAGTGTATAATCAGCTGAAAATAAGAATCATCCTGTTTTTGTTATCTTAGAATGAGCCATTGTATCCACACAGTGAGCGGGTCCTCGTCCATAGAGTCCACCGTGTTGCAATGTCATGTTTCCACAGAAGATCAGAGCGGACAAACCAAACACTGGCTCTAGACAGGGCCATTCATGTTTTATCTCAGCCACTGTAGTTAGTTACCACTCCACAGTGAGCCAAACAGTGTTGGAAAAATACAGATTTTTAATGTGCAACTGTGTTTCTACTATTTTAAATCACTGGGCCTTTTTTTGTTTGTTTTTGTTTTTTGGCAAAAAGGAGACCTCTGCGGATAATTCAGCTCCCGGTAAAAAAAAAAACAAAAAAACTTCTGAATGTCTAGAGCAGAAAAAAGATGAGCCCACATTAACTTTTCAGAGAAAAAAAAGCTGAGTACACATAAGCAGGTGTTGGGATGACAGCCTCTCTGCAACAAGCCAAATGGTGTAGGAGAAACACTTATTTGTAACATGACACTGCTTTATTTAGTGTTTTTACCATTTTTGATTATCTGGTCCATTATTGGAGAGAAAGAGACCTCTGTGGATAATTCTAAGCGGGAGAAGTTGCAGTCGATGGCAGTCTGCAATCTTCACTGCTACATGCTTATATATTACCTTAAATCTTACACTGTTCCTTTAAGACACACTTGAGAGCACATGAACTTTTACTTTTAGGGCAAAAAACAGAATCAGCACTTTCTTAAAAGAATTTCAAGGCCTTCCTAAAGACTCGCCTGAATGATTCACCTGTTATAACGCTTGACTTTTTGTCCTGCCTCCTTCAGAGTGGGAAGATGTTGTGGTGGCGAGAGAAGGCATGCTTACCACCTTGCCCTGCACTGATACAGTCAGGGGTGCCGTGGCCATTAACTGGATGGTGAAGTCACTTGGTGCGGGTGATTGGAAACTGGTTCTCTCAGCCAGTGAAAGTAGAGAGTTCTCCGGTGGTGCCTCGAAGTCATCGATGCAATTGACTGACCCCAACTTTCAAGAGACGGGAGTTTTCTCTCTGTTCTTGATTCCCAGAATGGAGGACAGCGGGCTCTACTCGTGCTTGATAAAGCAAAAAGAGAGGAAAATTAAGGAGAAGATTATCCTCTTAGCCATCCTTACAGGTAAATCAACAGGTTGTAGGTAAGAATTGTACACCACCTGTACTCCATAAGACTATGTCAATCGCATACATCATTCGTTTGTGTAACACACATCTCCCAATATTTAATATTTAAATACTTAAAAACTCAAACTTAAATCTGAGTCATGTCTTTATATGTGTTTCCATTTTAACAGTCTTTTAAATCTCTCAATAAGGCCTCTTGATATACTCTTTCATGAAACGTTACATAACTGTCTAATTATTAGTTTGATTGCTAAATTAATGAGAACCTAGAACCAAGAAATAACCTTTGCTGCACTTCATTAATATATCCTGCAGTGCTGAGGGGTTACTAGGTGCATTTACTCAAGTGGCACACTAAGTACTATTTGAGGTTGTACTTGTGCTTTTCTTCAGTATTTTTGTTTTATGGTACTTCACACCTCAACTCCACCACATTTCAGAGGAAAATTGCAGACAGTTTTTACTCCACTACATTTTATTTGTGAGCTAAATATACCAATCATGCTGCAGATTAATGTTTAACATCTAAAGCACATGATCCTTTTCCATAGGCAGATGCAACAAAACGCTCTTTACATGGTAAACAATCCAATTTAAACATAAATAAGTAAATCAATAAATAACACTAATGAAGAAATATTTCACAGCTGAAAATATAGTCTTCTCATAAAACAGTCTGTGCAGAAGAAAAACGCCAATACTTTTGAAATTGGTGCCACATGACCAGAGAAAATAGAGGTAAATGTCTGTGGCATTTGCTTTTGCTTAAGAAAATCTACAACTACCAGAATGCACTGCACCACACCGCACCAGTAAATACTCCCGCTGACATAATGCAAACTTGGATGTTTGTCTAAAGGAAGCAAAATGGCAGCCTGCTGGTAACAAATAATCTTGAATTAAAGTCAAACCTTAAGCTAAAATATGTTTTTGGGATCATTTTAAGTGAGAAATAGACAGTGCAGTTCTGCCTATTTTTATTATATGATGTCAATATATTCAGTCTCAGTTTTCACAATACAGGAAACAGTGCCCACTTCTTTTTGTTTTTGTTTTTAACAAATTCCCGTATTACAGCCAAACACTGCACTAAAAAAAGTTTCTGAATACATTTTAGGCTTTTGGTAGTGGTGTAGTGAAGGGTATAGGCAGGTATACGTCTCTTTTTATGGCCATTTACAGTATACCCACCTATCTGCCAAAAAGCCATTGGAATATATACAAGAGAGTATACCCACTTTCACCTTGGTAATCTGCCCATCTACATAGTAACACACCGACCTGATCAACTACCACTGCACCACTGGCAATTAGCACTGCCTAGTTTACAGTTTTGAGTGTGGTATACATTTGAGGAAAAGAGAGAGAGAGAGAGAGAGAGAGAGAGAGAGAGAGAGAGAGGCTTTACTTTTTGTGTCCGCGGCCGCAGGCATATACGGAGGCACAATCTGTAGTTCAACAGCCCTTGAGCCGGCAAAAATCCACTGGTAAACTGAAGGGGAAGTTCACCACAGTTCATTTACACATACTACCCACATCATTATGATACAAAGCTGGTTGAAAATTGACAAAGTATCCCTTCAAAGGGGCTATTCTGCATAATGTGTGCTACCTTTACTTGTTACAGGCCCACTTTAAGTGAATTTTGCTGGTGATACTTACCTGCTTTTACAAAAATTAAAAATAAAGTGCTGAACAATTACTTGGGATGCTTTCATTGTGATATTGCAACTTTTACTCAAGTAGACCTAACAAATTCTATTATCTCTTCAACCCTTCCCTCATCTCCAGTCACTGTTATCCCCGCTTCGCCCGTTCCTCAGCAAAGCACCCTGCGACTGATTGCCAAAGTTAATCCTGACTTCGCCATCACCAAGATCACCTGGGCGGCACCCGGCAGCATTTCCATGAAGAGCGAGAAAAAGCCAAACACAGGCACAGTGACCAAACTGCCTGTGGTCCAGAACAGTGACAACGGGGCCTATGTCTGTGTGGTTCACCCGTGGGGTAACAGCAGCACCGCTCTTTTCCCCTTCAATGTGGAAGTGACTGTCGATGGTGAGCCTGATTTAAGAGAGAAAGAAAAGCAAAAAAAAGGATTGAGGAACTGAATGCATTTATTGTTGCTTTTGTTGATGGTATGAGTGGGCATCTGTGCTCAAAACTCCAGCAGCAGCATTATTTATTTAAACATCCTGTAGCTACAGTTCTTCAAAGTATTTACTTTTATAGACCAGTTTTGAGCTTCAAAAATCTACTGTAGATCTGCACTAAAATTCAGCCAGTCCTCCTGTGAATATTATAGTTGCTATATTTATGTATTATTCATTATTTGCTTTTTGCCCCCACTCCCCCACCTCCCCCTGCTTCCTCTCTCTCCACAGCTGACAATGTGGCCTCATTCACCAGTATAACACATGGTGAGTGACTTTGTAACACAAGCAGTCTCAAAGTCCTGTGTCAGCAGCTTGCTAATCAGGCAGAGCAGAATGCAAGACCAACTGAGAAAGTAGCTCTCAGCATATAAGAACCTAATCCCTATTGTTGTAGGAATTTTCCCCCTATCTCCATTTCCCGACTCTCTTACTATTCTGTTTACTCTCTCTGTCTTCACCTCACTCTTCATGCGCTCTCTTTTTATTCTGAATTCCCTGTCTATATGTCTGCTTGCGCTGTTATGTCTTTATATCCGTCTCCCTCGCTGTCTCATCTGTTTTATCATTCTGGATTCTCTTGTCTTTTCCTCCTCCCTCCTTGCCCGCAGAGAGAGAGGTTTCCACCGCTACTCAGGCTCAGAAACTCTTCGTTCTGACCTGTCCTGTTGTCATGGGGGACTACGTCAAGATGTACTGGCTACCTCCAGACAGCAAAAGGGGCACTGAGATGAGGATTGTGTACCAGTACGACCGCTGGAGGGATTCCACTTTTTCTACTGAGCAAGGCAAGAGACTCAAATTCGCCGGCCCACCCTACAATGCAGAGGCCGGGAGTTTCTCTTTTCTGCTCACCCCTGGCTTAAAGGATGGCGGCCTCTACGTTTGTGAAGTGTTCCAAAACGACAACGCCTTCAGCCACAGGACCACACTCAGCGTGCTGAAAGGTACAGAACAGGGTCAGGTGGAGGAGAAAGACAAGAGGGAGGTGGATTAGGTTAAAAAAAAACAGGGGGCGGGGATGGATTTATGAGAGTGGTGTCACTTTTACAATAACCTTATGTATTTGTGTAGTATGACACTATATTTTATGGACGTTCATATGCAAAGCAGTGGCGATGAAAGGGGTAAATAAACAGATGAATGACAAACTGATGGGAAAACCAACATAAAATGTCTTAGTAAGGTGCATCGGTAGCTTCCAGAGCAACTTTTAAAGTCTGGTAGAGAGATGGAACATAATTTTTCCAAAATATATGACCTAATTTTGTGTTTTGATCATGAAATGCCCCATGGGAATTCATTTGGATTGCGATCTAGTGACTGCAACGGCCTTAACTCACAACATCATCACACTCATCAAATCATTCAGTGACAAATCATGAGCTAGTTGGAAGCATCTGCATTTGATTTGTCTCTCAACCCTTACTCTGTTTTTCCTACAATTTCTTACTTGTCTGTAGTTTATCTAAAGGAATAGCTTGACATTTAGGAAAATGAGTGAATTTGCTTTCTTGCCAAGAGTTAGATGAGCAGACTGATACCACTCTCATGTCTGTGCTTTAAGTATGGAGCTGGGACCAGGAGGTAATTAGCTTACCTTTGCATAAGAGGCAGGTTCTGTCAGAACAAATAAGTTGATGAATCGAAATTGTTATTCAGAGCAGAAAACAAAGAGAACACCAGTATTAAATATGTGCAAATAAAAAAGACGTGTTTCAGCTAAAGAGGCATCATCAGAGTGACGGGACACTTCTCAGCAGTTGTTCAAAGCAGGCACAAAGTTGAGTTTCTAGCCAAATGTGTAGAGCAAATTTTAACCAAATTTTCAGAAGATTTACAAAAATAGCACATGTATGTCTTTTCCACCCATTACTGTTCTACAAAAATAAGAGCTGGTTCATGGAGATAGAAGGGACTAATTTTCCAGTTAAGTGCCACTAAAAAACAATGTGCAACAGGCTGAGATCATTAAAAGAGCGCGAGTCAAACCTCAAACGAAACGAACAGTGGCCCATGCAGTGACGTCATGACAGTAAGTCAGTTATTTGCTGAATCTGTTTCAACTGCACTTAGTTACACTTAGTCCTTTTATCAATACACCAGTTTTTTTTGTCTTATTTTGAGATTTCTTTGAAAAAGATTTTAACTTTTTTGACTTTCCAACCAGTGTTGTTTTTTATGCATACATTAAACAATATGCACAAAAGAGGTGGTTGGAAACCCAGCTATATACAAGGTGAGAAGTGATATTGTTTAATTATGGGAATGGTACATTATCAGGCAGTCTCTTCTGGGAGGCACTCATAGTGTTGAACTCTGTTGTTCATGTGAAAAGTGACAGAAATAACTGCCAAAAGTGACAAAAAAAAAACTAGAGAGAGGTGTAAGCTCTAGCTCCTCTCTCACCTCCGCACAGCAGGCTAATCACAAAATTGTAGGTTTCTGAAAGTTGCAGAGATGGTGGGAAACTGCCTCTCTGTTGGTCGTCACACTGTGACGACAAGGAAAACATTGAAGACTCCTTAAACATAACACACAGCTCCCTTTTTTGCATTTTTGTTTGTGTATTGGTTCAACAACAAGATATAATTGACTAATGAGCTTTAGATATTTGTACATCGGACCGTGCCTGGCTAACTGCTTCCCACTGCTTCCTGTTTTTATGCTAAGCAAAGCTTTTCATCTTCTGGCTCCAGCACCATACTTTGTTCCTGTTAACATGAGAATGACTGTCAAACTAGTCCATTAAAATTATAGCAGTAACAGAACATGCATTTTACTGCAAAACAGGTTCATTTATTTTACCTGCAACATACTGACAATATTTTTCACTTTTGCTTAAGTAGGGTTTTGAATGCACATACTATTTAACCCTTTAAAACCAGGAGCAACTTCACTTTTCTCATGCTACTTTCAAAAGTTTTTACACTTTTGAATTAAAAAAACATGAAAAAAGGGCAATGAGCAACATGAAAAGAAATGTTCCACAAGTTGCAAATTGAAAAGCTAGGGGAAAAACTAGATTTATAATGATCATAGTTACATGTTTAAAGTAATGTTACAGAATTAATATCGTTTTTAAGGACTTTTCCAGAGGTCTTTTTTATTCTTTAGTCTCGTATTTCTTTCTTTATTTATTTATTACTAATTTTCAGGGAAATTTCTTGTAATTTCCTGCTTATTTTGGGTCATTTTTTCTCTTGTTGCTCATTGCCTTCTTCCCATGTTTTTGAAAGAAATCAAACCAATTTGTTCAGATTTAAAAACGGTTAATCTGAGCAGAGTGCAAAACAGTAATAAATAAGTGGCAAAAAGGGCGACACAGTGAATACAGAGATTTACCTGTAGCCAACGAGCACTTACTCTGCTAATGTGCACTTAACGCTCATCCTGCCAACACATTTAACTGACAAGGACTACTGCCTGGAGGGACTCCAAGAATAAACTACTGTAAGAAACAACTATCATAACAAAATAAAAGCCCTTTTCATTGAAGACTTTTTGACTTGTCTCAGAAGAAAAAGCACAGGTGTACATAATCAGATTAATTATGGCTGAATTTAGCTACTATGATTTCAGGTATTGTTGATGCTGGCTGTCTGCCACTCACACGGGAACTCTTGAAGAGAACAAATCCATCGTTAGTGTCATCAGTAACACCTGTGCTTCTCCTTCTGTGACAATTTAAAATGTGTGATGGGCAAAAGGTCTATAAACTCTTTCTTCTCAAAACATTGTTAAGTTATGTAATAAATGTCATCTAACAAGAGAAAAGATTAATAATATGTTAGGAAAGTTACAGTAAATACACATATTTTGACATGCTACATTATGACGTTTTTGGCCTTTTTTTCAACATTGTATGCTATGAGGCATTTCTACAAGCTACAATATATCGTTTTCCGCCATTTTTCGAGGGATGTCAAAATTTGATGTTTTTCGCTATACTATACTATACTATACCATTTTTCGACAAGTCCTTGGTCTCAGTATGACACTTTGTCAAAATAAACGCCGAATAATGTAATTCAAATGTAGATCTTCCAATTAGTACATACTGTAACCCTGCAAAAAAAAAAAAGGTTGAATAATGTAATTTAAATATAGATTTTCCAATTAGTACGTGATGTAAAATGAACTCCACACGCTACAAGCAGATTAAGCACACAATTTGGTTCATGCTGTGCTCAGGGTGCACTGGCATGTGAGTGGAGGAACAAACACTTTCAACCTTACTGCGTGTGCCTCGAGAACAAAGGCAACACCTTTATTAAGTAGATGTTTCATGTAAACATTTTCCTAGAATTGATCAATCGAATTTGACAGTAACAAAATATTATATTATGAAATAATGCAACGTATCCTTGAATATCATCTTACTTTAGAGAAAAGCAGTATTTAGGGTCCTAAACAGAGCACATGAGGAAATCTGTCTGCTGCATTCACATCTGTCTCCCTCAAAATCACTGACCTGAACTGACTGATGAGAGTCCTTAACCTCCTCCGATACTGTGTAGTACTTTAAATTAGGATCCATCGCAAACATGAAGTTATTAAATACCACTATAAATAATCTATAAAGGCGAGACACCCATCCCAGGTGAAAAGATGTTTGTTTCACGCACTGGTCGATTTTGACATTTTGGGTTATTTTGCTTCCATAACGTGTCTTTTAGCAGAGCAGTGCAAGGAAAATATCCAAAATATGCATTGTTGTGTTTATGTCCCATTAGATTTCTGTTCTGGACATGTATGCAAATCATCACATACTTAGTTGGATAATGCCTCATTTGCATATTTAACCCTTTGAAACCTAAGCAAATTGGCTTGATTTCTTTAAAAAACATGGGAAGAATGCAATGAGCAGCTTAAGAAGAAATGACTTTAAAACAACAACAACAAAAAAACAAGCAAAAGACGAAATTACCTGAAAAAAGGCCTTGAAATGCAAAGTATTATGTGAAATATATTTTAATATATAATTATGCTAATTATAAATCTAGTTTTTGTGGACATTTTTCCCTGGCTTTTTTAAAAATAAATTTCCAAACCTACTTAGTTTGAAGGTTTAAATAGGTGTGAAGGCATCTAGATGCAGCACAAGAAAAGTGATGTCAATCCAGATTTCATAGGGTTAAACATAACATCTCATAAAACTAATTGCCTTAATGTAAGTAATAAACTTGGGAAGTTTCAAAGTAATGTTTATGTGTTTCCTCTTAAAACTGCATAAGTGGAATTGGGTGCTTTTGACTGTGGTCCCCCAAAACCAACACAATGATATTTTTCAAAAGTACTAATTAAAACAGAGACAGAAAACAATGATATGAAGTAATTTGGAGCAGATTTCTTGACAAAGTCGTGAAAAATAGTAATAATAAAATAAAGCACCTGTGAGATATGACAAAAAGTATACCTCTAGGGTCGGCAGAATGAGAGAAAAGCAAGACAGCTCCCAGTGCTTTATCCTCACAGATCATACACTGTGCAATAATTTTAAGCAAATTCCCCATAGCTATTAGTAAAATGTGACATTATTAAACGAATACATTTACAATAGTGCTCATGAAAATGAACATTTGCTCGATTCATAAATTTAAAGAGAAAAAAATTGAGCAGAACACCTGTTGATTTTTATGAGCGAGCCGCGGGGAGGTTTCACCCTTTTCAGAACGCATTTACACCCACACACGCAAAAACCCAACACACACACACACATATAATGCCCTGTCATGGCGGCCTTGGAAGACTTTACTAATCACAGTCTCACTGGCATCCATCACAGCCGCCCAGACATGACCAGCCGATCCGTCACTGTCACTGTCACCCGGCTTCACACATCTGCATCCCTCATACACACACTCAAACATGCACATCCACCCACACAGCAATCATGTGACGCATATATTTTTACCCCACCTCATTATGAGTATCATTATGTATGATTATACCTGCTGCCCTCCCACCAAGGCTGTATGTGGCCCACACTGATCACACTAATCAAGGCTGAAATGTGTGTGTTTTTATGTGTGTGTGTGAGAGAGGGGGGGGTCTGCGGAGCTTGATTACACCTAGATGGATCCTCATTTCAGTTTGATGAGACACTAAGCATCAGTCACAGTCAACCAATGCATTAGCAGCAAATCACTTTAATGAATATATATTATTTTGACCCCTCTCTGAATTGTTCTTTGTTTTTCATATCACTCTCCCTTCACCCAATTACTCTCTGTCTGTCCTTGGCCTTTTCTATATTCACACACTACCCTTTAACTCACTTTCTTGCCCTGCCTCGCTCCTCTCTCTCCCCTCCTGCCTGTCTTTTTCACTTACTCATCCTTCCTTCGATTTCTTTTCATTTGTTTCATCCGTCTGTAACATTTTCTCTCCCTTATCCTCCTGCACTCCCCTCCCCTCCCTCCCGCCACTCTGAATCACATCCACAGTCAAAACCAGATATTCCTCCTCAATGCTGGAATTGAAGTGCCTGTACTCAGAGCGGTCTCAGGTCCAAAGTGCGTCTTGGAAACACCAGAATGAGAGTCGCCGGCTGCAGTTGTCAAGCAATGGCCCTGGCAGCATTATCACCACTCTGGCCTTACCCATCACCTCTGACACAGCCGGGAACTACACGTGCACCCTACGGCTGACAAACGGGCAGACCGTCTTTGAAACACAAACTGTCACACTGCCCTGTGAAGATGGGAGAGATGGTATGGTATAACAAAGACTGGTCTGTTTTCTGATTTTCTCTATCAACACTATGCTATTTTACTTGCACAGGAGTCCTGGCAGACTTCCTGTCAACTCAGTGGAGATAATGAACCATGAATGTGGAAGATTCTCGGGTATGTGCTCCGTGAAGCGTTCTACGGCAAATCCAAGCCAACCTCAGGTCAATTCATCTGCCAGAAAGTGCACGGTTTACGAAAGGAAAAAAGCCCCTGACAGATACCATATGTTATGCTTCCTTAATGCAGTTAAAAAGGTCACAGGTCAAGACTTCTGTGAGGTTGTGATTTGCAGATAATATCCAGCGGGAATAAATCAGCCCATTTACGTGCCCATTTTTCAGAAAGAAATCAACCACAGCTGTTAAACTTCTATAAAACATAAAACTTAAAGGCTGTCGTTTTTCTCATCACACTCACCCAGCTGATGTGCGAATATAAGAAGACGGGACCTTAGGACATCTCTCCCTGCAAAAACTAAATTATTCAGGCTTATTGTATTGGTGGCTGTGGGGGACCACAGGAGGATGTGACAGTTGAATGGATCCCTCAGCAGAGATGAGTTCACTCCCCGTACCCCAATACATCACTTGGGTTGAGGGGCCCAGAGCTCATCACGATGCATGCTGATGGTACGGCTATAAGAGTGATGGAAATGGGGGGAAAGAGAGAGAAGGTGATAAAGATAGGGAGAGGGAAAGAGGCAGCGCCAAGATTTTGCCTGATTGGAGAGGCTGAATCAGAAAAAAAACATATATATTTAGTGGGTGGTGAAATTGTCCAGTGGAACATGAAGAATTTTATACTGAGCAGAAAGAGAAGTTGAAATAATGTGAGTGTTGAATGACCTACATTTACACAGCTTTAAAGTGACAGGTTGCACAAACCCTGCAATAATGCAAGATAGCTCAAAATTCTTGGTTAATAATGAATAGTATGACAATAAGCAGTGACAGTTTAATGCTTATAAACAGTTCTAGTAAGGAGGCACTCAGAAATAGTAGGATTTTGTCTAAGAATGAGCTGGAAAAACTTTTTAGTTCACTGTAAACAGCCAAATAACCAATACAACAACTTATATTCTTATATATAATTTGTAGATATATTATGTGCTGAAAGCCAAATCTCAAAATATAGTGCCAGCTATAGGAAAAAAAATTCCTGAATAATAGAAATCCTTTCAGCACAGTTCAGAGAATGCAAAATGGAAGCAATCATTGTGCTCTGCAGCACATAAAATACTTCAAATGTCAGGGATGTTCTGCAATCATTTGCTATCCCGAGTTGGCCCATCATTTGCAAAGCATTCAGGCAGTGCTTTGGTCTGCCTTCTATCAGCCACACTCCTTTACAGTCGCAGCGATATTATTCACCCCTTACGTCGTTTTGGATTAAACAAATGAAGTGGGGGGGAAGTGCCACATTAGAGGAAAGGAAAAGGTGAGATGAAGAAAGATGAGAGACAAATGGAGAGAGTGACAAAAACAGAGAGAAAGAAGGGGTGTCAGAAACTGGAAGCATTTATGCATCACTTCGCTGCACTCAATTACCATAATTCATGCGTTAGAGCTGGCACGGAGAGCAGTGCAGGTCAGTCTTGGGGTCAGCACTCACCACAGTATTCCATTAGCAACCTCGACACATATTCACCAATCAATTACACCTCACACAGCGCGTCATGATTGATCATTTTGAAGCCAGCTTAAAGCGGTGACACCAGAGCTGTAAGGTGAAGCCTTTAACAAACAAAATCTGATGAGGTGTGTAAGTGGACTTGCCAGGTTTCTGTCCATCAGTTAACCTCATACTGCACACTGTGAAGACACTGTTTGAATTATTCACAACTAGTTTGTTTTGGTAGCTCTGGAGCACATTTTTTTATTTCTGCGCCACTGATAGCCAAGCATGATATTGGGTTTTCCCTATGACCATCCCATTCGTGTGAACAAAATATCTCATGAATGCCTTGAGGATTTTTTTTTCAAATTTGGCACAAACATGCACTTATACTCAGTGATAAACTGATTGGATTTTGGTGGTCATAGGTCAAAGCTCAAGGTCACTGTGGCCTCATCTGTCGCATTCTTGTGAACGCAACATTTTAAGAATACCTTAAGATAATTGTTTCAAATTTGGCACAAACATTCACTTGGAAGTCAACATTGAACTGAATAGATTTTGGTGGTCACGGTCAAGGTGAGGGCAAGGATTAGCAAGGTGATATCTCAAGAACACCTGGAAGGAATTTCTTCAAAAGTGGCGCTAACATTCACTTGGTCCCAACAATGAACCAATGAGTTTTTGGTGGTCAAAAGTCACTGTGACACTGTCCTTTATATTTTCATTAACGCAATATCTCAAGAACACTTTTAGGGTATTGTCTCAACTTTGGTGCAAATTTGGGCTCAAGAATAAACTGATTTAATCTGGTGGATAAAGGTCAAAGGTCAAGGACCTCACAAAACATATTTTTGGCCCTAACTCAAGAATTCATACGGTAATTACAACAAACACTGTTGCTGGACATGATTCAGCAACATAACTCAGAGGCAGAAGGGGAGACATTTGGTCAGATAATGAACTGGTGACAGTAATTTTGGGTGAACACAGCTGATTGTATAGACTTTCTGTGCTGCTGAGGGGGAAAGATGTGTGTGAAGCTGCTTCACACACAAACATGGATGCTGCCAGACATGGATGTAAACAATGCAACTTGACTGGTCCGCAGAGGCATACAACCACAAGGCAGTAATTCTAGTTTATTTATTAGCCTTCTCTATGTAATCAAAAGACGTCTGACAGATGTGACGGCTTTGTGCTCCGTGAGCAGTGAGCAGGCAGCGACACGACACTTGTTCAGGTACACTAAATTACAGCAGTCTCTCTGAAAATGAGTACCTCCCTCCTGCTCCTTGTGTCGCCCCGTGGCTCTGTTTTTGCAAGGCTGATGTCATCCTCATTATGCAAGCAAACCCGACAAGTTTGATAGTGCACGTGAGCTCTTCCAACAGAGTTTGACTACAGTGAGCAAATGGTTTGCTTATGCAATGTTTGTGATAATCATGCCTACGCTTTCTATCCACCTGTTTACTGCATTGAGAGGGTTTAGCTGAAAGACTGATATTTATTGTCAGTTCGCCTGGAGGCAGTTTGTTGCCGAGATCAGATGTCAAGAGCGTGTGCATGCATGGAAAAGCCTCTCCTCACATTCCTTACACTGTATACAGAACATATATTAAGATATGAAATAGGGAATTGATTGGATTTACAAAAAGTCTGGAGTTTCATACAGACTACTCTGTATGAAAGAGCCATTTGCTGAGCTTTTTTGTAGCGTCATGATCCAACAGCATCTGGTCCCTTTGATACTGGTGCTTTTTCTCATCTACGTTTCAAATTGACAGCATTTACTGTCCAGACTGAGGGTCTGTCAGATCGATGTCTACTCAGCTGTCGTACAGACTATTCACTCTGTATGACAGAGCCTGGCTTTCTTCACCCTCTTCCTCTGCACCCATTGTCTGTGATTGACAGCAGCGTGATGCAAATGCACGCAACATGTTTTAGAAAATCTCAACGTGTCTTTGAATCCATAGCTGTGAGTATAAAGAAAAGGTTGCCCCCTCTTGACTTGAACCAAAAAGCAAAGCAGAGAACAAACAGCAATAACTTCCCTTTGTGTCATTCAGCCAGACATAGCTCTGCAAGTTATATATTATCACTGTTCTTGGAAACACTCATGCTATTTCTCTCTCTCTCTCACACTTTTTTTCTTCCTTTAGTCGAGATCGACAGTGTGACCACCCCCTCCCTGCTCCCTTCTCTCTCTGCTTTATTACTCCTGGTGCCCCTGGTTGCTGCGGCTGTCTGTGTGTTGCTATGGAGACAGAAACACATTTCTGATCGCGGTGAGTCTTCCGGCATTTTTTTTTTGTTTTTTTTGACAGCTTTCCGTGTTCTGTCCATCTTTGGCCCCTGCTGGCTGTCACTGAGTGATGTGGGCCGTGACATCCTCTGGGGTTGTTGTAATGAATCTGCCCCCCCCCCCCCCCCTCCCTGTGCATTTGTGTGTGTGAGACTGTGTTGGTAACTATCGCTCTGTACTCAGGTATTGAGCAGTCTCTGTCTGTCCACTCGGGTGAAGCGGAGAACATCTACGAGAATCCTGAGGATATCAGACAGGTGATGAATTTAGACTTTTTTCAATAACTGAAACATCCTCTGATGAATTTCCAACCTCTTCTCCCCCCCTCCTCTCTGGTGTTTGACTATTTTTGTTTCTCTCACCCTCCCCTGTTCTATCTTGTCCCTATTGTACACTTTTCCTTTTTTCTTCACTCTCCTCTAATTCTGTTTTCTCCCTGATTTCCACTCTCCGTCCCTCTCTGTCACTTGTTGTTCATTAAACCTGTTTTCTCTGCTCTCTTCCCAACAGGCACCCCCCCAGGGCTCAGTCTACATGGTGAGTTATTGTGTCGTCCCCCTGCGCGCACACACAGGCGTGGTGCATATGTGTGTTTGTGAGGAGTTGTGACATCCACCAATGCATGTTCACTCTCTCTATTGCGTCCTCCTGAAGCTGTCAGCAGATATGTCTTCCCTCACACTCGCAGTCCTCTCCCCCAATCTGTCAGCCTTCCCTCAGATAAACCCATTGCGTATCAACTGTCACCCTTACATTAGTGGTATTAACAAATCAATCTCATTACACAGGGTACAGAGGGACATAAATCTGGCCTCAGTAGCATGAGTTTATCCGTCTCTTCACTCCTCCCTTCCCCCTTTTCTTCTTTATGCCAGGATTTGAAGCCAAGAGGAGAGGATGATGTCTATAAGGAACTGGAGCGGTAAGCAAAAACCCCTTGCATCACCTGTGTGTGCTTTTCTATGTTTAACTGGTCTGTGTGTGTGTGTATGTGTGTTTGCACTGTCACTCATCTGCCCCTCACACTCCTCTCACACTCACCAATCACGCTGGCCTGAACATCACTCTGACACTGTGGCATAATATCACGCCATGCGCTGACAGGCAGCGCTCCTTCGCCCGTGTGTTGTTGTTGTTGCGTGGGCTGTCTTGTGTTTGTGTTTAAGGAAGAATAAAAGAGACTGGGGGACGAGAGATTTTTGTGCGAGTTTGTCTTTGTGTTCTGTTTTCAGATACTAACAGTGTCAGAGCTGATCACCTACCCACATCTCATCCTCATCCAGCTGTCACATCTGCTCAGTTCCCAGCTGCAGCAGAGGGCCTTTATAAACAAAAGTAACAACTGAATGTCAGAGTTGGGATTTGAAGAAAAACTTCAATGCTTCAGGGAGATGCAACTCAATTGTTTGAATGTTTTTTGTATTGCATGCTCTTGCTCTTTATAGGTACTTTATTACTGATTTGCTTTGATGTCTGCACAAAGAGGCGGAGAGGGAATATTTTTTTCATAAGGTTTGAAAATTTGTCTCAAATGTGTGTAAATAAATAGGAAATATTTTCTTGCATTTGCTACTGTGCTGTGCTAAGTTGTATTTTACGTCTATAGATGTATGTCTGTAGTTTAGATGATGTACACAAAAACCATACTTGATTTAAAGAACAGATATATTACCAGGAAGTGACATTTGTACAGTTTGAGGTCACTTATTAGAATAATACTTAACCAAAAGTGTTGAAGTGTCTGATATTTACTGTACTTAACCATGACAAAATTACTTTTATGATATTAAATGAAGTATTGAAAGTAAAAAATACAAGTAAATGCTGTTTTTAAAAAGCAAGTGCTGAGAATTTGGGGAATTGTGAAATTCCTTTGTACCATACACCACCTCAAAAATGGAGCACACATTACACTTAAAAAAACAAGGTCTTTTTTTTTTTACAACTCAAGGATTTCTAGAACATTTTTTTTTCTTTTCTCTCATTCTTTCATTTGTTTATATTCTCCGCATCCTTTCCTCCCTTCTTTCCTTCCTTCCCTATTGTATTAAGTAACTACAATGCTTTAGGGTAAATGCAGTGGAGTTAAAGTACAATTTTTTATAAAAGAAATATAGTCGACAGATATATAAAACCTCAAGTACAGATAATATACAAAATACTTTACTACTGCAACAAAGTATTATTGCTTCGTTACATTACAGCACTGTTTGTGTGTAAATGTAATGTTTCTAAATAAACATATTTGTAATGTTGCTTGTCTCAAACACGTTTTTCCCCACACATTACTGAGCGCTTTCGCGTTTTAGATTTCTGGTCAGTGCAGCTTTCCGTAGTCCTCGTAGTGGAAGAATGGCCGGATGGATGTTGCTCCGCTGTATTTTAGGGCCTCATTTGCAACGAATTCATCGTGCAACGGACCAGTCTCGACCTGAAGGCAGGGCCGGGAGGAGGGTATGGATACCTATTAGGTTTTACATTTGTCTTAGCGCAGCCGACTGCGAAATCTGAGCAGTATTTAATCTCTTAGCATTGATGTAGCTCCGGCTGCGCCCCCGGAAGTGTTGTGTTTGTTATTGAAACCCTGCAGTCACTGCACAGCCGCCGGGGTGACAGTTTGTAAATGAATGAAGTGACAGCCGCACATCGATACATCTGTCTTTTAAAGTACAATTCATTTGTTTGTCACCGTCACAGCAACAGCCAGTCTAAGTGACGCCTCACAAACGCTTTCTCTCAATGACATTAACCGTTAGGCTAACGCTAAGTGGCCAGCAGGTGAAGGAAAACTTTGCCAAAACAGGAGGAGAAAACATATAAACTGTGCATAAACGAATAATTAGCACGTCTCTACTATAACAAAACCACTGTAAATGTTGTGTAGTTATAATATTTATCACCCAGTTTCAATGGGTAAAGTCAGTCAGTGCAATTAGCTAGCAGACGTTAGCTCTCTGAAAGTCAGACGCTAGCAGCAGTGCTCCAGTTACACCAGTTTATCACCAGTTTATCTCCCAGCAGGGATGGAACTACCAACCCAGGAGTCTGGAGAAACACACTGACAGCATCCTCGGCTGGGTCAGTATGGTTGTATCTTTGATAACAATACTGTGAGGGAAAAGATTTAGAAGTTCTGCTGAGTAAAGTTTCTGTTATTGTCCCTCCAGGCTTCAGCACTGTGGTCCCTGTCCTACTACAGCTCTCCTCTTCTCCTCTGCTATCTGTACAGGAAAGGTAGGTTTGGATTAAAAGAGTGACTTATTTCTTCTTCACTGTTTACTGCTGTCATGGCTAATGGTTTAATGTTATAAAATAATAATCATGGTTGGAACGAAACATTTTTGTGCACCTTTCAAATCACTTATCAAAACTGCTTTTAATGTTTAATCAGTATCATAGGCAATGTAATGTGTGTCTGTTGTGTATTTTAATGTATTCTATTTTATGATCTTTTTTGACTTCTGTAAGATGTCTTTCAGTTTCTTGAAAAGCGCTCTATAAATAAAATTCATTGTTATCATTATTATTATTATTACCTGCCACTCAATTGTTTTTTTTGGCTAATGAGTGAGACAAATCTAGCAGCCACCTGCATATTATTACAACATTTGGCTGGTTGTTGGTGCTAGTTTACAACCGTGGTAATAATACTTACTGTACTTAAGGGTGGGGGGGTGATATTTATATCAACTTTCCCTTTTACGCCACTACATTTTCCCTAATAAACTTAGTTACTTATTGCAAAACAGGGAGGGAGGAAGAAAGGGAAGAAAGGCTTGACATACTATGATTAAAGGAATCTTCAATACATTTAATTTTAGTACATTTATTATATAATAAAATTACTTTTGATACTTAAGTGCAATAAACATGAGATACTCTAAGACTTTTATTCAGGTGATTATTCTAATAGTGAACTTTAACTTCTACCAAAGTCATTTTCTGGTAAGAAATCTGTACTTTTACTCAAATGTGTCTTTCAGGTGCTTCATCTACCACTGTTTATGAACAGAGCTGAAATTTTTAGAAATGTAATTTGATTAGTCAACCAACTGAAAATTAATGAGCAACCATTTTGATAATTCACTTATTAAGGGTTTAAAAAAACAATCTTGTTCCAGTGTTGCCAATGTGAGAACGTGCTGCTTTTTCTTATTTCAGATTTTTTTTGTAAATTGAATATGTTCGGCAATTGGACTGTTGGTTGGACAAAACAAGACATTTGAAAATGTCACCTTATCAATTAACAGAAGACAATTGCCACAATAATTAAAAATGAAAATAATAATTAATTGAAGCCTCAGTTGGGACCTATAATAGAAAACAAGGCTCCATAGAGGGATAGACATGGTTGTGCAAAATGAGGCAATCTTGACAAGGACTGGGTAACAATTAAGCATTATCATTTATTAAATTTTAGCTAAATTAATTTGAAATATTATGTTGTCTCTTTACAGAGTTCGATGGTCAAAAATTCTTAGCAAGATACATTTAAAACATTTATGATTGATAGATATGAAGAATTAGGTTTCCTCAAATGTAGAACAGCAGTAGTAGTTTTAAACATCAGTTGAATTAGAGATTTGCATTTTAATGTATTTCTGTATTTCTATATTTGAGTAATAAATCATAATTTTGTACAAAAAATCTGGTGTAAGTTTAATGTTACATAGCCTGTGCTGCACATAAATTTATTGGTTAAAATACTTCTAAACATCACTTTCATGCCAGGTTACCATTCTCTCTATTAGACCAATACATTGGAAACATTCGAAGTATTTAACAGCTGCCCATATCTATTATTTTTGCTATTAGGGTCTATGCAGGTATTCATAGATAGTAGGGGTGTAAATAACTGGTTTCATCACGATATGATATTTGATAGTTGATACTTTGGACAACAATACGACATTTGCCGATATTACAAAGCCTACCACGATTCTATTTCAATTCGATTGAATTTACGGGCCCTGCTATCAAAATGGGACGATATTATATGCTCGTTTAACACAGCTGGTTACAGGAGGAGCTGCCACGCGTTTCTTTGCTTTTGGCCAGAAGAGATAAAAAGAACATATACATACTTGGAAATAATTCAACGTGGCTCATTGTGTTTTAAAATGCTTTCTGGAAAAAATGTTTTCTTGTTAATTCAAACCATGATCTTTTTTCCTAAGACTTCAGGGCTGTCTGACTTGTAGACAGACCTCTCCCAACATCCTCAAAACGTGGATTAACAACAAGATCTTAAGTCTAAAACTCAATAATAACTGTCAAGGATCATAGAAATAACAACTGCCTATGCAACATGCTAATGTTATTAGCATTAGCCTATGACATTTTACATTGCAGAAATTAACTTAGCGGCTAGCGGACTTTTCCTCTACTCATAACTTAACCAGTTTACTATTATTTATGCTTGCTCGTACTCACCGCTGGTTTAAGTCCCTTCACCTCCCGACAGAACCGCGCAGGTGACTTTCAGTCTTACATACACGTTTTTTCAGTCAACATTGTTGAAAAAGGGCAGCTAACTTAAAGTTAGCACGAAGTCAGTGAGGTGGCCCAGCAGGTACATTATGTGTCCTCGGTAAGGCTTTTGTTTACATATCACGTGCGCCGTCTGTTGACTCGCAGTTTCTCCGAAAAACAAAAATATTTCCACACTGATGATTTTCCCGAGTAAACAGCGTTATCCTCATCATGTTTCTCTCGGCTGCTCGCCATTATCTGCCGGACGCTGTGTGACGGTGACACAGACTTTCAAAATAAGGGCGCGCCCTAAGGAGGATGATATGGATCGATGTTTACACTTTACGTCGATGTTACCTGATCCTTGCTCATTTAATCGATATATCGATGGATTGTTACACCCCTAATAGAAAGCAGTTACGTTACTGGGTCACTTCCAAAAAAATGTTATTTTTTAATTTTGAACAGAATAACAGTATTAGAAATTATCTAGACTAGTATTATGACAATCTTTTCTACCTCATCACCCAGTCTTACTTGCATGTAAACAATTCCAGCTTTGGGGAAAAAGCAAATTGTTTGTTTTTTCTTCTTCTGTCTCATTCCTTTATACTACACTTGAAGTTTATATATTAAAATCTGAATTTGACATGTTTCGGTATAAGACTTTCACAGTACATTTGGCAGTGACACATATCAAAATATGTATTTTTTTTAATGACATTTATCCTTCCATTAAGGAAGAAAAAACGCCGGGGGATGTTCTCTGTTCTCCTACAAGTGGGATTAATATAAAGTTAATCAACTGAATCATCCAGTGAGACTGTGCCGTAATAGAAATTAATTGCTTGAGGTTGTGTGCTACTCTGTAGTGTATAATTGAGCTTCTGATATTGATTTATGCATATGGTTGTAGGGTAGTTGTCAGACTGTGAATCTTTGTATTGGTGCCTGTTAATGAGGCTCAGGTCTTGAAGGGAAAGAGAGGGTTTCATGTGGATGTCTGTGTCACTGTGTCTTTGTGTATTTTTAGGTTACATTTGCAGCAGTAAGCTGGTTCCAGTGAGTCAGTATGTGGGAACAGTGCTGGTGTGTCTTCTAGGAGTGGCCTGTCTTAGAGGTGAGGCTCCAGATTTCAACTGACTGGCAGGTGATGACTAATTCAAGTCATTCATCTTTTACATATCAAAACATATGCTGTGTATTCTGCATGTCAATAAGATTGCATTAACATTGACACCACTGCACAAGGTCTACACACACAAAGCATATTAAATGCACCTTGAGGCTTTGCAGCAAAATGTTGTTTGTATTTCATGTGCACTACGCCGCCTATATTTCTATCTGTTTGTGCTTTCTTTCCACCTCCCTACCATCTTTCCTTTTCTCTCCCAGGGTGGGGGAGATGGAAAAACTCTGAGTATCTTCAGTTTATCTCCATTCTTGAAGAAACCAAGAAGAATCACACACCAACAAACAAGGTGAAGTTAGAGGAAACTTATAAATGCTATTCATCAGGATTAGCTGTTGGCATTAGTAATGCCATGCTTTGGGGAATGAGGGGACAAAAGAACAATTACAAATTCTAACTATCCTTTCTGAAACATCAGAACTTAAGAAATAACTTTCTTTTCAGAAGAAACTGAGGTGTTACGACTTTGACTTTTCGTGCTGGCCTTCGGATTTCAGCTGGACTGAAGTCAGCAATCCGTAAGTCTTTGCTCTTATATATTATTTCCATTTGAAACGGCCATGTGTTTGCTGCAGTTCTATTCACTTCAGGGTCAGTTCATAATGAACACATGCACTCACAGCACTGTGAAGAACATTGGATAAATGCGTCCACTGCATGTCAAATGCTTTGTGGCCCATCTGTTTCATTATAAGATTCTGTGTGTGACAGAAAACTATCCAAGGTTGGTGTTTCTCTGCTAAAGCCCGAGCCCAGATTAAGAGGAGCAGCAGACAGCGTCCTCAACTCTGTGCGCACTCTACCATGCCACATCATCAGGTAAATGCTGTTTATGCAGCACGATCCAAAAATGAAGGCTCTGCGTGATGCCAGAACAACACTGCATATTTGTCATTTGTATCACAGTCAGCAGATTTTGTATTTGTCCAATGTTGCTTCAGTGTCATTTCTATTTTCTTCCCCTCCAGCTTTCTTATCGCTCACTCGTTTGGGAGGAGGATGCTATACCCCGGCTCTGTAGGTTTACTGCAGAAAGCCATGAGGCCCATGCTCCTGCAAGGCCAGGCCAGATTAATAGAAGAGGTAAAAAAAAAACAACACACTTTCTAAATGTATTTAATAAATACCGATCATCATTCTCTGTCAATATGTCTCCATTTTGTCACAGTTTGACGGCCAAAGGAACAAGCTTGTGGCCTGCGATGGTAATGAGATCGACACCATGTTTGTGGATCGAAGGAGAGACGGGGGAAGGAATGGCCAGACTCTGGTTAGTGTCTGAAATGATTTGTTGTGTCTGTGCCTCGGGCTTGTTCCAGGGTTCAGCAAAAACTCGTGTCACATCAGTCTCTTGAGATGTATGAATTCTGCCACAGGTCATCTGCTGTGAGGGCAACGCGGGCTTCTATGAGGTGGGCTGCATGAACACTCCACTGGAGGGTGAGGAATCCGCAACTCCACAAGAGTCAAAATATGTTATAATGCTAAAGCACTGAAGTTCTGTTAGTCTGAATTTGTTGTATTTCAGTTGTGCTGTAGTTAAATCTTGTGTTTTTGTCCGCTGTAGGTGGATACTCTGTATTAGGCTGGAACCATCCGGGTTTTGGAGGCAGTACGGTAAGCAGCGTTTTCAGATTTGCTTTAAATTCCCAGTGAAAAAGAATATTGGAGTGGTTACTGTGTACTGTTACAAGGGGGATTTAAATCTAACCCTTTGCATTTGATTGGAGGACCAGGAAGAGATGAATGAGTTAGACCTCTGTCATATTATTTTGGAAATTGAAACTAAGGTCTGGTTTATTGATAATCAAACACACATCTCATCCTCTCTACATATTGCTCTATCAGTAACTACAGTCCACAAACAGTGAAGTGCAGTTTTGCATGACTGATGTAGCTTGCTAGTCGAGTGAAGAATTATTCAACAAAATTTGAAACTTTGAAAAAATATTCTGATACAGAATTTGTTTGACATATATGTGGCACAGACACGTGATTTTATCTGGAAAACTGTATTTTTCTTTCCACTGGGTCTTTAAACTGACATAAATTCAAAAATAATTTAAATAGCACCTTTCAATACAAAGTTACAAAGTGCTTTACACTAAAAAGAATAAAAATGCCAAAAACATTTACAAGACATAAAACAAGGTAAAATAGTATAAAAAGTAAAAACAATTACCAGCAGTTAAAAAAAGCCAAATGATAAAAGTGAGTTTCAAGAAGAGATTTTAAAGAGGTCACTGAGTTTACAGTGTACGCCTGTGATTCACATAGCTATAACACAATGGAAAACAATAGCATGTTGAAATTCTGGTTTCGGTTGGACAGTATTGCACAAGAGTACACTCCCATGGTTAATATTAACAATGAAGTGCAATAACACATTGCACTCCTGTAACTCTTTCGTGTGTGGTTTTGCAGGTGCTTTGAGTGTTGGTGTTATGTATAATAATGCAGGGATGGTATGTTGTTGTACTTGTTTTTTTCTCACAGGGAGTGCCATTCCCCCAGAATGAGGCCAACGCCATGGATGTAGTGATCCAGTTTGCGATGCACAGACTGGGCTTCCAGCTCACTGACATTGTGGTCTATGCCTGGTCCATAGGAGGATTCACAGGTACACAAAGACCAGAACAACACATAATGGCAACAATGCTATGAATGTGGATCTTGTAGTCAAAGTCCCTCCTTCCTGGTTCTGCTTATTCCTTCTTCTCATTTGGTCTCTCCATTTCTCCATTTCCTTTCATAGCCAGTTGGGCAGTGATGTCATACCCAGAAATCCAGTCATTAGTGTTGGACGCGTCCTTCGATGACCTTCTGCCTCTGGCCCTCAAGGTCATGCCTGACAGCTGGAGTGAGTCAAAATCATACTTTGATAATTTTTTTCTTGCAGCAGGGAGCTTTTTTTTAGTGTCTTAAACATCTTTGTTTTTTCATAGGACCGTTGGTACAGCACACAGTCAGGCAGTACATGAACCTCAACAATGCTGAGCAGCTCATCAAGTGAGTGGGACAATCTGTTTATAGTGACGCTCATCATAAAAGTCAGAGTCGGCATTGTTGAATGTTACGCAACATATTGGAGTATAATAATGACACTACCTATTATTTTTTGTGGCTGATGATTAACACATCTTTTCTTCCTGCAGATATCAGGGACCAGTCCTGCTGATCAGGAGAACCAGAGATGAGATCATCACCACAACGTGAGTCCCCACAGTCAGGCTTAAAATGTCTCAGTGGGTATAAATTATAGCAGGTTTCCGCATGCATAATATGAGCAGATCACACTTTGGTTGAAATAGGATGTTGAATGAGGGCAACACAGCGGTTCGGTTAAAATGTGATCAAAAGTTGGAACATTTTTTACTGACACGAAAAAGATTCTCTAAAATGCCAAAAAAAAACACCATCCACTGGGGTACAACTGCTGTGATTTTCTTATTTTGAAATGAATCATTTTACTTGTCATGAAGCCATCCATAACATTTTACCAAGTACTTAAAGAAGTAATATTTTGAAATAAAATACAAGCAAGTTTTTTGTTGAGCTCTTGTCATTAAATAAGAGTATGTTATATAGCACTATACCTTACACCAGTTATATAAGAGCATAATTAACACACACTCACACAAGAAAATTACCTAGCACTTGAATGATCTACTTTTTACAGCACAGTAAATGTCAGTATGTTGGGAATTAAGACAGAGGATACAGCATTCACTTGCCTACTCAGTAATCTGGACACAAGACCACCATTATATAATATTAAATAATGCACTGTATCAAACAGGGGTCCAGAGGACATCATGTCTAACAGAGGCAATGACCTCCTGCTCAAACTGCTACAATTCAGGTTGGTGTCATGGCTTTTTTAAACATCTGATCTTAGTATTCTCTTTGCTGGATGCGATCAATGTATTTGGATTTGTTGAGAGACACGTATGTAATGTAATTTGTGATGTTACTTCCCCGCTTAGGTATCCAAAAATAATGACAGATGAAGGGGTTAGAGTTGTCAGACAATGGCTTGGATCCTCCGGTCCCCTCGAGGAAGGTATGTGTGACCACCATTTCACCGTGTTTGACACTTTCAATTGCTTTTAAAGGTCAAGTTGTTTTTTTTTCAACCTGAACTCTTATTTTTGTACGTGACTAATGGGAACAACACTTTTGAAAATGTATCCAGTAATGATCAAGACTGCTGCAGCCAGCAGCTGCAAAACAGGCTGCAATGTGTGAAAAGCAAAATAGTATAGCATCTCGAAAAATGTCACAGAATGTGTTAATAACTCTCAGTATCGTACGTTTTAGAAAGTTATACTGTCGTATGTCACAAGTCACAATATAGTATGTAGAAAAACTGTTATAGTGTTGTAAATTGAAAACCGTAATAGTATAGTATGCTGAAAATAGTTAAAGTGTAGTATATCGAAAATAAATGTTTAAAAGTCATTGTAAAGTGTGTCAAAAAAAGTCATAATGTACTATGTAGGAAAAATAAGTCTCAGTATAGCATGTTAAACAAAAGTCATAGCATAGTACGTCTGAAAAAAATGTTAAAAAACGTAGTTTTATATGTTGAAAATCATAGCATAGCTTGTCGAAAAAACTTCAAAATGTCATGGCGTCAAAAAAAGTTAGTATTATAAGAGCTGTGTGTAATGACAGCTCACGCTTTCTCTGCAGCATCTGTGTACAGCGGATACGAGGTGGACGACGACTGGTGTGCGTCTGTGCTGCAGTCCTATCAGGCAGACAGAGATGTTTTGTTTCCATGGAGTGTTGGTAAGCCCACAGATCCTCACACATTTACAAGGCAAATAGACAGCACACAGCACTACACTCACACATTCACGTTTCTGTCTCATGACCTCACGCTCTGTTATACATGTGCGTTGCCAGGTGAGGATATGACTCTAGAGGGAAGGCGGCAGCTGGCTCTTTTCTTGGTAAGGAAAAAATCTTTTGTCATTCATGTCCTGTCTTGCTGTGTTCAGTTGTTTCTTGTGTCTGGTTTAAAGGGCTGCCACCTGTTTTTTTTAAATCTGAATCAGGATACAAAGTCTAATTTCCTTTTCACCAATAAGCCCCATTTTCCTGTTTAAGGTTGGCTTACCTCCCCTGTTCTCTCACAGTTAAAAAAAAAAAACAAATCACAGCTATTCAGACATCATTACCACCGAGGAACACTATTCTGGTCGCCATAGTAACCAGCTCACCTGTGCTCTCAGGTTGACTGGTGTAATATATTTCAGCGTGCTCAGCTTATTGAAGTCATTTAACATCAAACAAGAGCAGTGCCATCAATTACGGCTAATGCTATGCTTTTCCTCCCTCTGTAATTCCTTCTGAATTAGGCTTTATTCACCTCCCGTGTAAACCCTTAAGAGATGGGAGAGATTTGTAAGGCACTGAGCCAGAAAGACTGAACCTAATATAATCAAGTTCTGCACTTTTTGTTCATTGCCCTCCCACACCTCTCATTTTCCATTCCTCCTCCATCCCCGCTGTCTTTTCGCTCTCTCCCAGGCACGCAAGTACATGCGAAACTTTGAAACAACACACTGCACTCCTCTTCCCGCCTCCGAGTTCCACTCACCCTGGAGACTGTAAAGACAGATGCATAGATGGATGAGAGGAAACATGCAGCAGAGGATTTGGATGGCCTGTGGTCAAGAGCGTGGTCCCGGCCTGGTGTGAATGTTTTACTGTGATTTTGTTCCAGATTTTATCCGAGACGGATTAATTGTCATGTATACTGTTGCTGTGGTGGCATCTGGAAAGATCTGGTCTACTTCCCCCTACCTGACCTCCACAAACCTGTAAAATATGGTACATCTTTTTTTTTTTTTTTGAGGTTAGTTTTTATTCATACTTTTCAGTGTTAGTCTCAAAAAAATAAATAATTAAAAAAGGATGCATTTTATGTAAATGCACAAGCCATCTCTCTCACTCCTTCCATTGTTCCCTCTTTGGCTGTATTTGTAAAGAAGCAATTATTAGTAGAGACACGTTTAAATAATGAAATAATCTCAACAGTAGAGGAGTTTTAATCTTTAAAAATGCAGCCAAAGTGTTAAAGCTTTTTTTTTTTTTCTGTGAACACTATCTTTATGAAAAAAGCTGTATCCTAAAATGATGCTCTTACATGTTGAATTAAATATGCTGAATAAAATGTTTGACATAAGGGACTGGATTCATTTGCTCATTACTCGATACAAGTGTTCAACAAATTGCACAGATTTTCAAGAGACCAAGATTAATAGATTGCCTCGGAACAATACGCTGCTGAAGACAATTGTCTGTCATAAGAACTTTATTGAATTCCCTCCGTACTACAATCAACTTCGAAAATGAATATGAAAATTAATACACCGACATGAAAAACGTGACATAAATCTTGATATACATAATGCTAAGGGGAAAGTCACATCATTTTCTTGAAGTTGTCCGTGGCTTCTTTTACTTTTTCGAGCTCAGTTTGGCTCTGCCTTAGCTGTGGAGAAAAGGAAGTAATTCTTTATCACAAATTCACATGTCTCACACCGCGAGAAACCCTGTGAGTCGATTTCTTTTTCTCACCTTCTCAGCATCCTGCTCCTGCACCTTTGCTGGCACCTTCTCTCTGTAGTCACTCTTTGCCATCTTCTCTGTCAGTTTCTCCATCTGTTTCTCCAAGTCACCTTTCTTAGCCATTAGCTTAGCCACTTCCTTCTCAACATCAATGAGACCCTGAGGGAATAAAAGGTGAAGTAAAGACAAGGACGACAGTCATAAATTATGCTTTTGTCAGTAAAGGAGGAACAGAGGAACCACTGGACTCAAATTCAAGTGAAGGAGACCCAATATTTCTAGCATATTTATCTGACTTTTTTACTAGGTGAGTCATGGTCTTGGACTATTCATGTAGTCAAGTTAAAGGCTGTGTACACAACATTCAGCAGCAAACCGCTATTCGTTATGAATTAAGGATAAATCAAAGTTTCCTGGATCATTAACCAAGAAAGTGAAATAACTGGTAAAACCCAAATTCTGTTGTCAGAGCTTCAAACCCGAGCAGCTGAGAGGAAAGTCGATCTCGTTATAAAAGATCCCACTCACCCTCTGCGTAAGTCTAACCAGCTCGCTTTTCTTTCCCATTGGCCAAAAAAACACTTATAAAAACTCCTTAATTCCAATTTCCATAAACATCTTGAATAAAAGGTAATGATCTACTCATCTACAGTACATAAACACAAAAGCCACTTTGCACACAGTTGTATATTGTGATTTTTATTCTGTCTAAATTATAGTATTAGGTATTTATTCTAAAGATAAAGATGAAGAGGAGGAATAGCATCCTGAGTGAGAGTGTGTGTGTGTGTGTGTGTGTGTGTGTGTGTGTGTGTGTGTGTGTGTGTGTGTGTGTTGTAATCTGAGCTTCTCTGGTCTTTGTAAAAAAAAAAAAAAAAAAAAAAAAAAGCTGGTCCAGCAGCGTGTTTATGTATCCCACTGGCAAGATAATCACTGCCACAGTGCCATGCTTTCAATATCACAAGAACTGCCGCTAAGGTTAAAAAATAAAATCAAATTGTGCCGGTGCTCATTTTCCGACAGCACCGTCGGTGTATGGAATGCAATTTTTCCCAGACATGACGGGCAGCATATAACCATAAGAATTCATAAGTGTTCTTATCTGCTGTTAAGTGTCAAAGGGAAGAACAAAACATGAAAGACTGCAATACGTTCAGCTCCAGTGACAACTTCATCTGCTTTTAGTGTATTTTGTTAAATCTTTGCAATGGGAGCACCGAACATTTACACTATGCTGCAAACGCAGGCAGTGTGACAAAGTGTTGAGTACTGTGACGACACCCAGGGTGTCATCTCTGTGCTGTTGATTCACATCTCTGTGTTCTCCTCTTGCAGTCAGGTGTTCGTTAGTGCAACTAAAAACACCTGAGAGTGCTCCGGTGATTAAAGTCCATGTGCAGCTGGTAGCTCACTCTCTGAGTGAACCTGGTTTGGTTTCCTTAGCGTGTTGTTTTGCTTTTACGTGCCTTTACAACACCCATTCACCACACACTGACACCACTGATTTCCACACTCCAAACTGTAAATATTAAGTTAATCTTCATTTGTTCTAATTTTGTCTGATTTGTTTTAATTTAATTTAATAAATATCTTTGGTTCAACTTTGCCATGATGTGGGTCCATTTCTGTTGTGGCCATAGAAGCCGAGTTTTAACAGTATCTATTCTGCACAGGTGAAACTTTGCGCTTGATATGGTCGATATTTACCCAGCTGTTTACTCAAAACGGAGGAGGGTAAGAAAAAAAAGCCTACTGCAAAGACTGTCACATCTAACATTGACAAGTACTGAACAGTAACAACAATGCAGGAAAAATGCTGATCTACTGCAGGCCATGTATTCACGCTTCTACTCTCACAAAATCTAATGAACCCACACTTTGTGTTTGCAGCAGATCATCAGGGATTAATAACATTTTAATTTAATTTAAGGGTTTTTAAAAAAGAAATGCACGTTTCAGTACGTAGGATTTATTGTTTTTTTGTTGGGGGTTTTATACCATGGTGTTGAGAATTGTTAAATTTCACTGGTTTTGTTATTAACCACAAAATGACTGACCAATGCTCATACAGCTGTTATTGCTGTTAATGACGTCCTGACCCACGGTGGCCGAGCACATTTTAATAATGGAGGGATTTAATGAAATCTGTGAGTTAACTGAAGAGTGAGAGATCCTAAAATTACTTCAACTGAGCAGTAAAGGGGTGCGTAAAAGAAAAGGAGGTGGTCAGTGTGCCCACTGAACCAAACAAGGGTGAACATGGTTTGGTTTTGGGAGTCTGACAACAGTTTTGATGATCTTATCAACCACATCTGGCCCTATGTTGGTGTTGTAAAGGTGCATAAAAGAAAACAAAGAGCTAAGGACACATAATCAAACCAGGTTCAGCCAGAGAGTGAGCCACCAGCGGCACATGGACTTTAATTACCTGAGCACTCTCAGGTGTTCCCAGTTGCCCTAACGAGCACCTGACCGAGAGAGAACACAGACAGGTGAGTCGACAGCACAGAAATGAAACCCTTGGTGTCATCACAATACTCAACGCAAAACTAGAGGCTTGCTGTGACTACCCAATCACAATTGCAAAATATGACAGCATGGAGGGACAGAGTGACACTTTTCTCTTACGGGCAACACTAATCAAAAGTGTTGAGCACTCTACCATAAATCAGGCTAATTAACCGATTTGCAACTGTATGAAAAAGTAGCAAATGACAAAACATGACCATGCATCCAAACACAATGTCTAAGAAAGCTAAAATAAAACCAGAACTAATGTATTTACACATCAGGTTTGTGGTGCAAGGATGCAAGAAGGGTGCGAGACACCAAAATTGGACAGATTACCGGTCCTCACCTTGAGCATAAGGTTGACAGTACATCTGTCAGAGGCAATGGCCACAGCACAGCCTCCTGGGACAGCCTGGTTAGCTGTCAGAGGGATGACGGCCTGAGAATAAGACAAGGTCTGAATCTGCAGACTGTACTTCTGCACCAAGGACACAGTCGCAGAGTCTATGCACTGGAGGTAGCCTGCGGACAAACAGGCAAATTGAAGTTTAGGAACCATAAAACTTGTTGACAAGATACATTCAGGATTCAATACAACCTGTGGTTGAAACAATTAGTGTGGACAGAAACTGATTGTTATTTATGTACAACCACATGTACTGGCTCAAGGGAAAGTCAGCTATTCGGGACATTGATCAAAAGTAGCAACACCACGAAGTAAAAATATTAAACTGCCAATGAAAGTCATTGAAGTACATTCAAATCTTACTTAAAGGGACAGTGCACCCAAAAATCCAAAATCAAAGTGTCCTCTTTACGTCATGGTCTCACTCTAGATTGTTCCCTGTCAAATTTAATGGAACTAGATGGCACTTGACTTGTGGTGCTCAAATGAGCATATACATACATATATATATATATATATATATATATATATATATATATATGTCACCAGGTTATTGTTGCTGATACATTAATGTGTAAGAGATTGTGTAATGTGTAATGTTGTTGCTATCTGAGATGGAGCTCATTTAACTACTCTATATACTGCTCTATAGTTAAATATATTGCAATGCATGATATCTCAAAGTAACAAATATATTGCATATACAAATAAAAAGAACATTATTTGCCCTTATGGCTGTATTTAAGAATAGTATCTAAGTAAACGCTTAATTACTTTTTTTTTTTTTTTTTTTACCACTTATTATAATCATAGGGACAAGGAGTTAGAGCCTTCTATGATGTTTGAAAAATCCCCCAAAAAAGCGGTGGTGGCTAAATCACAGACCATGGTAACTATGCACAAAAATAAAGTATGAAAAAAAATTACAGCCAGGCTGTCAAATGCTGGAATTTCCCTTTATAACTGAGATGATTATGATTTAGCCTGCGTTTGTCCGCTTACAGTCAGCTCTGGTCTTTGTCAGGTTGTAGTCGGCCCTCAGTGAGCGGATCGTCTTGATCACAGTCATTACGAACTCCATGTCGCGGTCGACCTCCTCACTGTGCCAGCAGAACTACAAGTCACAGACACACACACACATCAAGACAGAAAGAGCATGACCAAAAAAGTTAACTTCGGTTACTAACATGTAAAACAAGTGATGTCACATCTGAAATTGCAGCTTTATATAGTTTTGGGGGATTTTTTTAAGCAAAACTAATTCACTCTTTCTTTGTCTCACCTCCTCTGTATCAGGGTACGATGTGACGCAGATGCTGGGGGGATCACTCTGAGGTCGTCGCCGTGGTAACCTCTGGTAGAGTTCCTCGGTGACGAAGGGCATCAGGGGAGACAGGAGACGCAGACCGACTTCTAAACACGTGTAAAGGGTCTGTCTGCACACCAGGGCCTGTCTCTGGCTGCTGCTGTCCTCCTCTGCTTTACTGAACACTGGCTTCACACTTTCCTAGAGGACATGAAGAGTGGGAGGGAGGCGGTGAAGAAAAAGTTGTGTAATGTTTTTTTGTACAGTCATCTGCTAAAACAAACTTTTTAACATGCCCTCACTAAGTTTGCAAAATTATGGAAATATTTGAGGTGGAGACTTTACATGGGAGTTAACATGAATTTATGCAGATTAATGATGAGAAAAAATGGAAATATCAGGGTTATCGGCTCACATACTTTATTATTATCAACTACCGTTGGCAGATACAATCATTTCAGTTTCCATATAAATCCATTTATCTTAAAGATCACTGATTGTAATTTTTAATTTTCTTTTTTGGAGGTCTGACTCGTTAATTTTTATTTCTTCTTTTTAAGAAGTAGAACTGACAGCATAGACGAACATTTTTTATAACCTTTTGTTAAATTAAAAATGTTTATTAAATAACTATAACTTTATAAAATAACTATTAAATGACACTTTCTCCAAAACTGCACCAGGTCACAGCACCCTCTGTCATCTAAAAAAAAAAAAAAAAAAAAAGAAAAAAAAGTGCTCCAGGTTACTGTACAGATTTTTTTTTTTGCTACTAATAAAATTCAGCTTAAAAATAGAACAGCTCAAACAAATGTACATATCAGACAAAAGGAATCTGAGAAAATATTTTATACTGTATATATAGGTCTATTATAAAGAATCAACCATTTAGTATCTACCCCAACTATGTATTTATTTATACAAAACTATTAATGAAAGAGTATCTATATACAAGAGTTTAATGGTGCGTACTGTATACATTAACTCCTGCAGCGAGCAGCGTCCTCCTGCTTGCTGCACACTGTGTGCACGGTGCAGGAGGAGAGAGAGAGCAGACGAAAGGGCCCTGCGCTGCTGGGGGCTGCAGCTGCTGTGACAATAGTTGTCTGTACCACTGTGCAAGCAATGTGAACCATCTTGCAGAGCATGCATGCAAATTTCAATAGGAAGGAATCGGCTACATCTGAGACTGACCAGCTGGTGACCGGTCACAAGCAATCAAGCTGAAAAATGGTGGATTCCGGTCACCGGCCGGTCGATCAGTGCATCTCCAACTAAAGGGGAAGATCGTCTAAATTAAGAATTCCAATATGTTATTTCCACGTCCTTAGAAAGTTCAATCGATATTGGTGAACATGAGCTTTTCTCTCTCGAATCCGAAAAGTAAGTCTAAAACTTGTGATGTCTTCCAGTAAAAAATTGGAGGTGCTCCACAGACAATGAATGGGAGAGTTTGTGGACCCACTGAACGTTTGTTTTCATTTTTATACCCAAATGAGCTTTTTTGTATTATAGTGTTTTCAGTTCTAAAACAAAAAATGCCCCCATAAACTCAGAAGATTCCCCTGGCTGCTCTCAGTGTCATCTATAACATCATTCCCAATTCACTGTCTGTGGGGCAGCTCCAGACTTTTTACTTCTTGACATCACAAATTTGAGTTTCAGCGCTCTAGTTTTTGGACATGGGAGAAAGTTGATCATGTTAACAAGATTTTTGGACTTTCTATGACCATAGAAATAACATGTATGAATTTGAAAATGGGGTGTAGTTACCCTTTAATTTGTCAAATACATTGGAATACACTGGAAGATATGACATATGAGTTACCAACATTAGCCTACAATTTAACTAATGGGGAAAGGTACTTTAAAAATTTTAGCTGACAGTAGGCTATGTGCAAAAAAAGAAATTTATAAAATCAATGTTTTACAATAAAGTATGAATGGAAGTAGATTTATTAAAACTCCTCAATTAGCCTGTCCTATAAAGCTATATCTCACATGGTGCATGCTAATTAGCAAAACTTAGCGGTGTTATATAAATTTATAACACATTGTAAATGGTGTACTTTGCTTTAGGGTAATATAAGCTAGTTTGCAGAAATATCATCAAAAAAATAAAATACACTGACTCTGGTAATATAATAAAGAGTGTGGGCTGCACACATAATGGGAGCATGCAATGGCATGCAGGGGGTTGTTATTTTACTGAATTTCTATTTAATGGGATGCTGTCAAATGATCAGTGCATGTGATGGAAGAACTGCTGAATGCAGTGCACGGTTACAATTCAGTTAAATGGGGACTCTTAAGCGAAACATGTCATTAAGACTTGAAAAGAATTGAATGGACCTTCTGCTTCCCTAGTGCTCACATAATCAACTTAAGGTGAATGGGTCTGTGTCACACTTTGTTCTCAGATTTTCTTACCAGGTAGACGTCACACAGCTCGTACAGCCAGAAGTTGTAGATGGCGGTCGTGATCGTTGGAAAGTCGTAGGCTTTGAAGCCATTATCACAGAGTGCAACAGCAGCGCTCAGTCTAGACAGAATCCACCTGTCTGAAACACTCTCCTCTCCACACAGCTGAGGGGAATGAATGAAGCGTGAAAAGAGGAAGAATTTCAGTTATCATGACTATACTGGGCTCCTCCCAAATGTCAATGTGTAGATGTTTATGAATACAAAGCAGGGCAGCACGGGGGCAAACTAAACCCCCAGATATATAATGGTAACAAAAAAGCTGCTTTACTAGATGTTTACTTGGTCAAAACATGGTGTGTGTGTCACTGGATGAATATAAATCAGTTTGGAGCAGTGGTTGTTTGTGTTCTGTGTCCTTCATCTTCTCCCCTGGTCTCACCTGGGCTTTCTCTGATGGCACAAAGTTGTCTCCCAGCGTCTTCATGGCAAACTTCACAGCGTTCCACAGTTTGTTGCAGAAGTGACGGTAACCCAGGATGCGGTTGACATCCAGGTTTATATCCCTACCTGAGAGACATACACAGGAATAAAATGGACTGATTTTGTAGCAACTGACCTTGCACCGAATGATTGCGATGCTGTTTTGATATATTTTATGTAGTCAAGGTTGAGATCCAGGCTGTTGGCCAATGGAGGCACAACAAGGGAGAAAGTATGAAAAACAAAAAAATAAGACAAACGTGTTCACCTTGGCTGGTGTAGGCACACAGGGCAAACCGGAGAGCATCTGTGCCACACTCTGGGATGCCATTTGGGTAGTCTGACTTCTGGCCCTGCTTTGCCTTCTCCACCTCCAGTGGATCCAAGTTGCTGTCTGTCAACAGGGCATGAAGACCCTAGAGGGAAGCGGGATGGGCAATAAGGAGCGATGTCACCACTGAAATACAAAATGTGTTCAATTTTCTCTTTTCATCTTGAGAATGAAAATTCCCCCTTTGCTTGGTGTTTTAATATGCAGATAAGGACCTTTAAAGGGTATTATTACTCAGGGTGAAGTGCAGTTTACTACAAGTCCTTCAGTGCCCTCTAGAGGACAAGTCTGCTTCGTCTGACTGAGCAGTTTCCGCCCAGCTGGTGAAGAGATTTATGGCCTCAATAAAAGCTTGATGGAAGCAGAAAAGGGTGCTTAATAAAGCTTACATAAGAATATGGGCCTCAGAGGAGCGATGAGCGCGTGGTGACCATGTAAAAGACGACCCAAATGGGAGAGAAAAAAACTAAATGTATGAGCGTATCTGAACATGCATCAAAGCGTGATTAGGCTTTACCTCTAGGGAGATCCCAGTAATGACGTCCAGAGGGTCAATGACGTTGCCCAGAGATTTGCTCATCTTCCTTCCATGGGCGTCCCTCACCACTGCATGCAGATAAACCTGTAAGAAAGCATTATCATTACTAAGAAATGTTCTGCTGAGAACACTAATATCCTGCTGTGTTATGTTTCAGTTTTGGCAGGTTTGATTGGTCTCACCTCTTTGAAGGGCAGCTTGCCAGTCAGTTTGAGGCCCATCATCACCATACGAGCAACCCAGAAGAAGAGGATGTCGTGGCCCGTCTCCAGCAAGGTGCCGGGGTAGAACACATTCAGGTCCTGGGTCTAAAGGGAGACCACAAATATTGACGCTTACAATGACAACATAAACACACTGAGGAAAAAAAACTGTTTTAAAAGTCGCATTTTATACAGAGCACTTTAACTTGAGTGGAACCAGATTTATATATTACTTAAATCTCTTTGAGACCCACTATAGACCTATTCAGTCTTTTTTGGAGGCGATCTTTAGGGAGCAATAGCAGGTGGACAGTATATGCCTCATAGAAGTGCTATACGTCATCTGAAAGCAGGAGACCTAAAGATTAATTTTATTTGCAACTCAGCAATGTGTCAAGTTTTGCTAGTCACAACTTGGTAATAAACATTGTGTTTTGGTTATTCAAACTTTACAGTTTAGAGTGGATAGGGGATTAGAGCATTATGATACAAGTATATGATGGCCATTCCCATGTTCAGTTATGTCTCATAAGTTGTTGGTGCTAAATTTAAGCATTTTTGACCACTCGAAAAATAATCAAAAACACCTCCAAAGTACCCCATTAAGACACCAAGACCTTGAAGAACAATATGTATAGAGAAATCCATGCTGTCATTTAGTATCAAAAATTTTGGACATTTGATGATTTCTGTAAGAATTGCATTTCTCAGCATTTGGATGGCAAGTACATCTGTTCTGGAAACTGCTAAAAAAAAAACTCAGTGAGAGGTCAGAGTTCAAGGTTACAAAGTTATTTCGGCCTCCTGAGAAGCTAACAAGACATGGTTGGCACCACTGACTTCCTAGTTTCATGTGATACGGGTATATTCAAACAAGTTTTAAAAACTTCTACAGCCTCTCAAAGACAGTAATGTCAGCCGGGATCCCTTGCGGCCCCACAGGTCCCGAAGGGTTAAACTAAAAGTACCACCACTTCTAGTCTATCTTCTTTTCTTTATTATATATTTGAAGTTTTTGAGCCATGTTTCTGCTGCAGAAGATGTATCTACTGCTAAAAAGTGTCGTTCGTGTCAGTGGGAAGGTGGATGACCTCAGTCTTTTACCTCATTAGGCCACCCGAAAATGGAAAAGGGGAAAATGCCAGAGGAGAACCAAGTGTCCAGAACATCCTCATCTGAAACACAGGAACAGAATTTATCTCATCTGTACGAATATGCAGCAAGATTAATCACATTAGGTGAATCTGTGTAGTAGCAACACTTGGGCTGATTAGATAACCTTTACAATAATTGTGGTAATGAGACAGCTACATTAAAGAGTCTCAGTCTTACCCTGTCTGAGAGTAATTTTGTCAGCAGACACATTGAAACGTTTTGCCGCCTTCTCTCTGGCCTCTTCCTCTGACCTCCCACTTATCCAGTACCGGCCGTCCATGTCCTGGAGGGAATAAAAAACAAAGAAAAGAGTAGACGAATGAGAAAAAACAGGCAAAGTAGCACGGAATAACAACACAAATAGATTTTATCTGTCATGAGAGCCTCCAGACCTTGACAGCAGTGACAGACATCATCTTACCTCTCCTGGTTTCACGGAGGGATCGCTGACAGTGATGAAGTAAGCAGGAATACGATGACCCCACCACAGCTGCCGAGAGATACACCAGTCCCTGACAGGAAGATGGATGGATGAAATTTGAAACACGACTCACTACACACTTGATTGTGCAAAATGATATCTGAAGCTGAAACAATGACTCTGCGAAAACATTAACTGATCAACAGAACATTCATTGGCAGCTATTTTAACAATCAATTACTTTTTATTTTCGTATATGTATGTATGTATTTCTGTATAAGAATATTATCATATTCCTTCCATCAGCAGTCAGTTTTTAATGCTTAAGATTTCAGTGTAAAGGCCAAAAGTGAAGATACTGTATGAATCAGAATCAGAGTAGTGATGATGATAACACTCTATGGTACATGATAATGGTCACAAAAGGGTCCAGACTGCTCAGATCAGTACAAAACAGAAGAGACACCTTTCAACAGGGTTCATATAGCTTACAGCAAGTGGAATTTAAGACATTTTAAGATTTTTTTCAATGGCACTCAGAATGACATTTAAGACCGATTTAACTACAACCAAAATTGGGGGAATGGAGAAAAAAAAAACACCAATAACTAATTCTGTGATTTTTTTTTTTAAAGTTGCCTTATTTTGAGATTTAACAATGCAATTTCAGAAAAAAAAATCATAAAATCATGTCTTTTATGTCTTAGCATTTTCAAGGTTCATGAAAAAATGAATTAAATACATTTTAAGACCAATTAAGGCCTAATTTTTAGATTGATTAATTCAATGCCTTTTATGACTTTTTAAGGATCCACCACAAGGACCCTGTTTCAAATTAAGAAATAATTACCTGATGTTGTCCATCCAGTTGAACCATGTCTTGAGATGGTGATCTGGGATAATTTTGAGCCGTCCCTCTCTGACGGCGTCTGCGGCCTGCTTGCCCATATCTCTGCAGTTCACATACCACTGCGGCTTCATCAGCGGCTCCACGATGTCCTTGGAACGACTGACAGGGCAGATTCACAAAGGGGCTTAAAGGATGTTCCCGAATAAGACGGAAAGATCTAAAACACGAATAACCCGTGCTCTACTTATGCACACATGAACCTTCACTTTACCTGCAGACAGGGACAACCATGGGGTTGTCTTTGATCTCTTTAAACTGTCCTCTGTCCTTGAGAGCCTGCAGCACTGCCTTCCTGGCCTCAAAACGCTTCATGCCCTGGGGGACAGACGGAATAGTTAAAAATGAAAAGTTAAGACATAAAACTGTCAAACTATGCAGGAGCAAGACTTTTAGTGTCATGGTGGAAATGAACACACTGCAGGGGGGAAGTACGATAATGAGACACTATACCAGGAAGGGAGGGGGCACGTTAATGAGCAGGCCGTTCTCGTCCAAGATGTTGATGAAGGCCAGATTGTGTCTCTCTCCAACCTCGTAGTCATTATGGTCATGGGCTGGGGTGATTTTGACAGCACCTGAACAGAAAATGGTGAAGTGAGACAGCAGAGGCAGAGAAGGAGAAAAAAAAGAGCGGCCATAATAAGGAAAGTGGCCCGGCTTAACGACTCCTTATGATTACTTATTTTCAGCACAGACCCACAGGCAGACTGTCTCTTCCTCTAACTCATGCATACCTGTTCCAAAGCTTGTGTCCACAAAGTCATCGAAGACAATTGGCATCTTGCGGTCGCAGAAGGGGTGCAGCACCATTTTCCCCTTCAGATGCTGATATCTGGGGTCAGCAGGGTGGACAGCTACAGCTGTATCTCCCAACATGGTCTCAATACGAGTTGTTGCCACGATCACTTCTTCGTCTAAGCAACAGAGAGAGAAGTGTGAAGAAAGTTATTTCAGACGAGGCAACGGGCGTCTTTGTTCAAAATATTCTCATCTCTATGAACTCAGACGTACCTGATCCGTCCACCTTGTAAGCAAAAGACACCAACACTCCAAACTCCACTTTCTCTTTATAACCAGGTACAGGTAACAGAGTCCTGCCTGTGAGCTCTTTCTTATCCACCTGCAAACCAAGCAGAAGATTTCATCAAGAGAGTACAGCACTGGCATAACTGTCTACATCTGTCACCATCGCAGCCTTTTAACAGGGTACCAAAAGTACATCTATTTCTGTACTTTCATTTTCTGAGTATAATGACATTTTTCTGGGGAAAAAAATCATAGCTTCTCCTTTTGCATGGATTATTTTGGGGCATTTTGCATTTTTATTGGCAGTATGCAGTCAAGCGCCAGACAGGAAATGTGAGGAGAGAAAGGAGGACAATTGTTTCCAGCTGCGTTATTATGGATCCATTTCTTTTCTTGTAAGTAGTGATTCTGTGCTCTGATCAGAGGTAGTTAGGGTTAGGGCAGAGAGGTTTGGGGGCATGGATAGGTTGTGCTAGCACAATAATGCCGTACATGCACAGAAATGTAGTGGAATCCATAGTAACTCTTCCTAAATGGACTCAAACCAGGGACGTTGTTGTGCACATCTTAGCCCCTAAGTTACTGTAATGTCCCCCAAAAATCAATTTTTTTTAGCAGTCATCAGTCATTTTCTGTAACCGCTTGTCCTCGTAAGGGTCGTGGAGGGGCTGGAGCCAATCCCAGCTATCATCAGGCGGAAGGCGGGTTACACCCCGGATAGGTCGCCAGACTATCTATCTATAGACTGTCTATTTTTTAGCACCAACGTCTTAAATGCATCAGTGCTTAATTTTGTCTTGACACAAACAAACAAACAGAACACCAGAACTTACAGACAAATAGTCTCCTATTTATTGTGGGCAAAAACAAACTCATATCAGCTAGAAGTTATCATTAGCGTCTGTTTGTTTTGATCCTTGCCACATCAGTGCCCCAGGATACAGTGTGCATGCGCTGTTTTTTCAAATAACCCTACAAATCAGCTACCTGGATGAAATACAATACAGATTTATATTAAAAAAAATCAAGGTTTTTATCTGGAAATATCTGATCGAAGAATCTGAACAAACACAACTCTCAATTCCTTGTTTTTTCATAGTTTTTTAAATAATCTGAACGTTTTGCTGTTTGATACTCAGCCCAAGTAATAAGCAGGTTTGTACACAGTTTGAAATTTTATTTCTAACTCATTTTAGTATTTTATTTTTATCTCAACCAACACAGTGACTGTAAACCCCTAAAATTAAAGCATAAAATAGATAGAAACAAGTAGACCGACTGCTGCTGTTTAGATTTGACTGGGGAGAAATGCATCCCTTATCATTTAAGAAACTTGCCTCAATGTCGGAGATGGCAGAGTTGAGTGTGCAGGACCAGTTGACCAGCCTCTTGCTCCTGTAGATCACTCCCTCATCATGCATGCGGATGAAGGCCTCTTGGACTGCATAGGAAAGTTTCTGGACAGGGAAACAGAAATAGGCATGAGAATGTGAAATTTAGAGTCTATTCAAATTGGTTCAGGGGATTTCAGAAAACTCACAGGGTCCATAGTGAAGCAGGCTCGGTCCCAGTCCAGAGAGGAGCCCAGCTTCTTCAGCTGGTGGTAGATACGATCTCCCTTCCTAAAAAGGCAAAGTTATTATTGTGTCTTTATTCTAGTATTTATCCCAAGTCAAATTTCTCATATCTCCTCCTTTCAACTACTTCCTCCACTCACTCGTTCTTCCACTTCCAGACTTCCTGGATGAAGTTTTCCCTGCCCAGATCATGACGGCTCATGCCTCTCTCTCTCATCAGCTTTTTTTCCACCACCACCTGGGTGGCGATACCAGCGTGATCACAGCCCGGGTTCCACAAGGTGGTCTCACCTCGCATCCTGTGCCTGGAAGGACACAAAAAGCACATCAATCAAACACACGGCTTCCAGATCACAATAAACTCAACTAGACAAACAACAAACGTCTCTCTGAAAATAAAGCAGTGAACTATACGCTATTTAACAGCCCAATTTCGTTTACCATCTTGTCAGAGAATCCTGAATGGCGTTGGTAAGAGCGTGACCAAGGTGAAGCGATCCGGTGACATTAGGTGGAGGGATACACATCATGAAGATGCCACGGGGGTTCTCGTCACCAATATTCTTCCTCTGCAGAATGTAGTGAGGGAGACATGTTATTGCAGACTGAAATATAACTATAGCCTACATTTACAGCTGCACTCTGCCGTTTCAAATCAAACTGTTTGCCATAACAACTTACAGAAATAAAAACATTACCCCCAACAAAATACCTCTGTTAATTTAATCCATGTGCTTATGTCAAAGCAAATGACAAACACTATTTTGGAAATGTATTTCCCCAGTGTTTCTGACCACAAGTAGTTGCAACTTGAGTGTTAATCAGAGGCAAATTTAGTGATTTGGGGGCCCCAGGCTAACCCTATTTTGCTATATTGTACTTTCACCCTTTCTTTAACTGAGAATGTTTGGCACTGGTATTGGTAGACAAGATATATGCCTGAGCATCAGCCCTTTCTGGACAGGCACATTTTGAAAGGGCACTGCATAAGTGATAAATAAACAATACGGCATTTTCTGTCATGTGAATATAGCGTGACAGGAAGCACTTCCTTACCCCATACTCAGGCTTGAAGAATCCCTGCTTCTCCCACCACGGATACCATGCCGCCTCCACATACTGTGGACTGTAGGAGTCAGGAAGCGCACTAACGACGTCTGACACCAGAAGAGAAAGAGAGAAAGAGCTGACGTATAGACCTGAAGCTGATAATGATAAAATATGATTAAACTATTCATATTCTGGAGGGATACAACGTCAATGTCACTTTTTCAAATTATACAATTCCCCTCATCACCACTGAGGGGCAAAACTAACCTGCTGTAGCTGTTATGAAAGGAGAAAGCTAAAACACCACATAAGGTGATGTCACAGACATAACTTCAAACATTTCCACCCACACTGATCAATTACCTTTCTTGTCCCCAGGGGCAGTGGGCACAGTGTATGTGATCACTCCCAACTCCTTCTTTTCCGGTTTGGCCTTTTTCTAAAAGAGAAAGGTCATCTTTAATCAATGCAAAAAAACTACATCGTTGATAATATTTGTTTTGTTTAGTGTTTTTTTGTCTTTTTTAGAAGTTAAGTATCTATACCTCTGTTGGCGGCTGAGTCTTTTTCTTTGCCTCCATCTCCTTCTTTTGCTGAAATTTTTCCAGCTTTTCTCTCTTCTTGGCTTCCTTCTTCAGCTGTGCTTCTGTCTTTGGTGGGCCTGAAGGAGGAAACATAAAGAAAATCAGAATATTAAAAAGATATAAAAGGAGACATTTTAATTAACTGTGGCGCAGGATTTACTGACCATTAGCTGTGGCGTTGGCAGAATCAGCAGCAGGACTGCCATTAGCAGCTTTATCATTTGCGACAGCATTTGTCTTCGGTGTAACTGGCACCATCTTCTCGCAAAGAGCGATCTGCCCTAACACCTTCAGGAACTGTGGCTGATTTATGCAGGTTGTGAACCACCTTGTAACATTGGTCAAGACCTTCCTGTCTGATGGCTCCAAAACCTAAAAACAAAAAACAGAATAAGATTATGGTTGACTGATTAATAACAATAATTCCCAGTTTCTCACATTGTGTTTCTCCACATACGCACATATTTGAAAGGCAGAAGAACAGCTGTAGCTACAGCCATATCAGCCAGGCTGATGCTCTCCCCGACCAGGAAGGTTTTTGGCTCCAGTGCTTTATCGAGAACCTTTAGAACGCGCATCAACTCCGCTCGGGAACTTTGCTGGAGCTGCGAATGCAAAACAAGTCATTTAAGATTCAAATCTAACAAGATGAAATCACACACATGTCAAGGTAAGCTTTTGGATACTCCTCTCACCTTCTTATCCACTCCCATCACCCCCATCAGTGGGAAAACCACAGCACAGGACACCGGGGTGAGCTCATTGTCTGCAAAGCTGAGCCACTGCCACACCTGGCTCTGCTGCTTTGTATCTACACCAGCCCTCTTCCCCTGATTAGCCAGGTACCAGGCCACGGCACTGGCCCCGCTCAGGACGGAGTCACCGTTCCCAGCGCCCAGCACCAGGGTCGGTCTGGTGCGGGCATTCAGGGATGCAGGAGGGTCCTCTGTGAGGGTCCGTGGACGCGAGGACGGACAAAACTCTGCAGCTATGAGAGCCAGGAGGCTTCTGAAGTCATCGGGGTGAGGGGACACGTAGAGAGTGGCCATCTCTGCTGATGACACGGAAATAATGTACATTGTGAACTGGTTTTGATTTGTGAACAAATTCTTTTTGAGCAAGCTGCCAAAACAAATATGCATGCCAGGCTGTCAACGACATTCTTGATCTGCCCAGTGATGGAATGCAGCAAAGCACATTTACTCAAGCAATGTACTTAAGTACAAATGTATAGTACTTGAAATATACTTGAGCATTTTCTTTTCATGCAACTTCATATTTTTACTAATTATCTGAGGAAAATACTTTTTAACTCACTAAATTTAGCTGACAGCTTTAGTTACTTCACGAAATAGGATTTTTGCATAAAAACACATAAAGAAGAGTTTATAAAATAAGATGTTTGTACAGTTTATACAAGTACAGCTGCATCAATTAGCTTTTTAATCAATTAGTCAGTTCACAGAACTTGCCAACTTTTATACTATTATACTATTATGCTAACTAAGTCTTTCTCAATTTTTAAAAAATAATTTTAAATTTTGGTATGTGTTTTTTCCTCTAATTTAGATTTTTCATTATTATCATTATATTGAAAACTATATAGTATTGTGTTTTGGAGTGTTTATTTTTTAATAATAATTTTTAATGTTGGGTTGTTTTGGGTGTTTTTTTGCTTAAAACATTTTGAGGTTTTGAGGAGTTTTTATAACAAACATTTGTCTGCATTGGGTACGAGTTTTCCTTGTAACCGAGGATTTTCACAGGGTGGTATCAGTACTTTTAATTCAGTAATTGCCTGACAATTATGGGAGTGGGTGTGTTTGACTGTAAAACCTGTTACACAGTGTAATATCTACGGTAACGTTAACTGGGGTTTAAAGCTTTGTAAACAAACCGGTTTGAATGTATTTAAGAAACCATTTTTGTGTCTTATTCTGCCTACACCTCCGTTTAAAAGTCTCAGATGTTAGCTTTCTGTTTCACTCTGTACAAAGCTCGTCTCTGCCACCTGTCAAAGGCTGACGAAAACTAATGTCAAGCTGGCTAGTTAGCTTTAGCTGATCAGTCAAACTACAACTCGAGTTTCTGTAAGTGCACGCTGAGCTTTTAAACCAACGTCACGGTTGTTTTAAACTCGTTTTATAGTTAGCGTTCAGTGAACTCGTGCTTCGTTATTGAAACATTTCTGTAAGGAGTCATACATACCTTTGTATGAAACAGAAAGAGACGTCAGCTTAAGTTAGCACACACAGCAGAGCCACATGAGTCCTATCCGCCGTCTGATGCAACGAGAAGCAGCAACGGGTTCCGGGTTTGATCCGCCGCTTCCGCCACAAACCGGAAGTCCCAAAAATATTTTCCAACAAATAAATGAAGAAATAAAGTACACGAGGTAATCATTCAATGTAAAAATACGCCATTACATTTAAATAAAAGTACTTAAGTATCCCCATAAGAATATCATATAGTCTCATAAACACTGTAGAAATGTAAAAGAAGTACATGTTCTCAATGCAAGTGCTGTACTTAAGTTTGAATTTGAGGTACTTGTACTTGAGTTTATTCCTTTTATGCCACTTTATACTTCTACTTAACTACATTTCAAGGGGAAATATTGTACTTATACTGATGTTTTTGATGGAGCTAATTTTGTTTGTATTTTCTATTGTTCCTAAGTAATCCAGTCTATTACAGTGTAGTTCATAAACTTCTCATTTGTTTGATATTTGAATCTACAGACTAATTACTTACTATGTAAAAGATATATAATTCAGTGTACAAAGTACAATATTTAGCCTGGAATGTAGGATAAATAAAAGTATAATCAAATTGAACTACTCAAGTTAAGTACACATAAAACTGTACCAATGTACACTGCTATGTCCTACTAATTTTTGTATACTTAGTTTATGTTTGGAAGTTTTTATTTCATGAATATGTTAGTATACTATTGTGCGTACAATGACAATTGACAGAAAAGGACAGAACACATTTTGCTGTGTCTTGTTTTGATGAGGAAACATTTCCATCACATAAACATGTACAAAGACAACGCAGTACAATAAGCCAGCATTCTCTTTTATTAAAATCTACATATAAGCAAACATTCATCATAACAATTATCATACAGGAATTATTTTGAATAATTACATCCTAAAGCTTTGTGCACAGTGTTGACTAAATCACAGTTGGGTCACTAATCCCAGCAACAGATTACTTGGACAGCCAACCACAGTGATGTGTAAGACCTGCAGAATAATACATTTTTAATTCATTAAATTTGATTCAGAAACATGTGGCTGTCCTTCTATAACAGCTAAGGCATTTTAAATGACATCAAACTGAAACAGTCCCCTTTTTTCACACTCTTATGTGCTAAAGAAATTTACAAATCAAAGCTGGAGAAAACATTTGTTGGTCAGGGCGTCTTGTGGATTTTTCCTTCACTTTTCACTCTTCCTCCTCGCCAAAAGCCCCTCTCACCGCACCGATGACCATATCCACCATTCCCATGACTACCCCTCCTCCCAGCCTAAACACATTACCCACCCCCTTTCCACTTCTCCACACCAGGCTCCCCAACCCTCCACCTACAGCTTTTGCCTGACCCCCCACCTCTGACACCACTGTTCCCACGTAACCCTCGCTCTGCTCCCACAGCCGCCCTCCAAAGAACTTGGTCACCCACCAAGCATTATCCAGTGCATCACCAAATATCCCCACTGTGTCTCCAGCCAGGGTCCCCACACCAGTGACCCCAGTGTGGCAGCTGTTCATCAGGGTCCCCACCATGGACGAGGAGCAGTAATAGATGCTGGAACAGCAAGTTTCCCCGATACCCAGTAGTGTTTCTCCAGCTGAGCGCACCCAAGACAAGAGGTCAGAGGTCAAAAGGTGGAACAGGGAGAAGGTTTCTCCAGGTAGGGCAGACAGGACACCGAGGTCTTCCTGAAGAACGTACGTCACCTGAGTCGAAAGACAAAAATGTCATTTTTTTAATGACAACAATTGAATTTTATTAGCAGACAAGATGTCATTAAAAACAAATAAATAGAAACAAAAATAGCAAGCATTGTGCAGGAGAGGTAAGAAACCCAAAAGAGCTTATCGTGAAAACCTCCACTCTATATCTATTCAATTACTGAAGGTTTTGCTCTCCTTTACCTGACAATATAACAGACAACAGTCAATTTAACAATATGAAAATGAAATGACAGAATGACTTGATGGCATGTAATGAGTGAACACCTGCTGCTGACCACACCTCATTCCAGTCTCTAGGAAGAGCACTGAAGCTGAACATGTTAAACCAACTGGTTCTCTCCAAACTAAAATCACATCTCCGTGTTTTGTTTCATGAAATCCATGAACTCTTGAAAGATTTGTTCTTGTTATCTAAAAAGGACACAAGTATGTCCTGTTGCTGTGCTTTTTTGTTGGCCTTTGCAAACCCATTTATTTTTTCCTTTCTTTTCCCTCTCTTGTTGTGATAAAATATCATCCTAATTATTTTGTATATGCAAAGGTACTTAATTATCAAGTATTTTGCCTGTGATTGGAAAAATTAAAGGGGCATTTCCCCAATTTTAAACATAAAGTTCACTTTACTTGTTATGGGGAGTACTACTCAGCCCGCAAAAACAGTTGTACAATGTCCTCTTTTGCTCGGGATGAGCTGTCTACAGTCTGTCAAAATAATCATGTCATCAGGTTTGACTTTGCAGTCTACAAATTTGCAGCATAAGGTCTCTCTCTGTCACAAACTGGGGTGTTGTTGGCTCTTTGTATTTGCATTATTGAAAGTGGAGGATGATTGATCGATTCAACCAGTCCTTTGTGAGCCTTATGGAAGCAAATACATTTGAAATTGTAGAAAACAGACAAAACGGACTGTGGCACTGGAAACCAACAAATACCAGAATGCATCTGCTGGGCAACATAATGGTGGCTGGCTGGATCTCATGTTACAGTTAAACGGTAAGCTAAAACATGTTTCTGAAAACATTGTAGGTGAGAAATATGCAACTGAGCAACAGAATCTTGGTTTACATTTGATAAGTGCTGCTTAGTTTGACCGTTTGATCTCAGTTGTTTCTGCCTCTGTTTTTACTATGCAAGAAGTGTGGCACCCATTTCCTGTGCACAAATTCTCACCATTACGAGGAAACAGGTCTGACATCATCATGACATGATCTCGATGTATGTTTAACAGCACTGCTTTACAGTTTTACCGTTTGATCCGATTTCGGTTCGAGTTTGAGAGAAAGAGGGGCGGGTCTGCCTCTTGATCAGCTGTATAGTTTTTGTGTCTGCAGTGGCAGCAGCATGGTTGGTGGGTAATACAAAATATGGAAGTACGATCTGTAGTTCGAGCAAGAGCCTCAAGAGGCAGCAAAAAAAACAAACTGCTAAATGTTGTAAATATGTCATTTGGTGGTGTTTCACCGGGGAAAGGGAGGATATCTAGACGCTAGTTAGATGGAGGGAAGTCCACAACAGTTCAGCTACACGTACTACCCATATGTTTTCATATAAAGCTGGTGGAAAAACAATGAAGTATCCCTTAAAGGTCTGGTGTGTAAGATTTAGGGGGATTTAGTAGCATCTAGCAGTGAGATTGCAACCAGCTGGAACCTCTGGGGAAAGAATTCCTTCAGTGTTCATCGTTCTAGAGGTTTTTTGCCAGGAGCTGAATTAAACACAGAGGCCTCTTCCTTTCCAAAACAAACAGATCCGGTGATTTAAACAGTCACGAACACTAAAAAAGCAATTTAGCATTTTTTTTTTTAAAAATCAGAGTTGTTCCAGTGTGCTAGTCTTATTTTCAGGTGATTACACACTATTATATTATATTCCATTTCTGCCAATATATCCCTCTAAATTCTACACAGTGGACCTTTAAGTTTTAAGAAAACAAAAAACATGTCTACCTGTGCAGGTAGCTGTGTGACTGTGGAGAACACAGGCCGCAGCGGAGCTTTAAGGATGGACATGGCGGTGGAGAGGATGTAGACCAGAGTGCTGCTAGAATTTGTGTCTGTCTCCTGTTCATCCACAGTTTGATAATCGGTTGAGGACTCAGGAGACTGGGATGTGGCAACTATTTTTTTATGCTTCACATCACGCTGCTTTTCACTGCTACCCTCTGAAGTTGAATCTTGGCTGGTGGCACCTGAACTGACCTCCTCTCCTCCAGTAGCACCTGAATGAACCTCCTCCTCTCCAGCGCTACCTGATTGAACCTCCTTTTCTGCAGCAGGAGTAGAACCAACATCCTCTGCTTCAGTGGCTTCTGAATGAACCTCTACTCCCTCAGTAGCATCTGAACCATCCTCCTCTTGTTCAGTGGCATCTGAACCAACCTCTTCTCCTCCGGCAGCATCTGAACCAACCTCCTCTTCTCCAGTGAGACCTGAACCAACCTCCTTTAGTCCCACTCTGATTCCAACAGTCTCCCCATCTGCTCCTCCACAGCCCTCTGAGAACAGCTCTGCTACTTCAAGCATCTCCTCCAGCTCCTTCACGCTCACTTGCTTCTCCCCTTCCCCTGTCTCTCTGATTAACCCCAGACTGAAGCCACTCTTCCCCTCTGAGACAGCGCAGCACACTGCAGACCACAACGGCTTTGTCTGACACTCCTCATCTCCATCCTCTGCAGCCCCAAGACCTCCCGACCCGGTCAGGATGTAGAGATCACCCCCCAAAGTGCTGCACTGGGGAATGATGCTTGACTGGAGCAGTGTTGCGACTGTTGAGTCCCAGTTTTGAAGCGGGGAGTCTGTGGGTGAAACAGGATGATCCCCGCCTCCTCTGAGAAGAGCTGGTACTGCTACTTTAACATCTTCTTCTTCTTCTTCTGTCTGAGAGGAAAATAATCAGAAACAAGTGTTAAAAGTATGAGTTTATAATAATTAATTCAAGTGCACACTAATAATTCACTGTATTTTCATTTTTTATTTTATTGATTATTTTCAGATTTTCAAAAGTTCTCAATGAGTCTGTTACATTTTAAAAATAAGACATGAAAAAATCATTTGTGTTTTAGTATCATTGTATGATTGAAAGGTTTAAGTTTGACAAAGGTCATTTCTTGAACAAAAATACAGCTTTTGGGGTGATTTGTTGGCCTCTTTCAAAGGCTCTTATCTCTTGTAACTTTTTGTACATTCAATTTTCAAACACATTGACCACTGCCGATTGTTTAACATGTTAAGTGCAATGGCAGAAGATGTATTTAGATCTTTTGCATAAATTAAAGTACTAATGCAATGACCAAAACATGACCAATTTCATTACAAGTAAGAGTTCTGCATTCAAAATTATACTGAAGTAAAAGTACCCAAATATTATCCACATAATGTTGAAAAAGTTCTTGTTCTGTGGTTTAGTCACAGGATAAATCTGACGGGTTGTTAGATGATTAATCAAGTAGAAGAGAAGAAATACATAAAGTTACATAATGTGTGGCATATTTTTTTTATAAAGGCATCATATTATTGGACTGTTGGTACATATGTAATATGTCCCATTCTTGTGAATGTGATATCTCACGAATGCCTTCAAGGAATTTCTTCAAATTTCGCACAAATACCTACTCAAACTCAACAATGAGCTGATTAGATTTTGGTGGTCATATGTCAAAGGTCAAGGTCACTGTGACCTTGTCTGCCTCACTCTCATGAACATGATATCTTATGACCAACTTGAAGAAAAAGTTTTAATTGTGGCACAAATGTTTACTTGGACTCAATGATGAGCTCATTAGATTTTTGTGGTTAAAGGTCAAGGTCACTGTGACCTTTTGTCCATCTTTTTCTCTTCAACTTGATATTATATAGAATGATGTCTGGGAATATCCTAAAATTTTGCAAAAAAAAATTCTGATTAGAACTGATAAGAATTTGATGGCCAAAGGTCTAGGTTACTGTGACTTTAGGAAATATGATTTTGGCCCTAACTCAAGAATTCATCCTCTAATTGTGACAAAATTAACAAAAAACAAAACAAACAAAAAAATTCACAAAAATGTGTACTAGGATATAATGATGCAGTGCTGACATTTTACATCTAAACGGTCAAAGGTCATCTTCACTGTGACATCATAATATTTTGCAAAAACATTTTTCTGGCCATGACCCAACATCATGACTCAGGAACAGAAGGAGAGATATTTATTTAGATACTGAATTGGTAATATTGGGTGTCCACCTTGAAATTGTGCTAACTGAATAGATCTTCTGTGCTGTTTGAAGCATCCATGTTTTCACAGATGTAATCTGTAAGTGCGACTTGACTGGTTCATGGGAGCATTTAACCATGAGACAGTACTTCTATTTTTTTTAAATAATCTTTGCTTTACGTATAATGTTGTTGCAGTTTTTTTCTGACTGTTTCACTAGAATTGCATTGCTAGGTAATAGCTTGGGTGCATGTTTACTTTCTATCAGCTAAACAAGGAAACTATAAAACATATAATTTTCTTGTCAGCTGTTGTTAGTCACATTCAATGCAAAACATTGGGAAATACAAAGGGAGTGTTTATGCTGTCATGTTTGAAGTGGCCTATAATGTAATTTTGGTGCAATTGCTAAAAACTCAAAGACATCATAGGCACCAATGTTTTGGTCACAATCCAAAAAGGTTTTAACAATGAATTTGATTAGCTCATCATATTTTTTAATATAAAATCTTAATCTGAAAATTAACTGGTTACTATTTGCAGACAAACACTGTGGAGAAAAAAACAAACAATATTTCACTATAAATTTAGTTCAGTAGAAGCATAGAGTATCACAGAATGGAATTTCTGAAGTACAAGTACCTCAAAAGTGTACTTAAGTCCAGGACTCAAGTAAATGCACTTAGTTCCTTTCAACCACTGTTTTCCTGCTGGAGCACCAAGCTCCACTGATTTTGTGCTGTACTAAATTTCTCAAATTCCATCAATTTAAAAAACAGGTGATACTACTTTAAACAGCATGATAGATGCATGCTTACCACCAGCTCTTCCCCCTCGTCTCCCTCTGTCCATCCGTGCCTGAGATGGAAGGCGGAGTAGACAGCTGTGTCACAGGTCGGTCTGGACAGAGTGGCGAACGTCTGTCCCCCGGGCAGTCTGTGGCAGAGTGAGCGCAGCAGCGGCCCTGCAGACGCTCCCTGAGGAGGCATCTGTCTGTAGAAGCAGTGGCTGCAGAGGCTGAAACCTGCCTCTGTGTTGTCCTCAGCTGGAAGAGACAGGCCTGGGCCCAGCGCTGCCAGCAGCCAGACAGCCGCAGCAGCTGCACTGACAGCAGCAGGACACAGCATGGTGGTGGTGAGCTCAGCAAATCCCCCCTCTCTCTCTCACACTCACACAGAGCGAGAGGGAGAGGCTTATAAATTATCCAGTGGTTTCCGTATATAGATGGAAAAGGATAAGGTGGCCAAGGTTGGCTGCTGATGGCTTGTTGTTTCTCTCACTCCTTCCTTGTTCTCGCCTCCAGTTTGTCTCTAACCATGTCTATCTTCTTTTAAAGTCTGCTAAGTGAATCTGTCTATGTTGCAGGCACAATCTTGCTTACTCCTTCATTTCCCTTTCCCTGACAACCTCGCCCCCTCTGTCAGTTCCACCCTTTTTGACTCTCCCTCTGGCTCTACCTCCACTTCACCCCTCCCTCTTAAACGCTCTATGGTTACACCTTTAACTCCCATTGCTGTTAGGTACACAAGCCAAGTACACACACCCATCATAAGCTGTCAATTACCTGTAAGTCTGCATTCCAAAACAATGGCCATAGTACAAGCTGAGTCCACTGAATGATACATTATTCTTGGTAAAGCATTGCTTAACATGCTGATTCAGTATCAGGTCAAACATTTGCTTGGAAATACCTCCATATCAAGCAGGACTATCACTTGAGACACCAGGTAATAGTGTGAGCAACTGAGCTCTAAATTTAACAATGTCAGTTCATGAAACCCTCATTAAAGCTTAATCCTGACAGTGTCAAAGCCACGGGTCATCGTCTCACCCAGAGTGCAGCGATTCTTGAGATCCTAACTCCCCAGATGAAACACACTCCCTTCCATGCATTGCAGATTGCAGCTTGCTCTCCTTGATATTGGAAACAAGCCTGTTGAGACATGATATTGGCACTGACTCTTCTTTACAAAATCATCATGTGGCAAAAACAGCAATTTGCATGCAACCTGATAACCAAGCTCAGTGCATGTGTAAGAGTAAACAGAAAAATATCTAGCTCTCGTTTTGAATTCTAGAAGAGGTGGAGTCCAGCCAGGCTGCCTTCAAGTTGCTTAAGAGTTATAGCACACATGAGCCAATATGTAACCCTGGGCTAATACCAAGAGTGGTATGAAGATTACTTTGCAGAGTGGTCAAGCAAGCAAAGAAAAACACGTGCAACAAGTAACATGAACTGGGTTTACACAAGCTTTCCTCATTCATAGCTTGAGTGTTGTGAATGTTGTCTGTTCTCACTTCCTGCATACAATAAGTGCTCAGACAGACTATAGCAGACCTCAGTGACTGACAAGTCTGGAATGAGAGTTTTAGGGTGTGATGTTTTAGGTGGGGCATCAAGTCACACTGAGTTTGACATTTTCCCAGCTACATACGTGCAACAGCACTAACCAGCTGTTTTAGGTAAAATAGCCTCTGTAGCATGTTGCCAGTAGAATCTGTGAATGAAATATGACACCTCCTTCTACTGAGCAATTTAATGTTGAAAAGAGGCTTACTAAATTTCTATTATACATCTGTCTTTAGATGTTTAGATTTCAGTTGCTCAAGTTTGAAAAGTGAAAATTAAGCATGCATCTAGTCTTAGATGAGAGATGAGAGAGTAAACAGAATCTGTGTATATAACAAAAGTAAACATTCATAACACAGGGGTATGCAGTAATTGTGAATCATTCACAGATTTTTATTATATTTCATGATTATTTTAAAATATAGTTTGAAATCAGGCTATTTATAGCTGATAGATACTGGTCTATAACAGGGCAAAGCTTGGAGATGATGTTTAAATAAGGTCTATTGCTCAGGAGGTAAATTCAACTTTAAAGAAAGATTTGCAGTCATCTGAAACGATAGCATTTTACATTTTATTCTCCGACAAATGCAATTGGACAGATGCAAAAATAATCAACATGAATAAGCTTTGATTTTTTTGAAAATTTGTTTAAAAAAACATTAACATAGTATAAGTACAAATGGCAGGTGTCAAAACTGCCTGTAACAAGCAAAGAAGATGAGAACATTTGAAACACCTACATCATACTAAAACAGCTTTAATGGACTGCAGTGTTTACGCAACAGCAAGTCTGAGATGGTGTTTAGTTTATGCAAATATAAATAAATCAAGACTCTCTCCGGGCAGGACTCACCTAGTTTTAGTCATAGTTGTTGAGACTATTTAAACAACAAATAATCAGCAGCCAGCTTGCAAAAACAGTAAAATATCCCATCATCCCAGAGACAGTGTTTTTTTCTTATAAGCTTACGAACTGTAATTTCGTCACACATATATTTCCTAACATAATATTGGAAAACCACTTATCTGAGATATTTTTAACAGTGATATTGCAGTTAGACAAAAGTCCACAGGAGGGAGCTTGGCCCTCCTTTTGAAAATGTGTAATGGGCTGCTTTTTACAGAGAATATAGTCAGTCACATTCAGTCTTTGCTCTCAAACACACAAATGTACAAATCCTCAGTCCTTTGCTTATAAAGGCCCTATTCAGATGGGACAAGAACTACCTGGGGACATTGTGTGATTTAAAAATTTCCCCCGGTGTTTGTTTTGTGCGTCACGTTTGCTCAAGATAAGCGAAAACTGTATTTTACTTGATTTATTTATTGACATTAGCCCCCAGATATGACGCAAACAGCCATTTGTAACTCAAGGCAACAAAACACAGAAACAATACATAGCACTGATGTACAATTTTAACCTCTTTTTCTTTTAAATGTGGGTGAAACAAACTGATTCTACCACACATTATCACATTATCCATCTAATCATCTTTGGAGAGTTTGCTCTTCTGGTTGATTTGAACTTTCTTTTTTGGTGAAAAGGTCTCCATGCCGTGTAGCAAAATAAGTCTCCTGCACCCAAAATGCTGTCCGAACTTTCATGGATAATGCCAATGCATCGTTTGTAATCCTTGAGTGGAAAAAAGGCAGAAACAAGACGCGGAGGAAACAGGAAACCTACGTACAATCCCAAATCACAGCGATACCGATTCACATAGAACCAATATTATCTCATGACCTCTGTGTTTGGCAAAATACTGTTGGTAATTTGCTGTGAAATTTTAACTTCACAAACTACAGACATATCAGATTCACACAGGATTAAGATCACAGATGACCTCTGTAATTATTACAAACTTCCTGTGGCCCCCAGATAATACTAGTCCCGTGCAAATAGGGCTAAACACATCTAAACACACACTCATCCTCACTCATTAGGGATGTCAATGACCAGTTCTGCTTCGTCTCCTTCCCCTCTGTCTTCATCTCCCCTGTCACTGTCTGCATCGCTGTCTCCCTCCTCCTCAGCTGCATCTCCACTGAGCATCTGTCTGGGAACCCAGCTGAAGGGGCCGCTGCCTGCCGGAGGGGCCGCAGTGGCTGACGGGTAATTAGCTGCCACTGGGGCAACAACCTGAGAGGAATTCAAAATAAAGTTAAAATGTTAAAAATGACAAAAGGATGGAGATATGATGAAGGAATGAGAGCTACGGATGGATGACTGCATCAGGACAAAGCATGCAGCATGTACATAAACTTACAGGCTAAAGGGTCATTGTGGCATAGTGCCAAACTTTTTCACATTAGTGTCCCGAAATGTCATTATTACAGTTTATACTGAGCAAAGTTGTAAACTGTAATATGCAAAAGCAGTTTTTAGATTCTCTGAGGAGAACATAAAAGCAGAAATATATTACTTCCTAGTTTTTATGCATATATACTGTAACTTAAACATAACCTACTGTGCCACCTCATATATAAATGGCACATTCAAATACAAGATGTGAGAAGTAAGCAGTATGTCTGCATTCTTCTTTCTCTTATTATTGTTATTATCATAATCATGTCTGAATGTCTCATTTTCCCTTTCCCTCTCTCACCTTCCCAGTTGTCTCTCTCTTGTTTTTAGGCGTCTTTGTTTTTCTCTCTTTCTTCATTCGTTCAGCTGGGGGAGCCAAATACTCTGGTGGGAAGGGCATCTGCCCAACACACACGCAGTCCCCAAATTGCCAAATGAACACACATGCAAAGGCATATTTACGAGACAGACAAACACACACAAAAACATACACAGAAGAATGGACAATGCAAGGACAGTCAGCATCAAATAAAAAACAAAAAACAAATGAAGAGATAAAACAGACTCATGAATAGAATGACAATCAAATTATATTTTAAAAAAAATGCAAAATCAAAACGAGGATTATGTTTGCTGATGAGGAGGTGACAGAGGCAGCAATGTTACTGTTATTGTTGCTGGCCGCAGAAAGAAAGATTGAAACTCACAGTGTTGAGGTAGGGTCCAGAGCCCGATGACTGTAGGGGATGCACACCAGGACGGGACAGAAGGGAGAGATGAGGGGAGGACGATGAAGGAAGACAAGCTCCAGGACTACTTCTTCGCCTGAGAAGAGCACATGAGAAATTAAGAGAAACTCAGTGTGACCGTAAGAGCTTTCAGAGCACAAAATGTGTGATCCACAATGGTCCATTTAGGTTACTAAGATGCACCAAGCTGGTTTAATAGAAAAATGACTCCCCACTAATCTGGCATTTTCAAAAATGTTTTCCAGTGTGGATAAACCTGAGAACAATAGCTTCATATTTTAGTGTGATCAAGGAGAAAACACAGCTTTTGGAAAATGATGCCTGAATAGACATGGTCAGCAATAAAACAAGAGACCATAAATTACTTATATTAATTTTAGTCTCAGTTCCAGTATCAATAACTCTCAAATAACTATGTGTTGGATGATAATACTAGACAATGGTACCTTCCTTACACATGCTAGTTCAAGACTTAAAGGACCAGTTTGTAGGATTTAGGAGCATGTGTTAGCAGAAGTGAAACAGTCATAGTTGTGCTTTCACTAGTGTATTATTACCTTAAAAACTATTAATCATTGTGTTTTTTTTTTAGCTTTGAGTACAAATAATGGGTTGCTGTTGGAGGTGTTTTAACCGTTGACACCCATACCCCTGAAGAGACAATGCTTTTAAGGTTTCAGTTGTATTCTCCACTGTGCATTGCACTAGAATTATGTTTACGACAATGCTTTTTCCTTTTAACATGATCAGTATGACCAATAAGAAGCATGTAATATGTATGCTGCATGTGCTTGCACATATTTATGTACTATTCATAGAATGTGGTGATATGAAATAAAATTCCCAACTCACTTCTTTGCTGCATCTCGTTCCCTTTCCCTCTCCCTGGGGCCTTCTCCTTCACTATTTTCTGATGAAACTGTTGCATCTGAATCTAGAATAAAAGACAGAAAACTCAATTAACTTACAGTCAATTTGAAATGAAAGCATGCCACAGTAACAAACATTTTATTTTTTAGGAGAGCCTTTACAATGAGGAGTAATAACTACCTGAAGAGTCTTCATCTACTCTCTCATACTGTAGCAGTCTGTCCAGAAGGAAGCTAGAAAAGAAGTAAATAACATGATATGACTGCACGTCATCATATCATAACATATTGTTTAACATCCACATATTTTCACGTACACACACACAATGTAATCTCACCTTTTATCCCTGGATACTTTGAGAAGTTTTCTCTGTGCTCTCCTCAGCTCCTCCTGAAAACATTCCTGCTCCTGGAAGAGGGAAACCAAACACGAAATCAGTGCAGATAACGAGACGTGTGTATTTTCTACAATACAGATGAAAGCATGGCTCAAGACTGGCCTTTCGTTCTCAGAATGATCGTACTCACATAAACAAGAAATTTTAATTTTCGTTTGAGATTTTTGTATTTCCGCTTGTAGTCAACTTCGACGTCCGCTTGACCGTTCATTTCTGCAACAAAGAACACAAATAATACAACAATAAAAACTTCCATCTACTAATAATTGGTGTTTTATACCGGAAGTAATGTTAAGTTTGGAAACACAGACTGTAATTAAAAAAAACCAAGAACGTATTGTATGCTAAGCTAATCATTAGCTTACATAGCTAACTCACTAAAGATACAGAGCTGCTGGTCTCTCTGGCCTCTGAAAATATACAACAATATTTATTTCTACCATGAAAACATCTTTTCAATGAACATGCAAGACAAAAATCATCCTCAAAACCAATTTGTACCTCTTGCTTGAGTCTGTCTGTGCGACATGCTCTTGTTTACTATCGTGACGTCGTTGCTTCTTCTTCTTCTTCGAGGGTTTCCACGGTAGCAACATCCAGCGCTTCCCGGCACATTATCGCCACCCTGTGCTTCTTGTGAGAACTGAATACTACAAAAGAATCCCGTTTGAATGATTTGACGGATAAAATAAAGATAAAACAGTTATTTGCCACCAAACATTGTGTTTGGTAAAGAGCATAAACTGTATATGAAGATAAAGATGTACAGTCTATATGGTCCAGAGTACTGATATACAGCACAACATCAAAGGGACTGTTAACTCTTAATGTATCACTCCGCTCAGGTAAACATTAACGGTCGGGAATTACTGTAGATTATAGCGCACCGTCCTATAGGCCTATTCTGTGTCCATATGGCAGATAAAAACTTGTGGGGGTAACTTCCACTCTTTTGGGGGGTCATACATGTGTGGGAGTTTTGGTTAAGGAAAACAAAAAAGGCAGCAGTCGCTGTTGGAGCTGTTACACCGTCTTCCAAGCTGTTGTTTTTAGCTTAGCTGCCTCAGTTTAGCTAGCTGGCTAACCCCGTTTGGCGCGGAGACGAGGATCTTTTAAACACGGTTTACCTGTCCTCTCCTATGGGTGGTGGCTGTTCGCAGAGCTCAGGAGGCGGATGAGACTGCAGTTATGAGCCGGTAAGGATTCTTCCTACTCACCTTAAAAAGTCAAGAGAGACACACGATACACAACAGGCTGTTAAAGTTGGTTTGCGGTAACATGAAGACCTAGCTAACACAAAGCGGCAAGCTAATGTGTAGGAAAATGTTTGTACTAGCAACAGCTGTGACTTCCAGCGGTTATGGAACTATTTGTGTCTGCAGAGCAAAAAAAAAAAACAACGTGTTTTTACAAAAAGTGGTGTTTAGCTCATGAATTTTTAGTGATGGAGGGATCCCCCACCCCCATGCTCTTGACTGAGTGTCCGGCGGGGTCCGAAGCTTTTACTTTGAAAAAGTTAGTGTTCAAAGCAGGCCCGGTTGCCCCAATACTGCAGGTAGGAACTAAGGACTAGGTTGTATTTTGTGGGTTTTCTCTCTCTGAACTGGGGCCATGATTTGTTGCATTGTTTTGTACTTTGCATATTTACACATTTACATGTACATTGTAATACAATTTTCAGATGTCTTTTATGTCATTGAAGGTAAAATTATAACATTTAAATCACTGTTTTGCTTGACAGACTCTTTGCATTTTTCTCAGCTTTCTAGAAAAAAAAGTGGTCTTTTTGATGAAACTAGCCTCTGTTCAGTCTCAGATAAATCAAGAATGGAACAAGGTGCAAACAAGCATTTTTTTCATGATGAAAAGGAGAGTTTCTTCTTTCATTTGAGCTATTTCAGTTTTTGTACAAAATATTTTGTGGGTCTTGAAAGATGACTTAAAATGGCCAGAAAAGCTGTCACAAGCCACTTTAATGTGAACCTTTCCTTATCAATAAATATTCAATTTACAATTGAGTGTATGAAAGTTCAGAGTAATTCTGACCTGTAAGCATGGATCTTCTATAGCTAAGCTACATTGGCAAGGAGCAAAAACCAAGTGTTTCTTCTCGAATAGATAACTATTAAAAAAAATTAAATAATAATCTCTGTTTGAAATTACATTTGGGCATGAAGTTAGTTTGGCACTCACATGAAGCCTTGTGTCTGCCACAAAGCCATGATGATATTCAGTATAACAGCAGCACTCTCTTTGGTGTGATATTGCATAATTAAAGCTCATTCGGAGTCCCATTCATTTTTTATGGATCAGCATCAGACTCTATGACATCACACATTTCAGATTTATTTCTGTGGTTTCTGGCTTTGAGAGAGAGAGTAGCTTGTGTTCACAAATATTGGTCGAACTTTCCTAGGCCATAGGAATAACACACTAGAATTGTCAACTGAGGTGGTGTGCCCTTTAAGCGGGAAATATGGCTCAAATTGAAAGTCTTTCAGTGTTTTTTAAAGACTTTAGATAAAGAAGATAACAAAACCTCATAATAAATCGTAATACATTTATTTGTCAATTACTTAACCTGAAAGCTGCCGTGAACCTCCATAAATGTGATGCAACACCCTGAATCTGCAGTCCTGAAAACTCCTCTTATGGTAGAAAAACAGCTCTGAAGTCTCAAAGTTGTGGGTTTAAATATCTTCTGTGCATGTTTGGTTGTTTTCCTTCTGTTATCCAGAGGGCTTTTTCATAAAGGTGTCTCTTATTCTGAAAATCCTGTCTTAAATGAGCCTTAAAAATCAGTCTGTTTTGTAACGACACTCAAAGCAAATCAAAGCCTGAATTCATCAAAACATCTTAAAGGAGAAAGTAAGTTAGAACTAGACAAAACTTGTCATGTTTGTTTTTTAGGACAAAAAGTAAAAGCCATTTTTTATAAACTTTCCTAATTTGAGAATTGACTCATAACTCAGCTGAAAGGTGTCTGAGTTGCAGAAGAATTTTAAACCTGTCCGCAGCTGCTGAAGGAGGTCACAAAACATACACCTTTATGAAGCAGCACTCTGAGGGGTAACAGAAAAGAAAAAAACAAAAAAACACAGTTGGGATTTGAACTCAAAATCTTCCGACTATGAAACAGTTTCTCTCCTGGGTAACCTCTGAAGACTTTGTGAAATGTCTTCACTTTTTATGTCCAGGGGCAAATACAGGGGCTGTGGGGTTCACATCAAGTTTCAGGTTTTAACCCTTTAAAATTCGAGCAAACTGGTTTGTTTCTTTCAAAAACATGGGGAGAAGGCAACAAGCAACTTAACAAGACATGGCCCCAAATAAGCAAAAAAATGGTGAGAAAAAGTTACAAAAAACCCACCTGAAAGTAAGAGGGGGAAAAAAAAGACAAAAATCATCAAGAAAATGCCCCTTTAAAAAATGCTGAAAATGACAAACTATACATGTATTTATTTTATATATTGTATTTTTTCTGTCACATAATTTTAATTATGAAATTATTATAATTATATAGTTTTTAAAAAATTTTCCCCATTGTTTGGATAATTGTATAAACACAGCAAAATAACCCCTGCTGATTAACTCTTTTGCTCCTTATTTCTCATAAGGGGGGTTTAGGAGAAACAGGTCAGAATTTAATAATCTCCAACTAAAATGCTGAATTATTTCACAGAGACAAAAGACTATTGTGAACAGCAAAATTTTTCTTGCATGTCAAGTTTCTACAGCTTCGGTATAATCTTTTGACTCTTTTTTATGTGTGTGTGTGTGTGTGTGTGTGTGTTGAAGACCTTTTAACAATCAACTTTCCCTTTCTGACTTCTTGAGCTCCAGAGCATTTGTGTTTGTTAGTGTTGTTGAGTGTGCCATACTGCAGCCTCTAGAATAAAGGGCTCAGCTTGATATTAATAACCTCCAAGTACTCTGCATATCTTTTGCCAACCCACCCACAGCTTGCTCTTTGTCCTCTGCCTCGTTCCCAGCACTCCTGCAGTACCAGTTTAGTGAGGTGTTGTTCTTCTAACTGTCTGAGGTTAGCCCAGTAGTTGGTCATTAACTGCTTCCTTCTAATATGTAGTGACATCTCTCCCGCCTGGACTTGCAGGGCTGGGATGGGAGTTGACTTTACTGTGACACAAAAATGTGAGTTTTTGAGGCTGAACCATAGGTGACACTGCCGTGATCAAACGGAACCTGTGTTGTTTTTTTTCTCAAATACAAATATGTGAATAAAGGTAGAAGATTTTAATAATGAAAGCAAAAAAAAATTATTTTCGTGATCTGACATTATTTTGTCTTTGGTATGATTTAATCCTTTGAGACCTGAGCAAACTAGCTTGATTTCTTGTTAAAAAAAATGAAAAAAGGCAATGAGCAACTTAAGTAGAAATTAACCCCAAAATACCTAAGAAGAAGTACACACACACACATATATATTTATGTGTGTGTGTGTATTGATTGATTGATTAGTTTGTTTAAGTGCACTTAATTGTGCCTAGCCTACATGGGCTTATAAGACACTGATTTATATATATATTATGTATACATACACACATGTAAATCACAGCAGGGTGTTCAGCACCACTGTTTCTGTTTAAATAAATGTTTTTGCTACATTTTGTCAGGGCTGAAAGCAGCCCTGGAAGAGAAGAAACTGGAGAGACAGAGTTACACAAAGGTCATCACACTAACAGTCTTTATGACTGACTATCATATTTGTTATTTCTGTTATATATTTTTCACATATTTTCCTAGAATCCTATAATAAGACCATTCATTGAGTTAATATAGCCCACACTGATTTATAGCTGCTTTGATCCTCAGCCAGGAATTGCTGCGCATGCTGCCTTTGGGTTTTATTGAACCGTCCTGTCAGCGTCCCCTCCACCTGCCGCATACTGTAGTGCACTGTAGTTTGCAGCTCAACCTCAGATCAGCACAGTCACTTGCCAGGACCCAGTAGCATGAATTATAGATGAGGAACATTTTCAGAGATGAGTAATGCTGCCTCAGTGCACGTACTTGTAGCCAGACCCCCCCACCCCGTGTGGAGGGTGATGGAGGGGGAAACAAAGACAAAGAAAGAGGCAGAGATATAAAAACTTAAGATAAGTGGACAGACTTGGGGCAGATAAAAAGAAAAGAGAGAGGAGGCTTTTGGCTATGTAGTTGAATGCAGATAATCCAAAAGAGGAAGAGAGAAATGCTGACTGTATGTTTAGAAACAGTGCCCCACTGCTGAAATCCAGCAGGGCACTGACAGCTAAAAAGCATCTTTAAACGCAGCTACCAAAGCAAGCACTGTAATATCTCCTAGATCCTCTCATACCCCCACACGGTAAGAGAGCCACCTTGCAAAAATAAACGTGCATTGTCTCCCTTCCAGGCAAAACAAATGCCGATGTAAAACACAATATCTGCCCCTTTCTGCCGACAGATTGTTCTTTGATTCCAAAGACAGTGGCGGACAGAAATAGACTCCTCTGTGTCTGCTGCCATAAATCGCTGCTGCCAGCGGGCCAGCCAGCCAGAGAGCCCTGCTGGCAGATAAAGTCATCTGCCACCCCTCCTCCCTCCTCTGCTCTTAATGGATCCATATATTCTCAAGTCAGGCTGTGGACACTGATCTGTGCTTGTCGATACGATTTCTGCTTAATTTTCTGCTTGGATGTATGTCCTTGTTGCTCTGTTGGTATGGCGTGTTGTTCTTACCGTGCTGGAATGCATGCCCCCCCCTCTTTCTTGCTCCTTCTCACTTTCTGCATTGTCATGTCCTCCAATTTGTCCCTCCCTCTCACTCCGTCCATCACTTTTATTGCACTTTTCTTAAGTGTCCTCTCAATTTCTGTTTTGTCAAACTAGCAGAAACTGGAATGTACCAAAACCACATGAAAGACCCCAACAACAACTGCAACAAAAGCCTTCTCTGTGAGCACAAGGTAAGCTCCATGTTTTATGGTTTTCACCTGCTGCTGTACTCAGATTAGCTGCCATGAGATACTTTGTCTCTCATATTGTGACTCAGGGCTGGCACAATATCAGATTCTTATCACTACACGATTATCATGGCCATAAGACTGAACGGTAGCGATCTTATCGTGATATCTATAGAAAATTAAGTGCTATCAGTCAAAGTCAGCTTTAACTTTTTTTTTTTTTTGCGTTTTGTCTCTTTGTTTGATAAAAAAATTCGAGTCAAAATATATAGTGTAGGGAGGTGGAGAGAGAGTCTGCTACTGTACAAAATCGTACAGAAAAGAGTACACTTAATGGTTATAAAAAGAAAACCAGATGGTGTTTAGAGAGGGAGACAAAGCAATAACAGAAAGATGCAGACATGGGTTTAGAGGCGCTGGATTATTTACAAGATATTATCATGTGTGTATTATTAACATATCAATATTTCATTTACAAATGTCAAGGTTATCAGCAATAGAAGAATACACCCCTAATGTGACTGTATTTATCTCAAAGTTCATGGATCGTAAGCGAAGAAACTCTGCAGGATATTAAATCAGTAACCTTTCTGTTCCATGTGTACTTTTTCTCCTCTCTCTGTCTCGTGTTTGTGTGCGTGTGCGTGTGTGTGTGTGCGTGTGCGCATGTCTGTGTGTGTGTTACAGGAAAAGCTTATCCAGGCTATTAAAAGAATCAAGCATGAGGTAGACGAGTGCAGAGAAGCAGAGAGAGAGACTCACATAGACTCAGTTGAAGTAGAGGTGCTGTTGCTGCATTATTAATCCTTATCTTTCTCAAAAATGCATCATTTTTTCACATAGCAACTCCAGTTCAATAGAAACTACATGTATATATACATAACAATTCTGCTAAAGCCACTTATAATCCATAATGTCATATCCACACACTGAATTTATAGCCACAGCCAGGCTGAATTGATAATTATCCACCTTCTCTCTCCGACCTTCAGAGCAGTTTTGATGCCCTTGAACGTGAAATCAGCGCAGAGTTTCAGAACCTCCATCGTTTCCTGGATGAGGAGGAGTATAGGAACCTGGAGCGACTGAGGAGAGAGAGACAGAAACAAGTGAAGCAGCTGAAGGAGAGAGAGAAGAAAATAGCAGGGCAAGGGAGGGACCTTGAGAGGGCCATCGCGGTGCTGAACAGCAAACTGGCTGAGGAGGACAGTCCGAAACTGCTCAAAGTGAGGAAGCGTTTTCATAGAAGAACAAGAAATTTGCACGCAGATATTAAATCTGACTGTCACTGTAGTTTTGTCTTATGCTGTTACAATACCGAGCTTGAGTGTGGTGATGGAGGTGAATTTGGAACAAGGGTTATGTGTGAAAGAGGAGGAGGTGCAGAATAGTTTGGCCTCCCTCCATATAACACTCTGGAAACAACAGCGGAGCCACACATGGGGTTATCCAGGGTCACTGTAAGCATTCACCTTGACCTGAAACAATAGTTACCTCACTCTTGACATGTTTGAGCTTTGAACACTGTGATCTCAGGTTTCCATCAAAGGGACCCAATCTGCAGTGCAACCCTCCTCGCCAATCCACTCCTTCTCATCGGCACTTATTTGATCAATTATAGCCACTGACTGACTAAACAGTTGACTCTCCGGGTTTTAAAAGAGCAAATCAATTTCTCATTTAAAAATGAAAGGACAAAAGGAAGTGGACGCATTAGTCAACAAATAGGAACGGGCAGTGTAATGCAGTCTGTCACAACTTTAGAGTTGTTTAGAGTCCAATAATTTAGAGTCCAAACAAAGAGAACTGCTTGAGGCAATGGAAAGTTTGAAAATGTTTGTTTTGTTAACCAACTTTCTTAAAATCCTTTTCTCATTGCAGGACATTCAAGATCTCATAAAAAGGCAGGTTTTCTCAGCCTAACCTTTTTTTTTTCTCCACGGTTTCCCCCACATCTCATTAATCTTGTGTGTATGCATGCTTGGCATGTCCTCTCCTCCATCAATCCATCCCCATAATCCTCACTGTGGTGTGGCTACTACCTTAATATTCTTCCATTCATCATTCAGTCCTCCCCTCTTCCCATTTTGTCAGATCTCAGGTCAGATTTGTACCTCCAGCGGAGGTGGACACTGAGGTACGCTCCGGTCAGTTTGTGGGGCCCATACAGTACAGGATATGGAAGCACATGAAAAGCTGCCTTTACCCAAGTATGTTCATACATGTCATATATTACAACACATGCAGTACAAAATGGCAAAACTCACCTTCTTTAATCCTTTGACACCTGAGCAAACTGGCTTGATTTCTTTCAAAAGCATGGCAATGAGCAACGAGAGAAGAAATCTCCCAGCTATTAACACATTAATAAAACTGCAGGAAAAATAAAAATGAAAATAAATAAATACAATTTTAAAAAACAAAAAGGAAAAGAAAGTAAAAACAACAACAACAATTAAGAAATGACCTGGAAAAGTACTTAAGAAGTATTGTATTTTTAATGAACACTGTGATCACCTGCTGCAATTCGGAAATGCAGCCCTTGTCAGTTATGCCCCAAAAGGTATGGAACACACTACCAATAGATATTTTAAAAGACAGCTAAAAACACCTTTGTTCACTTTAGCCTTTAACAAGGGCTGATTTTATAAAACTTTTTTTTACACTTAAGACTGCTGCAATTATTTTAAAATGTTTTCTCTTAATTGATTTCATGATTTTAAGCACTGGCGTATTTATTGTAAAGCACTTTGTGCTGCTTTTCCTTTATGAAAGGTGCTTTATAAATAAAGTCTATTATTATTAAGTGTAGTTTTCCTCTTATTATTTTCTTTTTTTTCCTTAGCTTATTAAAAATATTTTGCCAAATCCACAAATATCTCGCAGTTCGTGTAACATTTCTTGCCAAGTTGCTCATTGCCTTTTTTTCTCCATGTTTTTGAAAGAAATCCCCCCAATTTTCTTAAGTTCAAAGGCTTTGATACTTGTGAAAGCAGCACGCTCCAGGTTTCAAAGGGTTAATCTCTATTTGCCTACAGATATTACATCAATGACCTTTGACCCAGAGACAGCCCACCCTAATCTGTCCCTGTCCAAGGCTTGCACTTCAGTATGGTTTGATGAGGATAAAGACACGAAGGATTGCCAGCCCAACCCACAACGGTTCCACTATTATTACTGCGTGTTCGGCCATCAGAGCTTCACCACAGGCCGACACTACTGGGAGGTGGAGGTGGGACGTAAGACAGCGTGGAGGTTGGGTGTGGCGCGAGCAGATGTCCCAAGAGGGGAGATGGATGCCACTGGAACTTCCAATGGCCTCTGGACCTTGGCCTTGAAGGACGGATCTGTCTATGCCTGCACAGACCCGAAGCCCACCAAGGTCATCGTGTCTGTCCAACTTGTCCGAATTGGTGTGTTCTTAGACTGTGAAAAGGAGGAGGTGTCTTTCTATAATGCTGTTACCATGGCGCCAATCTACACCTTTACTATGGGATCTGTCGGGGTTCCTCTGTTCCCCTTCTATAATCCGTGTGACGCAGATGACGGGAAAAACATGGCACCACTTAAGATCTTTAACCCTTTACTATGATGAGCGGCTGCAGAGATTTATAACGCAGATTGTTTTGTATATAAGCAGAATAATTCTAACATTTAGAGCTGACGCAATTAGAAAATTAATGCGTAACTATTTTGATCATCAATTAATAGTTGGTAGGAATAATATTTCAAGCAAAAATGGCCAAACATATGCTTCCTTGTTTTATGTAAAATCATACAGAATATTTGGGGGTTTGGAACTGTCATGTTTCACAAAACAAGCCATTTGAAGAAAACAATTTGGATTTTAGGATATTTTCCACTATTTTCTGACATTTTATAGGCAAAAAATGATTGATTATTGAGAAAAAAGATTGACAGATTTCACGATAATGAAAATAATTGTATATTGACTGTGAATGTTTTAGAGTTTGGTGAAAATAAATGTGATAAAATACGAAGATTCAAATGAATCTTGAAAAACGGTTTAGGAAAACAAAGCATGGGGGAGAGTTGGACTCTGCGGTTGTCCCCAGAGCTTCAGGGTCCATAGCAGGTGTTATAATGTTACCTTTGGCCTGTTTATAAATATCTTTGTTGTGCCTGCTCAGTTATGATGTGTCCTGACGAGGTTATGGAAGCTGGGATTAGTGGCACGCCGCGGGCCCAAGGGGTGAGAAAGTGGCGCGTGACACTCAAACAACAAATGACGGCTGACATTGAGTGAGACGAGCCACTGAGCTGGAACAGACAGCTCTGAGACATAACTGTCCTTCTGCGAGTTTGTTTGCACAGAGAAAACAAAGACAACAAGACAGGAAATGTCATAATCGCTTGTTTATTCTTAGTATTCCTTTAGACATGAAATAAAGAAAAATCTATTTTCTTTACAAAACATCTGTGAAGTGTTGTGCAAAAAGGGAGTACAGAGAGAACATGTGGGATGTCACACCACACCCAGGCCAGAACAGCAGAAGTAAACAGAGAAGATCAGGGCAGAGACAACTCACATAGTGCAAGAAGTGCCAGTGGTGTTAAAAGTAGTGGTTTCTTCTGTTAGTGGGTTATCAGAGGTGGGTATGACACCAGAATCCCTCTGGCACCAGTTCGATGTAATAACTCCAGTCCCACTGGACTGAGCCTTCTTTTAGATGCTGGTAACGTCAAGGAGGTTCAAAAGAGGAGAGTTCACAGCGCTATATTGTGATATATCGTTGGGGTACAACACACAGGCAGTAAAATCTGCTCTGTACTTTCTGAAAGGCTCGATAACTGGCGCAATATCATAGAACAAGGGGAAGATTGATGACTTTCACTAAGACCTCTGCAGTTGGATAAATATTTAGAACGAAATGTGTGAGAATTACAATTCTGCAGTTATTGAAAAGTTCCTTACAGAGGCGTAAGGTAGTGACAACAGGCCCCAGTGCAGGCTGTGATGGGCCCTTGTGCCAGATTTTGCATCTGTAGTAGTTACAGTATATTGCATCATCATGTTACCCTGCAGTCATCAGTCAGACAGAAGTCAGGCCAAATTGCTCAAGTTTCAAAGGGTTAAGTTGCAGTTCTAAGAGACTGAGTTGTATTTAACGTAATCTTCTAAAGTAAAAATTGTATGACAGTATGGAAAATTTCCGCCTCACATACCTCAAAATGTTTTTGTCATAGGTAAAGGTAAAGACTTTGACATGTGATTCATTCAAAACAGAATTATTTAGCTTTACTGAGCCAATGTCATGACAAAAACATTAAGATAATAAGAAAGGATTCATTTATTTTCATAGGTTTTTAAAAGTTTTTAATTAATGTAGAACAGGCATTTAAAAAAAAGAAAACCATGACGTTTGCCTTTTTGAGGGCAATAATCGCAAATGGCGCCTCTTTTACTTTAACATGGAAGTTTTTATGATTTATGATCACAGTTGCATTTTTGAGGCAGCAAATGAATCACCTGCAAAAGCCAGCTCATATTACTTCTCTACAGGCCCCCTCTCTCTATGCCCCCCCCCCCCCTCTCCACGGGCCCAAGTGCAACTGCACTGCCTGCACTGTCTATATGTACAAAAACAAATGCTTTCTGTAAATATTTTGTTGTATATATCGGCAGCCATCCATTTGAGCGTTTTCAAAAAGTTTTGTCAGATCCATTGCACTCAAGGAGGCTAAAAATAGTGCATCCAAAGAGCACCTGACTGGACACCGTGCCTTTATTTATAGTGCCGTCTGCTGTAACTATCCAACATTGCAGCTCGAGGAACAATGCGCATGTGTCATACCCTATAGCCTCCACGGGGTCAAAGAATGTGTCCCGCCTCTTTTGAACAGCCTTGGGTAACGTGTAAACCAAAGGCTATCTGCCTCTCTCACATTGCTACTCCCTCTGGCTGGAGTGGCTTACAATCACTGACAATATTCAGTAGTGGTGGTGCACAGAAATTCTGTCTGAGAAGTCTCTCTCTTACCACAACGTAACCCTGTGGGTTACCCACACAAAGCTCTGTCATTCATCTGCTATCAGTAATTCAGTCAGACTCCTAACTGTGTCACAGACGTGATTAATGACATGGAAAACACCCTTGCTTACAGTACAACAACACGCTCAGCACTCCTGACACTCTTCAGAATCATCTGGAAAACCTGACTTTCATTGTCACTTTCATCATCTTTATACAATTTGTCACACATCTCCAACACATTAGCATATCTATAGCCAGTCAGTGGTACCACTTTGCTCAGTCAGGTGTGCAAACAGCTTTTGTGAATAACCACTACATTAAGAAAAAGGTGCCATTAGGAGTGTCGGCAAATGACAGAATACAGGCCAACTATCCAGTATACGTTGTAGGCACTAAACAAAGACAAGAGTCACTCAAATATCTCAAAGTTACAATATCTTTTACAATATGTTGCGACTTCAAACACATTCACACTCATGACTTGAACACAGCACTTGTTTTCTTCACGTTGCAAGACAATTTTAAGCAGGCACATGAATACCTTACTCACAACAGACGGAGAAAGCACATGAAGTACAGTTGTGTCATCCTGTACAAACTGCCTATGCATAGATTCAGCACGCACAAACACTCATAAATCATTCACACTCACACATAATGTGCATCACAGGCATACACACTTAAAACACATAGTCCAAACACACCATGATGGCAACATTTAAAACATCACTCTTCTGGTCACACACACACGGACACAACTTTAGGACAATAAAAGCCTGTTTTTCATGTTGTGGGCATGCTGCAGTCAGTGCTTTAAGTGACGTAGGTTAAACATTTTAATACAACATGTAAATACTGTGAGAGATGCTGTCTGCTGTGAGTATCATCAGGTTGGAATGGCAATAACAGCAGATCATTGATCTAAAAAGATCTAATATAGTCTTGATAGATTTTTACAATATTTGGTACTTAAATTAGTTCAAGATGTTAGTGAGTATTAGTGGATATAATATATTGTACTGTATGTGTATATATTTTATATTCTGGATTTAAGTTTGGTGAGAAATTTAAATTAGTTTTCTTCTTCATTTTTAAGTATAATACAACAACCGTTCTATACACTACAAACATTCAGCCTTAAGGGGGTTAAACTGGCGTACACATGCAATATTTACAAGGCTGGAGACTGTATGTCTGGTTAGTATGGAAGCCCATTTTTTGCCAAAGTGTTAAAAAAAAGATCCTGTAAGTCAGAACAAGAACCTTTCTCAAAATAATGGCCTGGTATCTTAAAAATAATGATTCAGTATCTCAAAATAACTTAATATCTCAAAATAATGAGAAGTTTTTCAATAATATTGAGTTAGAATCTCAAAATAATGACTTGATATCTTAAAATGATCTATCGCATAACAATGAGTTAGTATCTCAAAATAATGAGAAACTTTGACTTGCCCCAAAATAATGAGTAGCTTATTCAAAACAATAACTTCTAGAAAGACGAAATATTTAATAATTTTAAGAACATTTGTCAAAATAATGACTTATCTTAAATAATGCATTTGTATGTCAAAATAATATTTAAGTCAGAAGAGCTACTTTTTTGTATGTCTCATTGTTTTGTGATACTAACCCATAATTCTTAGATACTAACTCATTATTTTAAGAAAAAATCTCATTATGTTGAAATACTCATTAATTACTCTAAGAAAAGTTTCATTATTTAGAAATACAAAGTCATTTCAAGAGAGTTTCTCATTATAATGACTTAAAATGTTCCTTTTTCTCACACTTGACAAGAATTGGCTTTCATAGTGGTTAAGTGTCCGTGTGTATTTGTATGTGTGTATAAAGACAATTGTTAGTTTTGCCCAAAATGGGTTTCTGGTTCCATGTTCCACATGTTTTACATTATAATGCCTTATTCCACATGTGTAGACCATCTGATACTGTATGTCCATTTAAAACACTTGATTTGATTTTTAGTTTGTGTATTATATTTATTGATTTAAGTAACAAATCTGACATCTAAACCTATTTTGTATCATATGGCTTTTAAAATGCTTTGCCTGATATTAATTTACTTGTTAGAAAAATCTACGAATCAGGAAAGCTACAGAGAAAGGCCAGTTGGTTGCAGGTGGATCTGCCTCTAATAATATTCCTACATCTCACTGATCATCTGATTTAATCCTCATGGTTACCACTTTGTGCTTCTCGCAAAAATCCAAAAATGCTTTTTGTTAAATTCAGCGCACCAAACCTGGACTGTCATTGGTTTCCCGGTGGTCTGTTGAAACATGAGGTAGAGACATGCATTTTGTAACACTGAAATGTATCTGCACACCTCCTCTGTGGATGATGTTGTGGCACTGATAAAGGCCTCGTGGGGGTATTTTGGAGCCATTAAAGATGCTAGACATAAATGCTTTTGCTAAATTTTAGAGGCCTAAAGACACAGGACCTGCTCACTGTAAGCGTCAACACAAACAAATACTATGAGGAAATTTTGGAAAAAAATGTAATGATTGTAATTACTGTCAAAGGCTGTGCACAGTTTAAAATGATACCCAGCAAAGGAAAGGGGAGAGAGGATGAAATAAAGAAGGGAAAGGATCATTGAAGGAACAGTACACAAAAGGAAAATGTGAAAGTAGACAAGGAAGGAGGGAGGGATAATGAAAGAAAGAAACAAACAAGCAAGCATGAACTCACCAGATGCTTTCAATCAGTATTTCACCTTTGGAAAGCCCGCCATACAGCGGGAACATGGTGGTCCCATTTAGTGCCTGGAGTTGCTGATGGCAAGCGCTTGCTATTAAACTGTAGGAATAATGGGATTTTTTTATAGAGCCACAAGGAAATCCAGATCAAAGGCAGTAAAGTGGTTGATCCGGACTTGAGGGATCAGTCTGCAAGACACATTTAATCATCTGAGAGATCCACTGGGAGTCTGAGGCTCAAACTCAGAGACCTTAAACATTAGGGTTAGTGTTATTAGTATAATTTCTTGTGTTGGTACAGTCAAAATGAATCTTTTATTTCTATATGTGATCCTGTGTTGCAGATGATGAAGCCAGAGGATCGGCAGAAGCGCCTAACGTCCCTATTCAGGTATGTACAGTGTGTGAACAAAAGGGCTTTCATTTCCGTTTCAGTGATGTCCAATCAAAACAATGTCATCACACATTTTTGTGGATCTGAGATGACATTGGCTGCAAATTTCAACCGTTTTGTGTGTTTTAACCACATGCTGATAGAGGAACAAAGCATTTTGATTGCGAGTTAAGGCCAAATAAAGAATTCTAGTATACTCTTGTTTCAATGAAATGTTGTAAACCTTTCTGGCAACCTCATTAGGTTAGAAAAGACCTTGTGTGGAGTTTCTTTTGTAAACTCTGCAAAGGAATTTATTTGCAGTCCGACAGTTTTACCACGAAGTTACTAAAAAACGAGGCTTGCAAGGTGTATACAACTAAAACAAGCCCCATTTTTTATGTGAAGATTTCCTGAATCAGAAAGTCTCAAAGTGTTAGTTTTAGACAAGAGAGATCGTTAAAGTAGAAGTATTCAGGCGTTAGACATGTTAAATCGAAGTCCTCGTCTCAGTTTCAGTGGTTTCTTCATTATTTGGTAGGGGGTGTTCGATTGTCTACAGTGGTGGTGGGTGGAGTAGATCTGTGGGGCTTTCACTGGATATTTGCCGGGGCAGTCCTCAGGTGGTGGTGGTGGTTGAATCCTCAGCAACGGTGCTGTCTTTGCTGGCGTCCAGCGTGGCACCGCTAGATTTCAGCTCCACTTCAGGGGTTTTCGGGGGAGCTGCTTTTGGAGCCGAGCTACCGATAATTTCAGCGTGATCCGGGCTTGGTTTTGAATCCGGGCCTGGCTCTGGGGTACCATTGGTGATAGGTTCGGGTGTGGTTGGTTTCGGGGGCTCAGGTGTGGGAGTCAGGGTGCTCTTGCTTTCAGGTGTTGGACTGGGGGCTTTAGGAGCAGGGGATTTAGGCTCTGGACTTGGGCTGGGTGCAGGCTTTGGATCAGCTGGACTCAGACCAGCCTTGGGCTCAGGGCTCGAGGCTGGGCTGAGCTTAACATCTGCTGGTTTGGGCACGTCTAACTTTATTTCCACAGGCTGATCGGGAGTTTTCTTGGTTTCAGGTGATGGGGAGGCTTTACTTTCAGCTACTGGGCTGGACTTCATTTCCGCAGCTGGTGGAGTGCTTGGCTTGGACTCAGTAGTAGCAGCAGCGGCAGCGGCAGGCGGTGGGCTTGGTTTGGATTCAGAGACACTTACAGCCACAGAGTCAAGGTTTTGGTCAGGAGCATCAGTGTCAGTGTCCAGCGGGAGAGCGGTGTTAAAGCCAACGCCAGAGTCACTGGTCTCAAGGTTACCGACCCCAACTTCTTTTGAGGAAACCTCCAGACCCTGGGTGAAACAAACGACAAGGTAAGGCAAATTTATTTCAACAAGCGCCCTTTAATAAGAAATCAATTTAAATTGCTTTAGAGAAGACATTAAAAGACGTTAAGACAAAATTGATACAAACACACAAGGCAATCGAAAAGGAACATAGACAGGGTTTTAAAAGAGTAAAATTAATGGGGAGATAATATTAAGTTAAAATTGAATAAAACAGGAGAATAAACGCCATAGCTCAGCTACATTGCAGTGCAAGATACGAATAATAGTCCCAAATTAAATTTGATAAGAGGCATGGCCAAACAGAAACCATTTAAGATTTAAAAGAACTGAGATTTGGAGCACATCTCAGGCCTTTTGGGAGTTTGTTCCAGATATGAGCTTCAAAAACTGCTTCTCCATTAGAGGTTTGACTCTGAGATCAGTAAACAGACCACTCCGAGAAGACCTGAGAGGTGTGGACGGTTCAAAACATAGGAGCATATCAAAATATATATGTTGGCCCTGAACCATTCAGTGCTTTATAGGCCAACAGTAATATTATAAAAATCAAGTCTTTGTCACACAGGAAGCCACTGCAAAGATCTGAGACCTGGACTGATGCGATCCACTTTCTTGACCTTAGTGAGGACTCTAGAGGTAGCGTTCTGAATAAGGTGCAGCTGTCTGAACGCAGAAAACAGTATAAAAATGCAGACATTATTAGAACCTCTCAAAGACTCTGTTTAAAGAGATAAATATTGTACATCCTTACTTTAATGTCCACCTCAGTGCTCTGAGATTTCTCTGTATTGTCTGCCTGGGAATGCTTGGATTCCTCGCTGAGTTTGGTGATGTTCTGGACCACCTGTGGAGATGCACACCGACAAATAATAGTAATTCATCATCACTGATTAATTGACTGATGACTTTATTTCGCACTTGTAATATACAACAAAAACAGTAGTTAAAAAATTAATGAATAACAAAAAGATAAAAAAAAAAAAAAACGACGTATTGAATTCCATCCACAAATTGCATCAATTTACATGTGCAAAAAGGAGTAGGAAGATGCATACACTTGTTTAATCCTACCCCTTTATTATATAATTAAATTATCATCAAAAACTCCCAAATAGAAATCCAAACACCGCTCCCACCTGTCTGAAGGCTTCTCCCTCATCCTCTTTGCCAGCGTTCTGGGCAATCTTCTCCAGGGCAGCAGCCCTCTTGGCCCTCTTCTTTACTTTGAACAGACAGGACAGCAAACAAACCAGCAGAAGGAAAACCAGCAGGCCCAACAGGGCGATGATGGCCACATACAGTGACTCCAGCTTGTAGGCTGCGTGGAGGCACGGTGGGAAAGAAGAGATAAGAACAGGAGTGGGAGAATAAATAATTCAAATGACCTTTCATTGATGAATTGAAATTCCAGTGCATGAATATAGTAGAAGAAATTGATTACTTCTTTTTTGGCCACAACACAGTTATTTTGGTTTCAGTACCATTATTTAGAAACCATCACAACAGTACTGTAAACTAGACTTACTGCCTCACAGTTGTATGCCTCTGGCAACCAGTCAAGTTGCAGTTATTGCTTTTATCCATGTCTTTCCAGACGCATATGTAGCCAAGACAGCTGACAGTGCTTGAAATATAGATTTTCCTGCAAATTCTAAAATGTGGATTCTTCACACACTTCTTTAACTGGGTGGTACAAAAGATCTTTACAATCAGTTTCGAGATTGACACCAAAGATTTGTGTCACCAGTTCAGTATCCAACTAAATGTCTTTCCCTCTGTTAGTGAGGTATGACGTTGAATAATGGCCGGAAAAAGTGAAGTTGACCTTTGACCTTTTCGACATAAAATGACATCACTTTAACATTTAATCCTATTAGACATCTGTGTCGTAATTGGTGTATGTAATACTGGGCTATAGCTATAGCCAAAGTTAGTTTTGTGAGGTCACAGCGACCAACTGTCACATAACTCCAATCAGTTGATCCTTGAAAACAAGTGGCATTTGTGGAAATTCTTCTATTCTTGAGATATGACCTTTACGAGACGGGGACTGAGGGACGGACAACTACGCCATGACACTGGCTCGGGGGCATAAAAGGGCTCAGAACTGATAAGAAGAAGCCCTTTTATAGTCTACTATGATATCATAGCCACAGAGTATTGTGGGTAAATTTTTAGGGGGAACACAGACGAGCATTGTGGGCTCAGATGTGTTCACTTCTAGTTGCATTCTGTTTCGCATACTGGAATCCTTTTAAATGCGATGTAAAGAGGTTAATCTCCATTATAAAAATCAGCTATTACAGTTCAACATCCCCATCCCCATCCTTACGTTGTAATTCCAGGTGGACGTTGGACACATTAAACCCCAGTATGTCCGTTATCTGGAATATGCCTTCATCTGCATTCTTGACCTGATCCAGGTATACCCATGAACCCTCCAAAGAGAGACGGTCCTCAAAACCCAGATCCGTTTGGGCCTGGAAAAGACAGACACGATACACTTAACTTAAAAAAAAAACAGCAAAGATGTGAAAAACATCAATAAATGATGACATTAAAAAAAACAATAGCCATTCATAAAAGACTTAAACCTTGAACATACACTGGTGCAAAGGTAGGTCAGACTGGATGTCCATTAGCACCATTTGCCAGACATAGTAAATCAGGTCTATCCTTTAGAACAAGCACTTAAGAAAGCAGTAAAAGTATCTGAGAGTTCATGGGTGATAGTCTTGAAAAAGAGAAAGAGAAACTGGCCAAACAGACAAATAGTGTTATGAAGCTATATATAAAGATTACACAGTATACAAAGTTTCCCCGGGAATTTATTTACTGGTGGTGTTAAGCTACTAAGCTCTAAGCTCATCTCGAGATTCATTTAGCTAAAAGATGTGTGCATCAGCAATTAAAATCACATCAAGTATAATGGTTTTTGCTGTGTGAAATATTGCCTGTGGTTAATGTCATATTCCACAAAACTGCATGAATTTTTCATGATGTCAGTCTTGGTGGTCTTTGTGTCAGATGACGTGGCCCACAGCTATCAAAAACAGACTGTGTGGCTGAATATGAAATCTATTATTAACTGTCTCTTATATGTTATAATATACATTTGTGCATTTTATAGGGATGGGAATTTAGATTTTATTTCTACAAATGTCATTGATTCTGCTTATCTGTCCGATTGTTTATTGATTTCTTTATTGATTCTTGGTCAATTTTCTGTGTGGGGAAAAAAGTACACAGGTTTTCTTAGTCAACTCAAAAAAGGCATGGACGTTATTCAGGTCCGCAAAAGCTCCACTGTTTAACTGTTTTCTTAGTCAAAGAAAAATCAGCTAAGCCTGCCTGTGTGGTGCTAATGTTATTATAACTGGATATTTACTCTCTTTACAGGAAGTGCGGCTCGGTTGTAGAGTATAGCACTCATGAGTAGAGTGTCAGATACATGGCATTCCTGGAGTTAAAGCCAATGTTGCATAGGAAAATGTTGCATATTGCTGGTGTTTCCAGAAAAACCTGCCAGCGCCCATAAAAGGAATTGATAATCTCTGATGCTTATTATTCTAATGGATCAGATCATTTGAAACCAGCTCTCGATTCCCATCCCTGACATTTTACAATATTTACAGTCCATAACTCTTAATCACAGCAGTGGTGGGACTAAAAAGAAATAAGAGGCTTCAGTTACACTTGTAAATTCTCCCTTGTCCAGCAGCAGACGGGGTACAGGGTCATAATTGGGGGTGTAGTAGAGTCGGATCAAGGAGCTGTTGAGAATCAGGTTGATCTTCAGTCTTTTCCCAAATGGCAAGGTCACAAAATTTTGGTGCTCTGTAACACAAACAGACAGAAGTGAAGGGAGGATGTACCATGAACACATCACAGCTCTGTTAATGGGCCGCTGGATCAACTAAAATGCATTAGTCTGCTGGAGCCCATTAAGATTTAGGTCTTTAAAAAGCCATTATGGCAGACGAGCGGAGCTTAATAACGAGAAAGGAAACAACAACAACATCCTGATGGAAGGTACCTGCAGTTTAAAACAGGTCAAGCATGGAAGATGGAAAGATATATGTCCTCATTTGTGCTCTCACCTCTGACGTTGAGACACACTTTCCTTTGGATATCACCTCTTTCATCTCTTACAGTGTAGCTACCCTCGTCTGCACCCGTGACAGCGCTGAGGGTGACGAAGCGCTCGTTGACGCTGATTCGACCCTGGTAGCCATCCCTTGAAATCCCTGTACTGGTCAGAAGCACCAGAGCAGGTCTGCGGGAGGAGGAAGTCATAGAGGGTGAACTTTCCTCGACCTTTCTTGGTAAGTCTCAGACAGGCTGTCGCAACGCATGCACATCATGGCGAGAAAATGTCATCACAGATTCCGTAATGGTGTAATTTTGTGGACCCTACCTTGATGTCTGGTTGGCCTCCACAGCACTGGGCCTGTACTCCAGGGTGATGGGAGGAGTCACCCCTAACAGTGGGATATGGTAGTTGTCTCCATATTTAATGACCTGCTCGTTGGAGCAATCTATAAGGCAAAAGCATGCTGGTGAACAGTTTGCTCTACAACAGTTGTTTCCAACTGGTCTGGCCACCGGGACCAGATTTTTCCTGAGTCATTAGTTCCGTGTCTAGACATTAGATTAATTATCACATATTTAACTTTAATTCACAAAATGTAAACAACACGTTGGCTTAGAAGAAATAAAACATTATTACAAGAATAAACAGAAACGCACTTCAAAATAAAAGCTCTATGCTGGCAATTCACTTTATGTAAAAAATTGAAAATGTTTTTCAAAAATTTGACACATTCACAAGTCACCTGTGGTCCATTCAGAATGAACCTGTGACCCACTTTTGGACCACAACCCACAAGTTGGGAGCCACTGTCCTAGCATAAAAGGATGCAAAAAACATTATTTACAGAGGACTGGAAATTGCCTCTTAAAGTGAAAAAGAGTGAAAGAGGACAGAGAGCTTATTTGCTGCAAAGAGAAGGAAAAAAGATAGAAATAGAGCTGAAATGAGAGAAAGGACAGCTAGGGGTAAAGGAGAGAGAGAGGAAAAGGGAATAGCATGACAGATGTGGCAAAAAGGGGGACAGATTGCAGAAAAAAGAGCAATGATCCAAAAATATCAGGGCAGCTGAAATGAAAGGGTAGAGATACAAACCGAAAGGCAGCAAAGACAAGATAAAGACAGGAAAACAGCAGGGCAGAACGGAGAGAGGAGTGGGTTGGTGGTTAAAGAGCTGCATAATTAGTGCCTGGCAGCTCCTCTGAGAACACACACACACACACACACACACACACACACACACACACACCTCTTCGTCACATTACTCCCTCCATATGGCACATCGTCCACATATTGCTCCGCTACAGTCGCCTTTATCCACGCTGGGTTTGAGCCCACTCCATCCTCTCGTGTGTGTGTGTGTGTGTGTTTGTGTGTCTAATCTCATCAGAGTCAGAGTCCAGAGTCAACACTGCTGCGACTTGTAACACTCTGAGGACAAACAGGATGTGTAACTGAGAGGTTTATTTAGCTGCTGACTGCATGATTAAAGCAGGAGAGATGACGGCGCCCACACGAACATGACTCCGACTCCAGATCAGATATAAGAGGCTTACTCTTCATCCTGCAGTTGTGGCTCTGATGTCATCCAGAGGTGGAGGAAGTATTCAGATGTTCTACTTAAAAGTCATCTAGCGGTAATTCAATTCAATTTTATATTTGCAGCCCATGTAAAAAAACCACATAAGCACAAACAATACGACATAAAAATATACAACAGTTGACATTAATCTGTGTGGCTTGCATTCTAGCTCGGGAGCAGATAAATAAGTGTCCACCATAACTACTATATAGCCCTTTTAAAGATACATTTTTGCTGCAGTCTTTCATTGTTATGGTTCGTCTTTTAGTTTTTGGATGATCACTCAGATGAGACAAGGAACTGACGTCACTAAAACACACTTCTCTGTAAAATTGTGATGGACATAGTTAACTGCTATATGACATCTTTTTGACTCAGTGCTGAGTTTAATAATTAATCGATAATGTAAATTATCATTAGTTGCAGCCTTGTTTGAAACTCATTGACTGTCATTGTTTAAGAAAGATTTAGATCACATGAGTTATAAGGAGCTGTTTTGTATTTCTGGTTTGCAGCAAAGCTTCTTCAAGAAGCACAATGCTTGGACAAAGAACTATTTTGGGTCTGAAATGTTATTTTGCTGGTCTGTGTCATATTGAAAGTGCATTTTAAAGCTGTATTAATAGATAAATTACTACTTTATTAAGTGGATTTATTACATGACAATTTGGTCTTATAGATGAGGTTATCCAAAAGGAACTGGTACTAATATGGTTTTATAAATTTGAGGCTTCAATCAGATTTGAAGTTAAGAGTATTTAATTGAAATTCCTGCCTGTGAGAGAGCAACATGTCAGCTGAGTCTACGCTTCATTACCTTTCCTAACATATGATACACTCATGTCACCCAGTACCTCGGACTATAAGCGTAGTGCGTCTTATGTCCTCTGGGTTCTCTGGATCCTTCACGGTGTACACGCCCTCGTCTCCCTCGCCCACAGCCTCTATGATGAGGTAGCTGAGTTGGCTGTTGAGTCTCGCCCGACTGCTGACCAATTTGCCATCACGCATGAGGAACACATCACCCGACCGCGGAGAAGACCTGTTCCGAAATGTGACCTCCAACGAGCGTGAGGGCAACATGATGTGGAAATCCTCCCCGTGAAACAAGGTCTTGATGTCCTCATTGACTGGGTTATAAGATGGAATAAGGAAGATCTCATAAAACTTATAAAAGCACAGGAAAAGTTGATAATTGATGAGTGAAACACTCAGAATAATAAATGATGCATTGGTGCACTGAATCTTACCTTTAACGGGGGCAGAAAGAGCTGTTAAAAAAGATAAAAGAAAATACACATCAAGCACGATATCAATAATATTATCATTCTTGCCATCTGCTATTAGACTGCAACACAAAGTCTAAATCATTTCCCTCTCCAAATCAAACAGTGTTTTTATTTACTCTTTTTCTCACATATTATTTTGGATAATGTGGTGTATTATGCTCCGTTTCTTACGGTTCTTAAGGTTACTACAATATAACTACAATAACTTCACATAATGACAAACTGGGTGTTTCCTGAGCAAATAACAGTGTAGCATGATCAGCTGACTGCCAAAACACTGACACTGATGGATTAAGACACGATTTCCATATTTCCATATCACTGCTAGAGGGAACAGCATCACATGTTTGTTCTCAACATACCTGTGGCGAGCAGAAAGCTGAATATGATCACGCTGACTGTCCCCATCCTGGCTGATTGTTTTGTGCCTAGAAAGAAAGAAGGAAGAGGAATGTGTTCATAGGAAATCTGTGTAACAGCCCATTTTCACTACAGATATTTTCACATGTCATAGTGGCCAAAAAAAATGGTGTTGTCAATAACATGACTGATGGCTGCATTCCACTAAGGAGGGGGCTGGTATTGCCCTAGCTGGATCAATGGAATAGTGGATTATTGGTAAACTTAATGGAATTAATCCATCATAAATGTTATCAATTTGACCTGAGCTTTTCCTACTATGACAATAGTCAATCAATAAATCAAATTTAATTTATATATCACCTTTCAAACAAATTGAATGCAATTCAAAGTGCTTTACAATTTGATTGAAGAAACAAAAACAAGAACAACATATGAAATAAGCAAAAATGCATCTTAAAAAAACAGATTTTAAAAATAGATCTTAAAAAAAAATTTTTTTGATCGTAAGACACTTCATCAAAGCCAGTAAAACTGTCTACTGTTGAAAAGGGTCCATAGGCAGCATTATTTATTGCTTTAATGTTTGGACATATATCACTGTTTCTCTTTTATTTCTTCATGTATTCTGAATCAGTACTGAGGGGAATCTCAGAGAGCACGTGGATATTGTTCGACCCTGTTGCCTTCTCACAGTGAAACTGGTGTGTGACATCATCCCTGGACGATCTCATGATGACTTAAGCATCCGCTGAGGCGCATACTTGAAACTTCAGACTCATAAAAAAGTAAGTGGAAAGTGTGGTTCTTAGTCTGATTTTCTTGCTTTGTATCCTTTGGAAGCTGTCAGTCGCTTTAAATTTGAGCGTACTGTCCGTCTTTATATATTTGTATGATATGTGGCATGGTGGTGTAGTGGTTAGCACTGTCGCCTTATGACAATAGGGTTGTTGTGAACACACAGACAAACTGGGGCCGTTCTGTGTGGAGTTTACATTTTCTCCTCATGTCAACGTGGGTTTTCTTTGGCTCCCTCCCACAGTCCAAAGACATGCCCGGAGGTGTGAATGCAAGTGTGAACGGCCGTCTGTCTATATAGCCTCTTTTATGCGGCCTGTTCAAGTTGGAAATATTGCGCCATTGTGCCACCTTGGTAAATATAAGGTACAATTATGGACTGGGGGGACAGAGCAGTGTCCCCTTAAAAACAACGCCAAAACGGTGTCTGTATAAACAGGACAGCCAGCAGGACGGGACCACAGGAAGGGCAGTTGTGACAACGATATTTGACAAAGTGTTATGTGTGTGATCCACAGCGGGGAATTTAGAAAGCAACTAGTAACAGTTAGCAGCTAAATCAAAGAGGAAAACTGGGGAAACAACAAGTTTACCCACCAAGCATTGTTATTGTTTAGAAAGTGCTGCAGGCATGTATGTTTTATGTCACACCATAGGCAGATGCGGTTGTGTTACATGTCATGCCCTTGAAGCCTCTTTTGATTCCACAATGCTGGCATGCTGTCTATAATCACACAGCAGACAGCAGAATGATATTGCTGTCGTTTGGTTCTGTATAAAAATGCAAATGGGGCATTAAGAAGGGACTTTGTAGCAGATCTTGTGCTCCATCTCTGTGTAAAAAGGTTTGATATCATTCACAGACAGTGCAAAACATTCCAACAGGATGTACAACGGGAGCCATTTAAAATGTTTATGACATCATGTTTGAAATGTTCGATACAAGAAATTACAAGTTTTTAATTTTAATAATGTAACTACTGCTGTTAGTTTCTGTAGTGGCTGAAAATACAAAAACGTCCATCTGGCTCGGATCCCAAATTCAACTCAGCCCCAGAATGTAATCAATTGTTCTTGGATCGAGGCTGATCTGTGTACCACATATAACGGGAATCTGTTAATTGGTTACGCAGATTTCTTGCTCACATAAAAACATTCACACACCTTGCCAACATAAGTTTTTATCTTCAGTTTACTGTCAATAATCTGAGAAAAAAATGAAAATTATTAAAAGAAATGTGTTAAATAAGAATAAGTTTGCACATTATTCTTGAGTGCAATGAAATGCAGCATCATTGGCAGTTATCTAATGTGTATAATGTTCCTCATGGTATAAACCTCTTGTTACAAAGATTCAAGAAGGACATGATCTCTTTCACAGCAGAAAAATACGCTGCAGCTTAAAAAGTCTTCAAACAGGACACATCCAGAAAGGGAAAACGAACACACCCAAACATCATTTCCACATCATCATTTCCACAAGCTGATCTCTGAGAAGAATCCTGATTAATTGCAGCGCTGAGGGGGATCTTGATGATGTGAACTGCTCTCTTTTGCACTGAGACATCAGAGGCAACACATCAAGGGGTCTGAGCAAAAGAAACGTTCCTGTGGTTTTCATTTTAGAAGCCCAGGAGGGGAGCAGGAGGAAACACCTGCAGTGCTCACAGTCAGAGAGCGCAGCAGCTAAGCAGAATGCAGTCAAGGCTATCTATATGCTATAAAAGTATGTACAACCTCATAAATAATTGTATGAATATGCTTCATTATTCATACAAAACAGTTTAAACCTGCATACCTTTGAGGCCAGCATTGTCTTTCTTTCTTTCTTTCTTTCTTTCTTTCTTTCTTTCTTTTTTCTACTGTTTATGCTAATTAAAGTGGATTAAGAAACCCATATTGGGTCGAAATCAATTTCTCCAATATCTTCAATAAATTACATGGAGTGTGTCCTGGATAATATTTTATCATGGGAGGACATTACTTTAAAAGCTCTTAACAAAATTACAAATAAATTTCTGTCTAGAAAATTGTTGCAAAAACAATTGTGTAATTATGCCACTTTGATTATGCTGCCACCTTTAGGTACAGTCTCTTAAAGACACATTACCAACTGCACAAATCAAGATAACAAGTGTTGTTGTAAAGCTGTCCCCTGGCACACATCTTAATGCAGTTCATTAAAAAAATAATTAAACCTTCTCCCTTTGGATGAAAAGGTCATATCTGCATCTTTCTATCTATCTGAATATTTTAATCTATAAAAACAGCCACTCCCGCAACACTAGAGACAGTCTAACAGATTGTATTCCTATGAGAGGTCCATTGAGATTTATTTAGAGGAATGCATTTGCAGAAATGTTATATAATAGGTATGTTCTCTATAGTGTATAATCCCCTGAAAATATGAATCATTGTATTATCATTACCTCAGGATGGTTTATATCTACATATAGAGTGGCTCTTTCATGGAGTCTGCCATGTTGTTTCTAGAGTATCCCAGAGCAAATCAATCAAACACTGGCTCTAGAGAGGGCTTTTTGCATTTTTGTATTTTTCACGTTGGCAGCCGTAGTTGCCTCCGACGTGATAAGCAGCATCGAAAAAACATTGATTTTTAACATGAAACTACTTCATTCAGTTAATCCGAGGTTTCTTTTAAAGTGGCAGCTGGACTTTTTGCTGGAGGTTTCTTGAAGACTTTTTGCCTCTTCCCCAAAAGGCTTCTCCAGTTCTAAAAAGTTGACTGGCCGAGAGCTGGAGTATGAAGCCTAGGCTGACCATTAGTATGCTAATGATCAAGGTGTCACATGAGAGTTGTCAGCTCAAAATGTGGGGGCATGATTGACGACACCCTAACCGTCTTGGTCCTTTCTGGGTCCTTGGTGTCACATGATTTAAAGTGGTTGTGTTTGGATTTCTGATGGAAAGAATCCAGAAGTGCATTGTAGATGGGTAATAAATGGTGTCTTAGACCACCTCCTCTGTTCAGAGATGGTTTTTCTAGCTTGACATAGATGTCTTCTTTAACTCCACGGTCAAACCAACCCTCTTCTTTGGCCTGTATGCAGACTTTGCTGTCTTCAAAGGAGTGTCCAGTATCCTTAAGATGCAAGTGGACCGCTAAGAAACACAACCACTCTAAATCGTGTGACACCAAGGACCCAGAAAGGACCAAGACTGTTAGGGTGTCGTCAATCACGCCCCCACACTCCTAGCTGATGATTCTCATGTGACACCTTGATCATTAGCTTACTAGTGGTCAGCCACGAGAGGCGAAATGTCTTCAAGAAACCTCAACAAGTCCAGTTGCCACTTTAAAAAAAAGCTCAGATTACAGCTTTGTAACGTAAAACTGAGTTATTCAGTGTTTTTACTAGTTTTAATCACCTTGTCCAGCATTTCCCAAACCTCTCCTCGAGTACCATTTGTAATGCATTTTTTAGATCTCTCCCTACTGCAGCACAGCTGGTTCAAATGATCAGCTCATTATGAACTCCTGAAGCTGCTTGATAACGAGCTGATTGTTTAATTCAGCTATGTTGCAGCAGGAAGAGACCTAAACATGCAGGACAAGTGGTTCTCGAGAAGAGGTTTGGAAAATGCTGACTTATTCTGTTTGTTTTGGAGAGGAGGAGATCCCTGTGGACTATTGCATCACGCTCTCATCCCAAGTTGTCACATGTTCTTTGCAGTGGACTTCTGCATCTAATGGTACGTTAGTTGGGGTCGTGTTAACCATGTTTGTGACATAAGTCCATGTGAATGCCTCCCTCATGTTATATTTATGACCTCATAGGTTGAAATTTTCTGGAAGCTCCAGGAGTTCACAAGTTGTGATGCGGGTGCTGACGTTTTCAGAAATCGCACAGGCCATGGACTACAGTTTTTCGACAGATGGTAAGTGAATATGCGTTATAATTTCAGTTGTATGGAGGTGTTTTTTTGTAATTTTCTAATATGTCCGAGGAAAATGTTGATATTCCCAGTGGCTTGATCTTTTTCCTCTGACGCTCTGTCTTTTCATTTCCTGCATTACATGGTTCACTCTTGCTAAATCGTTAGCCTCAGTGGCCTCTAGGGTTCATGTTGCCATTGCTTGAAAGTGAAGCATTTCATGTACATAACCTCCCACGTTGTAAATAAGAGCTTACCAGTTCCAACTGAATGCAGCAAGAAAACCTCCTGAACACTGAAGGAATCCAAAAAGGAAGTTCACACTTGGCTCACAGTAGATGTTTCAGCTCGTTTAAATCTACAATCCTCACAGTTAGATGCCACTAAATTCTAAACATTGCTTCTTTAAAACATGTTTTAGGAGAAATAGTGTTCATTTTTTAAAAATATTTAGTCACATCACTGGAACGAGCTGTCAGTCTCACTTAAACTAACCCCAGTTGAGAGGAGTTTTAAATCAGATTTTAAGAAATGTTTTTTAGATAATTTAGGAGTACATTTGCTTGATTTTTTTTGTAGTTTAATGTAATTCTTGCTTGTAATTCTACTTGCTACTTTTGTATTCAATCTGCCATCTTGTACTGCAATAGAGGACCACAGCTTTAAATATCTTATATGGGGTCTGTCAGTCTATCTATCATTAGGCTCAAATCACAGTAAAAATCAAGAAAAAAAAACTCCCTGAAGAGACTATCTGCAGAGAGTTGTGCAGTCCCGTAAATTCAATTTATCTGCCTCTGCCTGGAGGTTATTATTGGACTTCAGACATAAAAAAATAGCCTGTGGTGCATCTTTTGTCGAGAAAACCAATAACAGTGTCATTATAACTTAATAGCATATCTGAACTCATTTTAAAACCAGGATGATGAGTAGATTTATCTTTCAAAGTCAGTGTTTGTTTAAAGGCCGTACCTATAGGCATTTATGTCCTTTTTAAGTGCATGTGCAAGTTTACCAGGGCCACCCGGCTTTGGCTCACTGTCAAGGATTGTCAATTGACTTTGTGTCCCATTTTAAAGACAGAATAATTTATGAATCTTGAGATAATTCAGATCATGGAGATCTGAGTGCCGACTTGGCAGAGTTTCCAACAGGAGATGTCCAGAACAGGAAGCGCTGTAGAACGAACACATTTCCTACACGACATCATGGCAGTTTTAGAGAAGATTCGTCATTAATTGCAACACCGAGGGGATTATTAAGATGTGAGCCGCTTTCTGCCACACTCAGGCGTCTGAGGCAACACATCAAGAGAGTTTGTGCAAAAGAGATTTTGCTGTGGTTTTCATTTACAAAACCCAGGAGGGGACTGGGAGGGAACACCTGCAGTGCTCACAGTCACACTTTGCAGCAGCTAATGAACATGCAGCAAAGATTAAAGTGTCTCATTGTAGCACAGGAGACATCATGAGACATCCAATTCCTGCTGGAGATGACGACAGCATTGAGAAGTCATCCCACTGTGCATATGCCTATGGGTGCACTCTGTACGTGTGCCACCTGTCCGCCTTTACATTCTGAAGATTTTTTTTAAAAAATGACCAGTAAAGAGGCCATTTTCTCTTATTGTTCATTGGAAATAAACATTTGACAATCAAAGTTGCTGTTTCATAGAAGGCCTCACACAGCCCTCTTCACTGGGTCTGCCACAGTCCGGGCAGAAAGCCCAAAAGCCCACAGATTTTATTGTATCTGAAACAAAATATGGAACAAAGCTGCGTCACACAGAACAGTGTCTCTTGCCAAACAAACCTTTAGTGTCCTTTGCTACAGTCATTGGTATAACTCAAATTACACTGTAATTTTATTACTGCAATACCGTCTTTTGGGAATTTTGCCTTCTTTTCTGGGTCTGAAGACTCCTTTGTGGCCTCTGCATCATGCACTGATCGTAAATTCCAACTAAAAACTGACTGTTGACCCCTGTAGCCATCAGCATTTAATTAATACAGCAATCTGAGATGTAGTTTGGCTCTCAAGAAAGAGAACCGTGTCCATCTGTTTGTCACAGCAGTAGGCCTCCTGGAGTCACCGCAGCCAATCTGGTGTTTCTACACAAGATCTGTGAAGCAAAAAATATCTTCTCCTTCATTTCTGTGTGATTTTGAGCATTTGAGGACAAAGTGAGCGCTGCCAATGCCGCCTCACTGAGCACAAACATGCAAGCCCATGAAAACACATGCAATACGCTATATTCTAAGCTTATTCACACACTGCCCTCTGGGCTGTAAACCATGGACACAGACATGTACGCCATCTGCTCTCCTTCCCTGACTCTCTCCTTTCACTGAGCTCCACGCAGTCTTTATTTTACCTTGTTGGATTCTGCACTTTTCCCTCTTTTCTTGCATTTTCTCACTTCTGTCACCATTCTCACATCTTAAAGTGTTACTTTCTGCCACCATCACGACCCTGTTCGAGCCTCCCTATCCTTTTCTGCTGCATCCTTTAACTTTCTATGCCTCTGTTTGACAGCTCAGTGTCATGCTTCGCTTTCTCTCCACCACATGTTGTCTTCTCAGTATGACTCCTCTCAACCCCAAACCCTCCGCTGTCGATCTCAGGGCATCTCTCTCATTTCCCTTTCTCTCTCTTTTATCATGTTTCTTTCATCCTCTCCTCCTCCTTATCTTATATAATCCAAGCCAGTGCATCCCACTCTGAAATCAAAGCCCGTGCCTGTGTTCCTTCTAACTCCAAACTCCCTACTTACTGGAAGGACAGACGGGTCTTTGTCCGAAGGTTTAAAGAGGCGGAAATGCCTTCAATGACTGCAGATGTGGGGGACCCTACAAAGCCACCTCTGTGCCTTTTACCCTTCATCATTTCTCTTTCATTTTCACTTATTCTTCACGCAAGTGATGAGGAGAAATGGTGGGGTCCCTCTGATGATGAGGAGGCTAGAAGTGAGCTCAAAAACATGTTTACAGGCACAAAGATGCACAAACTGTACCTCCCTCTCACCGCACCGGGCATTTATAAAACATGAGGCATCAAAGAGGAAAAAAAAGGCTCACTGCACCAAGAGACATGTAAGAATGACTGTTTACTTAAGGGGCACCGATTTCCAAATAAATACAGGGTTTCCCTTTGCTGAAATGAGATGCATTTGAAATTTTTCTATAAAAACTGCATCATAACAACCACTATCGTGTTTCACATCAGAAAGAGATGATGCAGGGAAAACGGGCTCAAAACAACAAAATCCAAAGGGATAATTTCTAAAACTTTATCTTGCAGAGGGAGCTTATAGCAGCTGATAACCTATTTTCCTTCAAAGCTGGCTGCAGTGAACTAAAGGATAAGACAGGTTTCCACCGTATTGCTTGCACCTGTCAGATTCATTAAAATCACTGGTCATGAGGGAAGAGCGCGGGGGGGGCTGCATGCATGTATTGACAAACTCACAAGGTCAAGAGCACAGATGATGTGGAATTTATTCTTGGTTGAAAAAAACATTAGATTATAATACAGCCAGTGCTTTTCGTGAGTGTTTGGGCCTTCGTGCAGCTCTGGTCACAGTCTGTGAGCAGCACACTGCAGGCAGGAGGCGACAGCCTGAGAGCCTTCAGGCTGGAGCATCCTCTCTGATAATGGATGCTATTAAGCTTTTAAGTGTTAAGGACATATCAGACCATAAACTTCCTTATATTAAGAGAAGGCAGCCTGAGGAGAATGACTATAAAATACGATTTTCCTGTGATAATAGCAATAGTAGTGATTATGTTTCATGTTTTTAATTAGGTGGGCTATAAGGTGGTTTATCCACCTGTTTAAATTTAACCTGTTTACACAGATATGTGAATAAATGTTGCATCACGTTGCATCCTACAAAATAAATCTGCATTATACTGAATCCAAGCAAGAGGCTGAGAATTACAGGAAATTAACATAAAATCTCAAATGAATGCAAAGCTCCATCCCGGGACCGTTCAGTCAGGATGAACATATATCCACACCTTTCCTCAGAGACAGTAAAATGTGTAGTTGGTGATAAACCTCACAGCTTTAAGTCTGATCAGTCACCTCCGGGCCGGGATAGCCGATAAGCGCATCAAGCAAAAAACTGCAGAATTTAACCCGTCGCGCACCAAGCAGATTTTAGGACATCCGCACATGCATGTAAGAAGAAAAACAGCTCCCTGCAGCTCACCTACCTTTTAGTGTCCGCTCGGAGCCGCGGTGCAGTCAGCAGAGATGTCGGGATGCTTTCAGAGGTGAAAATCTGCGCGGACGATGCCTGTTTTCTCCCTCGTCGTCTCCCTCCCTTCCAACCTCGCCCCCCTCAAGAGCAGCACTTCACGACTCGGGCTCAACATTTGGAAGGTGTTCAGAATATGTCGGGCTCTGCTCGCTCTCGGAGCCACTCGACTAGTGTCGGGAAACACCGTCGCTCCCTGACAGACACCTATGGTCATCTGGAAGTGAGGAGGGGGTTTGTTTAATGAGGTATTAAGACAAGCGAAAGATGCTGATTCAGCACTATGCGGTCCGTAAACACATTAAACTCAGACATTATGTCCAAAGTGGTTGTTAATGTGTTCAGAAGTTCAAAGATCCCCTTGATGCATTGTGTTCCTTCACATCAGTTCTCTGAAAATTTTCCACACAATAAAACTTTATCGATTAGCTTGGGGAGGAAAAAAGTCAATTTAATGGGATTTAACGGGGAATTAGGAATATGCGAAATTCATACATTCAATTCATATAGTCTAAGACAGTCCAAAAATATTAGTTAATATGAAGGACTCTTTTCCAAATTCAGTGAACTCTTTCCAAAATACAGAAATTAGTGTTAAAACTCAAATTTGTGATGTCATGGGAAGCCAGGCTCTGCTCCATTGACAATTTATTGGGAAAGCACTAAGCAAATACTGCCTTAACTGATTAGTTTTTACCACCTAAAAAGCATCCACAAAAAAAAAACAACAAAAAAAAAAACAATATTAGTTTAAGCAGATGCCATATTTATAATAATCCACTGCTGTCTAACAGCCTGTCAGACAGGAAAGTGAAGCAGTTATATCAAAGCAACCAGACTCCATTGATAAAAACAGTCATTTTATTTAGCAGAACACTGGAGTTGCTGGTCTACCACTGCCTCCATAAGTTAGTGTGTAAGATAAAGCAGGGGAAATATTCAAAAATTAGTGTACTCTTAAACTAATTTTTTTTCAGTAGCAAAAATACATTTTGCTACAAAGCGTACATTTCTTAGCTTCCGTGCTGGTAGATTTGGTTGAATCAATAAGACCTTGAAAAACTGAAACTAAAGTCCACAATTCAGTTAAATCCAATTTGTAGTTTCCTCAACTGAGCAACACATTGAAACCTAAGCAACACAGATATAGTAATACATATCAAAGTACCATAATATGCAAAAATGAAAACATACAAAGTGAAACATAATAGGAAAGATTTAATGTTTTCATTGGTTAGACGGACAGATATCGTGATTTTCATACAAAAACAAACTTGGTGTTGAAATATTAGCTATCTGACAGTTCTAAAATCTAACTAAGATATAAGCTAATAGGTCCTTCTTTAAAACACCAAATGATGCAGCAAGTTTAAAGATTCACTGTCACTGTCAACTGAGGATTCTGGTCTCTTTCAATACAACATGTACACAAACATAAACGGTAGATGCTATTAAAGCATGGTTGTAAGATACTGACGTAGGAGAAGCATCAGCATTCAGGTACCCTCATATTGTGTTTCATCCCTGGAGGTAATAGGATTGGATGAAGCCTTAATGGAGTTGGAGGTTAATGGAGACAAGACATACTGGTAGGTTCATGATTAACTCAGTATAAAAAGGCATAATGCACTTTTCATCAGGAGATGAAACAAGCTCGTTTTCATCCCCTGGCCACCGCACCTGATGTATTTCTAAACAGACCCCCCCATGGGTTCCACTATTCCACCACCCAAACATGATTATACAACTCCCACTTCTCGGCTGGGTACCTGCCAAACTGGCTGATTGAGCCGAAGCACTCAGAATGCATAGAGAGCAGCAGCAATTTCGCTGTGTTAATTCCTGCTCTGCTTGTTATCGTTGTATAAAGAGAGGGGTGGAGCTGGAGCACAGAGAGAGGATGAGAGGGAGAAAGTGGCAAGGATGGTTGATGGGTAATTAATTCTCACCAGGCATAGCAGCGTCATAACTTTTGCAACTTTAAAAACTACATTTTTTTCCACATGTACAAGTCAAAAGGTGAGATTGGAAGTAAAGATCACACTGTGAATAGATTTTTGAAATGTGAAAAATTTGAGACACTTCTTGGTAAGTTTCTCAAATTTTGTTTTTTCCATCGCAAAAGTTTTTCACCATTTGACAGCTGCACCAATTCTATAGCCACAATGTGTTAAATGAATAATAAACTTTTGCCGCTTGTGGCAAATACATTCATCTAGTCTTTCAGCTTGCTTATACCTGGTGTTAACATGCACTTTTGGTGATCTGAACACAAGTGGACAGCTAAGACACATCATATGTCACACCTGTCTGTCATGTTTTTCCAGCTGACCACTTCTGTGTTGTGTTGTTTAATTTTCTGTGCCCCCTCTCTAAATTCAGACATTTTTGCAAGTCAGTGAATGCACTGTTCATGAAATCCTTTTTTCCTCAGCAGCAGTTGGAGGAGTTTGAATCGGGGGCTGGATTATGAATTCATCCATCCAGTCAGAGTTGATGAGATCAATGGGTGAGAGGAGCACCTGCTGCAGAGGCAAGTGAAAGCACATTTTAAGTACACTCTGTGCTCTGACAGTTAGGTGCAATGCATAACCAAACGGTGCCTTTATTCCAACAGCGCCCCTGAACAGTCCACCTCTTGAAGTAGAAAATCAATTTGTGTTGGCAGATTTTTTGATCATGGCGGGCCGTCACAGGTAAATGAATGTGTGAAAAACCTGCATCTTCTTCCATGGGGCAAAACAATGGACGGTTATGCAACACTGTTGTCCAACTTGGCAATTTAAAGAGGGTTAGCACACCGTCAATAAATCAACAGCCATGTCTTGCAATGATGACGTAGTCTTTGTCAGGGATGCATCAGGATGCATTAGAGTTTACACTGCTCTTGGTCTTCATTTACGTTTGTATTTAGCGCCATCCACTTGTGACCAGATCACCCAAGTGGCATGTTAATACCAGGTATAAAAGGGCCTATATACAAATGAACAGCGGACTCATTCGTGTTTCTACTGGCCTCTGTGAGATACAAAAACCCCACCATGGTGGATTTCCTACACGTACAGTTGATGGAGGTTTTTTTTTTTAATAGTAAACCCTGGTGGTGCTAAGTCTTCTTCCTGCTCCTTCCCTTGCCTCCAGCCAACTGTAGAGTATTTGCAGGGGCAGAGAGTGTGTGGGTCTGAAGGTCAACTTTCTGCTGAAGGATCCCTGTGAGAATGAACTCAGCTGTGACAACTGGCAGAGATGCAGCAAGAGCCGGGCCACACAGCGGCCAGTCATCCTCGCAGGAAATCACTAAAGTCTGGGGCTGAAGGGGAGGATGGAAGGGAAGTGACAGAAAAATCAGTTATAATTGATAAATTGAATGACCATCACACAATAACATTAATTTATTGTATGTAAGACCTGAGACAGTTTGACTGGTACCTTGTGAGTAGAAGGCATTTTTGGTAAAAAAGTGGCTCCACTGCAGGAGATGATGTCTTTCATGTGAACTGGCTCTGGTTTCACTGACTTTGTAACATGGATCTCATACCCCTAAGAGAAAGAGAAAAGAAGACAAGAGATGCAGTACATGACATATGTCTCTGCAGAAATGTCTAAAAGAAATCAATATAAAGCTCTTAGGAATGGAATTTGGTTCTACATGTGCATACCTACCCAAATGTTAGCGACCATCAGCATGTATCAAACCTTCTCCTAAGCTTTGATATTGAGCTGAGCAGTGCAGAGTAGTAAGAGCATGTAACAGAAATTGAAACTTTACTGTCTGCTTTCCTACCCGAAGTGCCCATAAAACATAACAAGTATAACAATAAATGTCAAATTACTTCCCATGAGCCGAAGTGTAAGGGTAAACAACTGACACTGTGCTCATGAGGACCTTTGAATGCCAAGTACAAAGAGGCTGAGCTGAAAACAATGACTGATGGTAAAAAGTCAAGAATTTCAGATGTTTTATAGGCTGGGGATTATTCTAACTCAAACATGTCTGGATCCCCACCATGATTTTCTATTCCCATCTGTCAGTATTATTCGTAAAAACCCAATATTACACCCGGTTGGGCGTGGTTTGCAGGATGCAGCATTGCACGCTTTCTCACCAGCCCATGCTCTGAGTATGCGCTCATACTTTATATGATAACCTCTGTGCACCTTTGTAATAAGTCAGAGCAAAAATCCAGAATTATTTTGGTTTGAAAATGAGAAGTTGGAGTTGAGTGTCAATGTATGGGCTGGTTTTACCTCTAAAGCTTGAACAATTACACAAACTAGACTGAACAATACACACTGCATGTATGACGGCACACTGTCAGGCACACTGTCTTTTTTGGCTGTTCTGCATGGCTGTGAGGCTCAGTGAGTTGGGTTTACCTCGAGGTAGAGCCTGTGTCAGTCTGAAAGGGGGTGGGCAGAAGTAATTAAAAGAGATGATACAGAAAACAGAGATGTTTTCTAAGTGCCATAAGGGAATGGTGGAGTTTCCTCTTTTCCCTATTAAGTTTTGTTTTCTGTTGTTTTCCGCATGTTTAATGTCTACAAATGAACTGTTAAAAGATCGCTGAAGCGAAGCAGCGTTGGATCACGGGGAGTGAGCTGACCGAGAAATGACGGCTCCAGGCTGAGACAGCAACAGGTAGGCCCATATCCCTCACTTTTAGCCTGGCAGCCAAACAATCAATCTCTGACAGTACATGTTCAGGCAGCCAGGCGCTGGAAGTGCTCATACATTATTTGTATATTTGGTCCCACACCAGTATACACAGAAATTGAAAACCTGCCATGATGCAAGATGCCCCCCAAGTCTGAGTAGATTTTTGTTGTTGTACATTATTTAGTTGATGATTTCTGTTGAAGCCATGCCAGCAGTACAAAGAGCGAGCAAAAATGAAGAAAACATCTCAGAAGTTAAAGTTAGGCATGAGGTTTAATAATGGGGTGAAGGCAAAGATTAGGTTAATAAACACCTTTTTAAGGACATGTTTTTGCTACTTTATCCAAAAAGTGACAAAAGTACCCATGAGTCGGTGAAAATGCCCATCAAGCACACTGCGTGACGCAGGACGTAGGCACTGCCCCCGGGTTAAATACCAGGAGGCCGAAATTATTGACCACCCCTGTGCTATCAATTGTGGGAAATGCCACAATGACACTCTGTCCGCCTCTCACTAAGAGAAATAATATAAGCTCAGAAATAAATGGTATGACTGAGTTAAGAGTACCTGTAGGAGAGGCTGACTGCTGGCAGTACATAGAGAGTCCTGCAGGCAGAAATTGAATTTCTTCTCCTGCTCCGGATCCTTTACAACGAAGAGATTAGGAGGCAGGAAGCTCCCAGCGATACCACTCTGAAACACAGGGGGAGGGGAGGGAGACAATATGACTGTCTATTTCACCATGTCTCTGTCTTTGAGGGTAGTAGGTGCATAAATATATATGTATATATATATATATATACATATATATACATATATATACACACACACACACACACACATATACTTCAACATTCATTTATTGGAGAGAGAAAACTGATCTTTAGTCAGTTTTAACTCATCTATAGAAACTAACCTTGTCCAGCCATTGTGTGGTGACAATGGGGACTCCTTTAGCCACTGCACACAGGAACTTGACAGTCCTGCGCACCTTATCAGTCACCAGACAGTTCATATCTGCCACACCTTTAGCCATGTAGCCTCCCAAACGAGCCAACACTCTCTCTCCTTCTTCATCCACCACGCCCGTGAACAGCACCTGAAAGAAAGACACACAGGTCAAAGCCGTGTTAACTCACATGACGCTTATTAACCCGATTTCAAGTAGTCATTCATTTATAAATGAAACAAATCTCATTCTGATGCCTGTAAATTTAGCCACGCACAGCCTTGTCATGCATGTAATCATAAATTGTTCAATTTTCTGTAGTTGGTTCATATTAAATTCTTGCTCAATATGGATCTGTGTGAAAGCGCACTTAAAAATGTTTTGTTGGCCATTACAGTGCAATTTCCCTCTTGTGCATCGTTTTTATCACAAATATGACCACGTGTACAAAGACATGTAAAACCTTGTAGGACTGGCTGGCAGCTCGTAATCGAATGCTTGTTGCCGGGGAGGCCGAGGAGGAACGAGGGGTCTTTGCCAAAGGTGATGAGTCTGCAGGAGCCTGTCGCTTCCGGGATGCACTGCTGGTGGGAGTCTGGTGCTGTTAGAGGGGAGAGAAAGTGGGAAATGAGACAAGGATAAAAGAAAGACAAGGACAAAACATGAAACACACAAGGAGAATGACGAGGACAGAGCAATTATGAAAGCCAGGAACATAAAACATTTGAGTAGGAAGTTACTGTGACTACTAAACCTCTTAATTCATTAGTGTATTAATGGCGATGCAGAACAGGTCAGACTACTCTTGTTGCTCTGAGAGCAGGAGAGGCAAAGACAGTCCCTGATGTGGATTGCAGTGCATTATGTTGGAAAGGCTGACTCAGACAGAAAAATGCACCGGGGCCTTTGGCCAAGGTAAAAACCTTCCATCTCAAGGACAGAGGTTTCTGGACACTCATTATATATTACTCAGCTTTCCGTTGGGTCTGATTTATGTTTCAGCCTTAATGCCTTTTTGTCTCAATCAAAACAACAACATCTTAGACCTTAAAATGTCCAAAGCATATGTTTAAAAGTGAAGTAATTAAGTCACCTTTGAAGCATCCACATGTGGATCCTGATCAACAGATGATCCACTTTCTTCCTGCTCCTCTTTCTTCTTTTTTTGAACCACAGATGTCCGACCTCTGCCTCTCCTCTCCACAGTCTCCCCCATTTTCTCACGTTCTTCTCTCTCCCCCACTTCAGTGGGGGAATCATTTGCATCTTTCTTAGCTTGAGCGGTGGATGCTCTGCCTTTTCTCTTAGCTTGGACTGGAATGTCATCTTTAGCCTCTTCTTCTGCTGCCTCTTTTGTTTGACTTTTCTCCTTCCCTTTTGAAACTCTGGAGCCAGAACTCTCCTCTGTATTTGCCTCCAACTCTCTTTTTCTTCCCTTTCTTGTCTCTTTAGCCTCATCTCTATCACTGACAGCAGGAGCTACTGGTGCCTCCACAGTTTCACTCTTAACTGCTTTTTGGCCTCTGCCCCTGATATTCTTTTTAGACAGGGGTGATTCTTCACTGGCACAGGCCTGATTAGAAGAGTCCTCCTTATCTGCAGCAGGTTCAGGAGTGTTAGCATTGGCTTGCCGTCGCCCTCTTGTGGTACTAGCCTGCTGAGAGTCTGTCTGTTCTTTCTCACCCTCATGGGGAACCTCACTAGCAGATTCTTCTGCTTTCCTGCTCTTCCTGCCTCTAGCTGTAGGTTTAGAGGCCAAATTCTGGTCATTTTGACTCTGAATAGAAGGGATGGAATCTGGCTCTGCCTCTGTTTTCCTCCCTCTTCCTCGCTGCCGGCCTCCTCTTCCACCTCTTCCTCCTCTCTGAGAGCTCAGGTTGCAGCTGGAAATCTCAGAGTTAAGGGAGTTGGTGGAGCTGGATCTCGAAAGGACTCCCTGAGGAGAAACATCCTGCTCTGTCGGCCCTGCAGCCGCTGTCCTTCCATTGCTGCTCCTGGCGATGGCCGTCTGGGGTGGCTCACTGGTCCTCTTTGCTCCTCGGCCTCGGCCTCTCCCTCTGCTCCCCTGGGTGCTAACACTCGAAGCAGACCTCTCAGAGCTGACAGAATTGGAAGAGTTGGAGCGAGATCTGGTCCTCCGCGCTGGGACATCATCACTGGCAGTTGTCGAGTCTTGTTCTCTCTCTCCTGTGCACAGGGCAGCAGTTGTTCTTCTAGTTGCTCTTCGGCTTCTTGTGGGTGTTTTGGGCTTGTTTTCTTCTTCCTTGTTTTCTTGTTGCTCTTTTACATGTTTTTCTTTGGCTTCTTTTTCTTGTTTTTCTTTCTCCAATCTTTCTTTCTTCTCCCTCTCAAGTCTCTCTTCTAGTTCCCTCTTTGCCTTCTCCAGTCTTTCTTTTTCCTCTTGTACCCTTCTTTCCTTTTCTATTCTATCTCTCTCCTCCTTCTCCAATCTCTCCTTCTCTTCTTTTTCTGCCTTTTCACACTCTAATCTTTCTTTTTCCTCCTTCTCCTTTCTTTCTTTCTCTAGTCTCTCTTTTTCTTCCCTCTCCAATCTCTCTTTCTCTTCTTTTTCTGCCTTTTCATGCTCTAATCTTTCTTTTTCCTCCTTCTCCTTTCTTTCTTTCTCTAGTCTCTCTTTTTCTTCCTTCTCCAATCTCTCCTTCTCTTCTTTTTCTGCCTTTTCACGCTCTAATCTTTCTTTTTCCTCCTTCTCTTTTCTTTCTTTCTCTAGTCTCTCTTTTTCTTCTCTCTCCAATCTCTCCTTCTCTTCTCTTTCTGCCTTTTCACGCTCCAATCTTTCTTTTTCTTCCTTCTCCTTTTTTTCCTTCTCCAATTGTTCTTCTTTTTCCTTTTGCGCCCTCTCAGCTCTTTTCTTTTCTTCCTTTTCCCTTCTTTCCCCCTCTATTCTCTCTTTTTCTGCTCTCTCCTGCTCAAGTCTCGTCCTTTCTGCATTTTCAGCCTGCAATCTTTCTTGCTCTTCCTTCTCTTTTCTTTCTAATTTGTCTCGTTCTTCCCTCTGTTTTTCTTGTTCCTTTATTAGGTTGTTATTTTCAGCCTGTTTGTTTCTTGCAAGCTTTTCTTCCTCTTCCTTGTTATCTTTCTGTTGTCTTGTGGATTTTTTCCCTCTGGCTTGTTTTGCCGGCTCTACCTCCTCCTCTTCCTCACTCTCCTGCTCATCAGGCCTCGATCTTCCCCTCCTTCCTCTGGTAGTGGGCAAAGCTTTATTCTTCCCCCTTGTCTGTCTTCTGGGAGGTTCAGAACACTCTTCCTGCTCCTCCTCATCTCTTAATCGTGTCCCTCTTTTACCTTTTACTGTGGTGCCGCTGGTTCCAACTTCTGACTGTCTCTCCTTTCCTCTCTGAGGCCGCACACTAGTTTTTATTTCCATGGGCTGAGTTTCAACAGGCGAGAGCGGCTGTGTCTCTTCTTCTTGGATTTGCAGTGGTTTTGCTCTTCTTTTTGGTGGAATTGGAATCGAGTCCTCATCATCACTTTCTCTGTTTTCACCCACAACCATGGGCTGAGTTTCAACGGCAGAGACTTCAGAACCAGAGAGGGGCTGTGTCTCCTCAAGTTGCAGTGCTTTTGCTCTCCTTTTACGTGGACCTGGAATTGAGTCCTCATCATCACTTTCTCCATCTTCACCCGTATCCCTTGGCTGAGATGCAACGGCAGAGAGCTCAGAGTTTGTGGATGTTTGTGTCTGCTCATCTTCAATCCGCAGTTGCTTTACTTTTCTTTTTAGAGGACCTGGAATCGAGTCCTCATCATCACTTTCCTCATTTCCACTTGCAGCCATGGGCTGAGTTTCAGCTACCCCCATGTGCATGGGCTGGATTTCAACATGTGATAACTCAGAGTTTGTGAGCTCTTGTGTCTGCGTATCTTCAAGCTGCAGTGGCTTTGCTTTTCTTTTTCGTGGACCTGCAATCAAGTCCTCATCATCACTTTCCTCATCGTCACTAATACACATGGGCTGAGTTGCAGCTACAGACAGAGCGTCATTGAGGTGCGCCTTCTGAGGTTGAGCTGCATCTTCATGTTCTTCCCTCTCTTCTTTTTCATTATGTGGGCTGGGCTTAACTTGTAATACAGAGGAAATTGGATTTTCTTCATCCAAACTCTCTTCTTCCTCCTCAAAGGCAGACATCGGTTGGGTTTGAGCCATTGCGAGAGTAGATGAGGTGGGAAACTGCTGAGTCTCAAAAGTAGCAACGTGTTTTCTCTCGTCTTCATCTGTTTCGTCCTCTGAGAAACTGTGGGGCTCTGAAATATATGCCTGAGTTGCTTCTAGGGCCAAATCTACCTGACCTTCCTTTACTAAACATTTGTCAGCTTCCTGATCCTCGCCATAAGCCTGTGTAGCCTCGTTCTCTAAGGAGTTTCTATCTGCATATGCTTGGGTTTGTTCCAGATTTGCACCGCCCGCCTCAGAAACAAAAGCTTGGGTGCTTTCTGCAGCTAGAGCTTGGGCCTGATCCTGCAGGTGGCTGCTGTCAGACAGCCCCAACTGGAAAGATCTGCTGGACTGTTTGCTTCTGTCATCAACAGAGGACTCAAGGCCAAAGGCTTGGGTGTGGTCCATCGTGTGTTCCTTGGGGGGGTTGTCCTGGAGAACAAAGGACTGCGTCTCGGCCACGACAAAGTCTTCATCCTCCTGGCTGTCTGAGCAGGGAGACAACCCCATAGGTCTTAGAGCAGGGGGAACTGCACAAAAAAATAGGAAAAAAAGAGAAATATGTGCCAGGTTAAAATAAATATTTAATACCCTCTTACCTTAGATATAGACACAAAATTATGTGTAATTTGACTGCATCAAAAGTGTTTTACTCACGTCTAAATGCACCAGAGGAAGGACTCACAAAAGCCTGTGTCTGCATATCTTCTACCTCTCCTTCTGAAACCATCCAAAAGCGGAAAAAAAATTAAAATACAAGTTAAATGCTCCTACATATCAAGTTCAAAATATCTTCAAAATGCTGAACGTATGTAGTGGATGAAGAAGACCATGACTTGTCTTTAAATTTAGAAACAGAGGTACCATGTATCTATATATATACATATATATAGTTGCTAAATAGAGCCCACTGCAAAATGACAGGCTTGTCCTGTTATTTAATTATATGAATAAGCTTTATGGCACACACCTACACAATTTGGGAGTTGGTAATTGTGTGACTATAACTTTATTTTACTTTATTTTGCCATTACTGTTTGTATTGTTGATACTGTTTTGTTATAATAAATTAGCAAATTAAGTGTTTTAAAAAAACGAAATAAATGCTAAAAAAATTGTCAAAATGCCTCCACTAAACAGCAATAACCTAAAGCAATAATGTAAATGAATTAATTAATTTGTTCTTGAGCTTCAGGGATTGGTCAATTAATTGATTAGCCAATCATGAGACAATTAATTAGCATGCATTTCAATGATCTAATTCCATTTTATTCATTTTTTAAATAAAAGTATCAAACACTGCCTGGTGGTTCCAGCTTTGTCATGTGACGACTTGGTGCTTTTCTCTGTAAACTAAATATATTTGAGGTTTGGACTGTCGGTCCAACAAAGCAAGCATCAACTTGAGCTGTGTGGAATTATAACTGGATTTTTCCACTTTTCCTATTTTCTGTCATTTTTTTAAACCAAACAATGAACTGAAAAACCATTATGGATGGATGAAACCATTATGAAAATAATCTTAGCTGCAGAAACTTACATACATAATATTATTTAAAAATTGATTGACCGATTACCTGTCATCTGTACAGGAGTAGAGCAGTTCTGCAGAAGAGGAGTCAGCAACCCAGGTGTATTTTCTCTGCACAGATTAGGAATCTGATCCTCCACTTCCTTATCATCCACATCTGTGCCACTGCTCACTTTAATGTCAGCTGGATTGACTCCATGTCCAGCAGGGGGCACACTGGATTCATCAGCATCTGTGTCTGCATCAGTATCAGACTGAAAAGCTTCTAACTTGGTATCAGTACCATCTGACAATGTTGAGACAGCAACAGGTATGACGAGAGGAGATTCGGCTTCCACATCTGTGTCGCTGTCTGACAAAATACCAAGACCTGTTTCTGTGTCTGCAGTGGTGCGTGATTCTGTGACTGCAGACGCCACTGAGGGTTCACTGCTGGCAGGGGCAGGAACAGCTTCATCATCTGTGTCACTATCTAAATGCATGCTGTGAGGTGCAGCAGGGGCAGGCTCAGGCCCAGTAGGCTTGATATCTAATCTACTGGGAGTTTCATCTGTTTTAGGGCACGTATTATTTGCTCCATGTTCCTCTTCTTCTTCCTCATCAACGTCTGTGTCACTGTCAAGGTGGAAATCTTTCGGCTGTGTTGAAGAAGCAGAGTCAGCTGTGGGTGTGCTTTGAAGTGATGCTGCTTTTGCTTTTGCAGCACCATCTGACACGGCAGCATCATCATCATCCACATCAGTGTCACTGTCCATAGTGATGCCCTCTGGCTGAATAACGGACACATCATGAGGAGGTTTGGTTTGGTCAGTAGAGGAAGGCACAGATTTAGGAACTTTGTCCAAGGCATCATCGTCATCGACATCTGTATCACTGTCCATGTGAAACTGGGCTGTGTTTGGCTGCTGATCAGCTTGTTGGTTTGTATTCAAGGTCACAGGACCTGCAGATGCCACACCTTCCTCCTCTCCCTCCACATCAGTGTCACTGTCCATGTTAAATGCAGGGATCGCATCTTTGAAGACTGATGGTGTGGGTTCAGGCAATTCATCTTCTCCTGTGAGACTGACATTGCCTTCCTGTTTCTCTGACACATGTTGTCCACTTCCCTCAGACGTCCTCCCACCTAGTGCTGCTCTTTCTTCCCCCATTTCTTCCTCGTCTTCACTATCGTACATAATCGCAGCTGTCTTTTTTTTCTTCAGCTGCTGTCGCCCCACATCTACAGCCGTCTCCTCCGCGCTGAAGCTGACATGTCTGTGAGGCCTATTTTTAGAAGAGGAGGACGGTGTGATGGGACTTTCATCCTCACTGTAAAACAGTGGACAAGCATTATAATTCAGAAGAGAAAAAAGGAATAAACTACACAGACTTGCAGGGACTGGCTATGTCTGTGTTATTAATGTTCACAGCACCTTCACAAGAATGTTTTATTTGTCTTTTCTTTTATCTGCTGGTACGGGGCACTTAACTTAAAACACATTTGCATTAAGATCGCAGGCACAAACTTAAATGATTTGCCTGAACAAGGATCAGTCTTGGCTGATCCCAGTCACCCCTTATTCAGTGAGTTCAGGTTGCTCCCATCAGGCCACAGATATAAAATGTCACCTTTTAGGACAAATGGGAAAAAACACTTATTTGTCCCAAAAGCCACTGGCTTCTTAAATAATGTTTTGAGATATTTTTATTGTTTTCTTTTGAACTAACCCAGAATGATTTGTTTTTTGGTATTTGTTGTATATCCTTTCTAAAATAATTTATTTGTGTATAATACTGCTGACTGCCGAATAAATTGCCCCTCGGGGATAATGAAGATATCCTCATCCCGATGAATATACACATAAAGACCAACATAAGATGATGCTAATATACCTCTCAGGGACGATTTTGTTTGCAGGACTCAGGAATGTCGAGCAGGTGGGACTTAATTTATGGGAGTCAGAATCAGACACTGTGAAAGATAATAAACATGTCAGATATCAGATACAAAAAGAAGCCATAATATCTATATGTGTTCACATAATTTACATACCTAGAGCCTTGCGCCGTCTGTCTCCTCTTTCTCCGTCTGAGTCCAAGTCAGACTCTGGGACCAGGCTCCCCTGTGGCTGTGTTGGAGTTTGCTCAAAGGACAGGCAACCGCCTCTGACAGGAGTCCTCCTAGTGTCCTCCCGAACAGGTAGTGCCGCCCTGGCCTTTGTACCTCCATTGACACATTTCTTGCTGCCTGTGCTTGTGTTGCCTCCCTTTTCCCCTGAGGCATCTGGCATCCTGGCATTTACAACTGAATTTCTGCTCACAGGAGTCCTCGTGTCCCCTTGAGTAGAAACTGCATCTGCAGCACAACTGACATACTGACATGGGATGTCTGCCACCACCAAACCGTCACCCTCACTGAGGGCATAGCGCACATTCGGAGTCAGCTTTAAGCGGCCCTTGCGGGTCCCATTCATGCTCCCTAGGTCCCAAACCAGAGCCTCTACGTCCACTTCACTGGGACGACCTCTTCTCTTGTAGACAGAGATGCAGATGGTGGCATGTTGCTTGGATACTGAGGGTGCTTGTAAGGACAGGGTACAGGTGTTGGGCTCACGGCCTAGCACATTATTTCCCAAAAAGAGGGGGAACTCTGGTTGACAGAGAATCAGAAAAAAACACATACTCAAGACCTGTTCATGCAAGTTAGACAGACTGCATAAATACACAAACCGTGGGTGTAATAACAGCAGTAGTCAGCTCCTCACCTGTCTCAGGGATGTGTGCATTTTTTAAGATGCACAGTTTAGCCAGTGGTCGTCCCCTCTTGTTTTCATTCTCTTCATTTTCTTCCTCATCTGACTCCAAGATTGAGTCACTGATCATTTGAGTTGCCTCCATTTCTCACACAGGGTAAGACAAGACCACTACTAAATTTAAACACAGATAAATAAATATTAATGCTCGGCTTTTACCCCTTACATTAGCTTTAACCAGCCCTCAAAACCTAGCCAGATAAGCCTTAATAGCCGTTAGCAGTTATAAGTAACGTTAGGTAACTGCATGCGGCTAACGTTAGCCTGAATAACTAATAGATGATCTTTTTAACTATACTCTTCTGTTGTATTTGTTACGATCTTACAGTTTTTAGCATGAAGCAGTGGTACAACTTTTACTGAACGAGTCTAAACATGTCTGTCAAATCAAAATATCCTCACAGCAGTCCAACTTCCGGTCAACTTAAAAACAAACTAACGTTTAATACGTGGATCGTCGTTTAACTCCCATTAATCACAAATCTAACCATCTATTTTGCAATTTCGCCTATTTATTGAATTAGTAGCAAATACGATTCTCAATTTAAACATAATTTGTTCCTACTTTACTTCAAATAACTTATTTTTAGGAAATTACCTTGAAAACTACGAAGGAAGTTTACGCGGTCATATGACTGGCTTGAACGTAGTAAGCCCCATTTCTAAAAATTAACTCATTTTAAATTTAAAATCTGGGTGCATTCTGAATTTGTCTTCATGAAACATTTTTTGAAAAAGCTTGTGATCTCATAGCTACCTTTAAGCGCTTCAGTCAGTGGAGGAAAAAGAAAATAAACATGCACATCCTGGAACCGGTCGTCCAAGCCCACAAGAGGCGTTCCACACGCACCCGATTGGTCAATAAAGCCATCACTCAAGCTGTACTCTGTTGCCATTGGTTGTTTAAATCTCCGCCCTGATTTATACGTCTCTGATTGGACGAGCTTTGTGAGAGGCGCTATTCTTCATAGTAGTGTCGTGTCCGTGGCGCTCTGGTTCATAAAGGGGCCACACGTGGTGAGTAAAGTAAAGGGACGTAGCACACATATAACACCACAAAAACGCCCTGTTCAAGTCTGCATGAATTATACAACTTAGAACATACTATGAAAATATCATAATAGATTGCTAAATGATAGAGTAACGATAAAGCCTTTATAAACAATGTTACATCAGCCAACCTCTTGTTTTTTGTCACATAGTTCCTGATACAGTTGGTTGCTAGGTAGGCCTATGTTTTATGAAGGTGTCAAGGAGATTTCATTCTGCAGATTAGATAGTGCTTTATTTTCTCTTTTTTTACATCTTTGACACAAAGCATTTAAATGAAAATTTGAACATGAATATACAAGGTACAGGGTAGATTTATTAGTCATTTTTTAAAAAATTGTCCTTAAATCCTGCAACATTTCTTGCTTTCAAAGGACAAGTTTATGAGTCTCACAGCCTGGGAAATGCAGCTGCTTTGTAGTCTGGTGGTACAGCAGAAGGTACTTCTGTATCTTTTGCTAGATAGCAGCAGGGTGAACCAACTGAGGCTGGGTGGGGTCTATCTTTCAAGTTTCCCTTGGGCTTTGTAAAGCAATCCAACCTCACCAATGTCACTAATGCTCTGTATAGGAGAGCCAGTGATGTTCTGGGCAGTTTTAAGCACCCACTGTAGAGCCTTCCTGTCCTGGCCCGTGCACAAACCATGCCAGTTCATGATGTTTCCAGTTAGTATGCTTTCTATTGCTCCTCTGCAGAAGTTGACCAGGATCTTGCTCTGGAATTTAGCTGTCCTAAGTTTCTGTAGGAAGTAGAGTATTATATGCAGTAAGGCACAACATAACCTGGTATAAAGGTATTAATGATGATACTTATTGACCTTGAGGATAAGTCTCAAATATGGTTCCAAAAGGTAGGTCAATACTATTGTTATTTGTTTTTGTGCTTATATTTGGCCCACATTACCTCACAGTAACCCCGGGACCATGGGTTAATGATAATGATAAAACAATAAGCCCTAGGACACAGATATGGACCCTACCACCACTTCTATATAAGAGCAAGACACACAGACACACAGACAAGACACAGGAGGTTTGCATCTCTTTCTAGTCATGTGAGTCTTTTGGGGGTTATCTTCATCTTACTGAAAATATTTCCTTTCTTACTTAATACAGTGTCTGTGTCACTGAGGTAATTTTGTGTCTTATGGTAGTTTTTGTCTTTTAGATGTGATTTGTGGCTCCTTGTAGTTGTTTTATGTCTTTTGGTAGTTGTATGGATGTCTGAGATAATTTTGTGTATTTGGTGCTTTGCATCTCTTTCTGGTCATAATACATCCTTTTGTGGTGCTTGTCTTTTTGTAGTCATTAGGGTCTCTAGGTAGTAATCTGTGTGTTACTGAAAATCTTTCCTTTTTTACCAAAGTAATTTTCTGTCTTATTGAGGTAATTTTGTGTCTCATTGTGGTAATTTTGTGTCTTAATGAGTCAACTTGTGGCTTCTTGTAGTTGTTTTATGTCTTTTGGTAGTTGTGTAAATCTCCTTGTTTTTTTTTTCTTTTTTGTTCATTTTGTTTTGCTTTGTAGTCATTTTGTCTTCTTGCGGTTGTTTTGTATCTCTTTGTAGTTGTTTTGCCCATTTTTGTAGTTATTTTGTATCTCTTTGCATCTGTTTGTGTCCATTTTAAATCTCTTCCAGGCTGGTTCTAATTTGAGTGACGTTTTGCAAGTGAAGGGCATGGGACCCATGACACTTTGGGCCCCTGGGCATGAGCCCACTAGGCCCTTTCAGTAGTTATCCATACTTGAGGCCTGTGTTTGACGAATGTGGACCCAGCAAATAAATTTATGCCCTCTGGTCCAGGTCCAGCAAAATGTTGCCAGCAACATTTTGAAGTGTTATATTTATTTGTCGAAATGATAGTTATACAAGCTACTTACTTTATTTTGTGGTGCACATGTATCTTCACCCCCAATGCAAAACCTGACGAGAAACTATAAACGCATATATTATTTTTTCTTGGCACAGAGAGAAAAAATTTAGTCTGGCTCTATCATGATGCATATTGGCTGTGCGCCCTTAACCATTACCTCATTAAATTGTCCAAAAATAACTGGAAACCATGTTTGTCCTGCTGCTTGTCTGCACCAACAGCCTATAGTCCAGACTGAGAATTCCTGTTTAAATAACTGTTCTATAGCTAAATGCTCATGGAACAAAATGCTACTTATTCATGCATGATGAAATTAATTGACACAGCTATTTTTATGGCTGCAGGAAATAGCACATGGGTGCATCAATATCATCTACTGGCGAAAACTGCTGACCTCAACAGAGTTAGCATTCATCCATCTCTAGAAATCCTTCGTGATATGCAAGCATTAATGAAAGGCACACACATTTTCATTTGAGAACTTTATTCGCAGTCAATCACATGGGATAGCTAATGAAGGCTAAAGTTTAATTCTAGCAATACTTCAGACACTATGTTTGTTCCTTGGTTACTTTTGTGGTTGTTCTTTTTTGATTATTTTTTGTTTTGGCATTGACATCTTGACCTTCACATCTTCATCTTCAAGCATCATCTTCAGCCTCCTCCTCAAATTCGCCCTCCTCTTCGGCAGTGGCATCCTGGTACTGCTGGTACTCGGACACCAGATCATTCATGTTGCTCTCTGCTTCGGTGAACTCCATCTCATCCATACCTTCACCTGTGTACCAATGCAAGAAGGCCTTACGGCGGAACATGGCTGTGAACTGCTCAGAGATGCGCTTGAACAGCTCCTGGATGGCTGTGCTGTTGCCGATGAAAGTGACGGCCATCTTGAGGCCACGGGGTGGAATGTCACAGACGGCGGTCTTCACATTGTTGGGGATCCATTCTACAAAGTAACTGCTGTTCTTGTTCTGGACATTGAGCATCTGCTCGTCGACTTCCTTCATGGACATGCGCCCGCGGAATACAGCTGCGACGGTCAGGTAGCGGCCGTGACGTGGGTCGCAGGCAGCCATCATGTTCTTGGCGTCGAACACCTGCTGGGTGAGCTCGGGGACAGTGAGGGCTCTGTACTGCTGGCTGCCTCTGCTGGTCAGGGGGGCGAAGCCAGGCATGAAGAAGTGCAAACGGGGGAAAGGCACCATGTTGACAGCCAGTTTGCGGAGATCGGCATTGAGCTGACCAGGGAAGCGCAGGCAGGTGGTGACCCCGCTCATGGTGGCAGACACCAGGTGGTTCAGGTCTCCATAGGTGGGTGTGGTCAGTTTCAGAGTGCGGAAGCAGATGTCATACAGGGCCTCATTGTCAATACAGTAGGTTTCATCTGTATTCTCTACGAGCTGGTGGACTGACAGGGTAGCGTTGTAAGGCTCCACCACTGTGTCTGACACCTGAGGACATAAGACAGAATCTTTCTTCAGTCTCATGATCTGAGAGGACAAAACCTGAGGCAGGAAGAGCTAAAATTAAAATTCTTCTGCTCTATCACAAGAGTACGTTACCTTAGGAGAGGGCACGACACTGAAGGTGTTCATGATACGGTCGGGGTACTCCTCACGGATCTTGCTGATGAGCAGGGTTCCCATACCGGATCCAGTTCCACCACCAAGGGAGTGGGTGAGCTGGAATCCTTGCAGGCAATCACAGCTCTCTGACTCTTTGCGGACCACATCCAGGACTGAGTCCACCAGCTCAGCTCCCTCTGTGTAGTGACCCTTGGCCCAATTGTTTCCAGCACCGCTCTGGCCTGCAGGGAAAAAGAGACATATGAGCCATCTTTACCTCTGCTCATAAAAGGCTTTAGTCATTCAGTATCATGATTACATTGCATTATTCAACCCACCGAACACAAAGTTGTCAGGTCTGAAGATCTGCCCAAAGGGTCCAGACCTCACAGAGTCCATGGTGCCAGGCTCCAAGTCCACCAGAATGGCTCGCGGCACGTATTTACCTCCTCCGCAAGAAAGAGAAAAGATAGGGAGAGAGAAAACATACCAACTCAATAATGCGGAAAACCACATTCTTGGATATTATATGAAACATAATGTGAGAAAATCCATGCATGACAGCAGCCACGAGAAAATAATTACATGTGAAACTGCAGAATTAAATGGCAAATCAGCTGTTCGGAAGATAACATACCTGTAGCCTCATTGTAGTAGACACTGATCCTGTCCAACTGCAGGTCACTGTCTCCGTGGTAAGTCCCTGTGGGATCGATGCCGTGCTCATCGCTGATCACTTCCCAGAACTGCAGACACAAAATGGAAGGTATCACATGACAGTTACTTGCAAAGAAAGTACGCATGTATCCGTTAGCGATGCGGTTTATGGGACTGGGGACTTTAAATGAGGAAAACAGCAGTGGGTTTGCATTTTTTGGATTCTGATGAAAATGACAGGGTTTTTTCCCCTTGCACTAACCATATATTAACCCATTTAATACAATGCAGCTGTTAATATTTCCATCGAGTCATGACTTAGCAGAATGCAGCTCTTTCAGATGTAAAATGCAAAGGAGGGAGTACAAAGGGGCTACAGATCACTCTAGGGGCAACACTGAAAATAAACTCCATTTGCAGGCGGTCACACTACACTGAAGACACTGATTGTCTTCAAATCTGTATTCATGTCGTTACTCTTTAAAGACCACACTCACAGTGCGCGTATGCATTAAATCCCATAAGCGGGTGCGACTGTTGCATACGCAGGCAGCCATTTGCGTGCACATATTTTTTGTGATATCTTCCAACTATGCCTTTTTTTTAGTGTCATACAGCCTGCGATTTTCTGCTAACAGCAGCAATAGGAGGATTTAGAGTAATCTGGATAAGCAGGCCGTATTGCTGCTCAGTACTTAAGAGATTGGGAGTCAGCTGTGGTCTAAGTATCATGACATTTAAATAAGACCATGTAGAACAAAAAATGACCAAGTGACCTTAATAAGAGAGACATCACAGCAGGGTGACAAGAACAAAGAGCCGAAAAAGAGCGACTAAAAAGATGGACAAACTGACAGATATTTGACAGTGACCTGGTAGATGACTATCGGTAACGAATGAAAATAGGCCCAGTGAAAGAATGAGGACAATAAGCAGGAAAGCAATGCCACACCCTGACCTAATTCACCACAATGTAGCTCTTCAGCAATTCTGTCAATCATATCCACTGGACATCTGAGTCAATGAGTCCTGGGGGAATGGAAGCAAATGAGGATCATCGCTGCCAGTGGTTTAATACCATACTGGGCAAAACTAAGGCACAAATCCATGCTTTAAAAATTAAGATGTGTATAAATTTACTGCATGAAGCTAAATTGCACAAGCCTAAACATACACATCATTTACTACAGTTTGCATTCTGTGCTATGAAAATTCATTAAAAGCATACATAATGATTATAAGTCGTTTTTATTTCCTGTAGATATTCTTTCGAGGCATTACCGGCAATTGCCATACATTGAGAACCCAATGACTTCACCCACTGTGCATCAGCTGTTTCCTCCATTCCTCCCCCACCCCACCCCTAATTTGGTTAGGAGAGGAAATTGATTACAAAGACAGGCCCTGCTTTGCAGGACATTAAAATCTCTGTCAGCAGAGCATCACTGCAATAATGATGCATCCTGTAATATATGGGTTATTAGTAATTTGGTATTTTTGACTAGCAGGGTAAGATTCCTGTGTGTGTTTGAGAGGTCCCACTTAAACATATGCTGTCTGTAGCAAATGATCAGTTGTAAAACAAAAGGAGGCAATATTACAGGGATAATAACGGGCCCTCAGGACATGGACTGTAGCAGACTGCAATTGTTACTGTAAGACTGGGTGGGTGATGTTAGCCTATTGTACTTGTGAGGCAGACTGTAATTCCCTATTAAATACAGTAAAAATACATTTAGAAAATGAAAAAAGCGAGTATATGAGAGTGTTTCAATGCTTAAAGCACTGATTATGTCTTTTAGGAAATGCGTTTTAATTGTCTTTTTAAAGGTAGCAATTCATTCTTCACCAATTATCCATGCCACACCCTTTCTACAGCCCCCCCTCCTGCTTTCTCACAGGCTGAAACAGCAGTCTGCGTCTACACCCTGCAGGAATAAAAATCGAATCAATATAAACTATTGATTCATCAGTCATATGGGGGAAAAATAACCAGGCCTCCCATCCCTTCTTCTACTCATTGTCTAAAATACCAGCCATATCTGCCTGTGCAAGACAAAGAAACCAGTGCGGAGTGCGTAATACACTGACTGAGGGGCTCTGACAAGTGAAGAATAGGCTGATTTTTTTTCTTTCTGTTCCCCCTAGACAATGTCTTGAGGTCAGCTGAATCCTCAACAGTTGAGACGCAGACACGCCCGGTGTTGTGTGAACAAAACCCGTCGAGACACAAGAGCCCCGTTATACCGTTATTTCAATGTGAGTAAGCACGGTCCGCTGCTCCACACCCACCCACCAGTTACCGCAGTGCACAAGATCCAGACAGAAAAGCACAGGAATAAACACCAACAATTGAGTTTTTTTCGCATGGTATAAGTGCATTTCATGATTTACGATGTGTAAAAATACAAAAAAGTATCATATCTATGAAAGGAATGGGTTTTTTAAAACCGTGCGTAATGAGACAACAGGAGTCCTTTGTCTTCATTTAATCAAACAATCAGCCACATAAGGACTTAAAATATGATTGTGTCCTTCATAATGTGCCTGTGGCGTTTCATCAGTAATATGATTTATTTTTTAAAAAAAATAAAGAATAAAAAATATTCTCAATATTCATATTTTCTTACCTTGGCACCAATCTGGTTACCGCACTGGCCGGCTTGGATGTGCACGATTTCCCTCATAGTGGATGCTAAAGTTTCACAACGGCGAATAGGCAGATCACTTGCTGAGGACGAGGAGCCGACCGTAGACTACCGTTAAAGTGCCGGACAATGCATTTATAACGCTGGAGCGTTTCCAGAGCGAGGCTGGGGCCGGGGGAGGGGGCGTGGTTAGACCCAAGACCCAGCTGCTGCGCGCAGGGATTGGCTGATAACACTGACCCAGAGCCGGGATGAGGAGGGGCGCTGCTGCAGATCAGGGAGTGGAAATAAGATCTAGAGATTGGCCAGAAATTTACCAGCTGGTGTCCAGAGAAACCCAGTGACATGTACTACAGCTTTTTCTTATGTCAGACAACACAAGCGAATAACCAATCAGCAGTTTTAAATCAGTCCTCTTACTGTAACACGCCCTGCAGAGGAGACAGATGGCAGGAATTTCAGTTTCAAGCCAGAGACGAGATGAGGTCAGTCAGCTCAAGCCCCTCTCCTCAGGGTCCTTTGTCTCACCACAAGGCCCAGTTAGTAACTGCTCTGAAGCCTTTTTCATCTCACTACATGCTCTTGATGATTCATCAAAAACTCTCTTGTCTCTAAAATTGTTGAGTCAGACTTTGAGGTGTCATTTGGCCATGTTCCTCTGGTGCATTTCTTTTAAAGGGCAGTTTCAGTATATTTAAACCTGTCCTCCATTTTCCCCACATCTTTGTGTGAGTGACTAATTAAATCAGATTAGATTAATAATTTTTGAAACTGGTCTGGTATTGAGTGATAGGGTTGCAATGTAACCAATTTACATCCACTAAAAACACTTGTTTTGCCACTGACATGCTCAGATTGTTATTTTAAGTGTATGCTGATGTTATTGAAAGGCCTCCTGCAGATGTGGACTACTTTGTTAGATAGTAAAGTCCTTTTTGTGTAACCAGAAACAGACCTGACATTATACCAACCACATTCAATTTTAAGGAACAATATTAATTTTATTAATATTAATCACCATCTCTGGTTTGGCTAAAATGTAACCTTAACCCTTTGAAACCTGGATCGACATCAGTTTTCTTGCGCTGCATTCAGACGCCGCTCTCAGGCATTTACACCTCTGAAATGTGAGCAAATTAGCAATTTGGCAAAAACGTGGCAAAAATGTTGCAAAGGTGAAAAAAGAGAGAGGTTGAGAGAGAGGTGTGAGTTTTGTAACTGCAATTTTTGGGCTGTTTCTGGTTAAACAAAAATTATTTATTTTTAACAAAAAGGTTGACCTCTGCAGGGACTCTTTTTATATTGCTGTTTAGACGCATATAATACCAATCTGAGCCTGTCAGTGACAAAAACAAGCACTTTTGGTGGGTGAGAACTGACACTAATGAGTGATCATACTGCAGCCGCTTGTGGCTTCAGCACTGTCCCTCAATACTGGACCAGTTTCAAAACTGTCTCTTTCATTAGTCACGTAAACACAAGAACATGGGAAAATAGGATCAAGGTTGATAAATATCAAAATTTCCCTTTAAGACCTGTGTACCTGCGTAGGCTTAGCACAGAAGCAAACCATAAAACTATTTGCAGTGAAGCGGCTTAATTATTTCTGATGTACATCTGTATAAATGTAATGTGAAACAGTGTATGACTTGTGATGTGAGAAAAATATTATAGAAATCTGACAAGAAAGTGAAATACAATGAAGTCTTCATCTGCAGATGGAGTCCAACTAGTTGTCATGGAAATATAGTTGCTCAAAATTTCTTTTTTTTTTATCCAGGCACTCCAAGGACTTCTCATTCATTATGGCTTAAAAGCCTCATTTTTAGCTTTGGAAAAGTGTTTGCAAAAACAATCTTGTCTCAAGGTCCATTTAGCAGGTGTTCTGTAGCTATAGTGTGTAGGATATTCACAGAAAAAGTGAGCTGACACAGCCTTATGATAAAGTTTGTTGAACACATGTATGTTGGTATGAAGCAGCATAAAAATGACCCTTTGCTGTCCGAGGCCTCCCAAAAACAAAGTTATACTGTAAGAATTGGATTGTTAATGATGCCAGTAAGCTACAGTTCTCTGTCCAGGGGACTGTGTGATTAAATATGAAGAACTGATCCTCGACTCAAAGCCTTGTTCGAATAAGAGGACAAATCTTTGATCCAAGCTCCCTTTATACCTGTGGTAAAAAGTCTGGGCTTGATGCTTGATGTTTGGTCAGAGTGGATCTGATGGGCGAGCTCGGCCCCTGATCCCGTCTCCGTCCATGCCCATGATATAATCAGATTAGAGTTTTAATAGTGGATTACAGAGCATAAACCAAACTCTGCTGCTGGGTGATTTATTATTTTTATGACATAGTCTGGTTCAGGAGTTCTTGACATTATATTTTATTGAAATTCCTTAAACTAAATATAATTTTACTCTGAATTTATTTTACAAATAGAAGCAGTCATAGCTGTGAGACTAAGTCTAATAACTATGCAAAACTGCATTTCAATTTTTGACATTAATACTGTCATATTTAAATACATTATACATGTTGGCGTGCACCAAGACGTTATTCCAGTGCAGACATCAATCATGTAGAGGAGCACTGTTGAGATCCATAAGTCATAAGTCAGTAATAATATTATGTTTTTATTATTCTGATGGTAATTAAAATGTCAGACATTTAATGTATGGGCAACTTCCTTTAAAAATCACAACATAAATATGGTAATCTGTTTTTTTTTTAGTCTTTCAATCATGTCCTTTGTTTCGTTTGTTCTCTCTCTGCTAAATGCTGCATCCTCTGATGTAAATCAGACATTTAATGCACAAGTAAGCTGTGGAATTTGTTATATAAGAACGTACATTCAGGCACAGTTACTGACTCTGCTGCGACAGCTGGTAGCTGATGCCTTGGGCGATGCAAAGATACCAAGGTCAATAAAAATCAACATTGTCAAATCATCTCTAACAGGTTGAATAAAACATTTCATAATGTAATATTTACTGAATACATCCTGTTGGCTGACAGACCAAAAATAGGCCTATACAAAACATCAGGTAAGAAGTACAGCACATGAACAAACAAACAGACAAATATTTGAAAGACTCAAGTATAAATATGAAATACAAAATGTTAAAATATATATATATATATATATATATATATATATATATATATATATATATAATAAATAGGTAAAAAAAAAAAACAAAAGACAAAAAGCTATTTTGGGGAGTGTTGAATTAAATCAATTCTTTAACTTTGTTTCATCTGTTAAATATTACATTACATTGAAGCACTGTGTTTTAATGGGTGAGGGAAAAAAAGATAACGTTGGTGTCAGAATCTGATGAAATGCCTAAATGAGGAGGGAACTTTTGAATTATGATACAGTTTTAATAGCTTTTTATTTTGGGGAGTGTTGAATTAAATCAATGTGTTTGTGGTCTGGTTGTTAAAAGCAATAAAGCATGGTCTTCAACCTGTGAATCTGCATTTATGGATATGGGATATGGCCAATATAATAATAAGATTAATCATGTACATTTGGTTTTCCACACATTCCTCCAAAGAAAGACAAAACCGTCACCAATATTTTCAGAAATAAAATTACATAAATTAAGCCTTACATAAATTAGATTCTTCACAATAGGGCAATGCCAAAATAGATGCACAACAGTTTTGATACAATCAAGGCAGAATTTTTTTTTTTTTGTCCGTGGGAGTGTGTGGCTGTGTGAGGAGATGTAGCCTATATTTGGATATCGATGTGTATTTTTTTTTTTTTTTTTGGGATGTGCAGTTGAAACGTCAATAAAAATATAGTTTTAAAAAAAGGACAGTGTGCAGTTATCACTGTTGACCCATGGTGTTGACCACTAGATGGCGTCATCGAGGCGTCATTGTTGTCATGAGGATGGGCGTGGTCACTGCACACTTCCCCCTGCTATCAGACATTTTTGCAATTCCAGTTGACGGGAAACGGGTCACGTCCTGAGCGTTGCAACAAGCAAACTGAGCTCGATTTATTCCTAAAAAAAAGAGGGATTCTCTATTTGTATTAACGGGATATCGGTGAGTGTAACGGATCAAATTTGTTATGTAATGCAGTATGAGCTTAAAGCTGAGCTGTTTTCCGCCAGCGTAGTGACGTCCTCGCCCCAAACCCGCTGTCTTTTTTCAGCTAACTATAGCTAATGTTAGCATGCGAGATAGCGGTCTTTGCTCGGTTTTACATTTGATGAGCTGTATTTCTGACGTTAATCTTGCTTCTCTGGCTATGATAACACATGCTCTTTAAAAAGAACAGGATGTTAATTTGACTGCCCTGTGTTGGGGTTGTTGTGAAGGGGAGGGGCGGTTTGGTTTTCTGTAAAAAAGTGGGAGCTTTAGCTTGAATGATTGACATAGACATGTGTTAATTGTAGCCTGTTACTACCATACTCTTATCTGTCTTTGCATCCAAACAATCCATCGATCAAATACCAAAACTTTGAGGTCATTTTGCTCAAATATAAACGTGTGTGACTGGTGAATATCTTACATTATGGTTGCCATCAGTCACTGCAAAAATAGTGTTTGATACAGTCATAAATCAGGGATATTGTTTATCTGTTGAATAGTGTTGCATGTTCCCAAAGATAAACATTTTAGTTTACAGCATTTAAGTGTTTTTGGTAATGATTTCAAGGGCTATCATCTGGGATTTTTTTTATGTCATAATACTTGTGTGAGTTGCTGTGCTGTAAATTCCCAAATAAAATCTAATCAAAACATATACTTAGGAATCCAGCTTTCTGGTTTCATATATCCATTATGCAAGGGACTGCTCGCTATTTATTAGAGGGGAGGGGGTGGTAAAGTAATTTTTAAATACTGGGAAGGGAGTAATGTTTTTGATTCGGCTTAGGGGAGGGACATTCAGATTTAAATGGTTGTATTTTGTTTTGTTTTTTTAAATACCCTTAGAACCTCAAAACCTGCATGGGGGCTTTAAAGGCGTGTTTTCGGCAAAAATCCCTCAAATTACAGCAATTGCCATTGCCAGGAACGGAAATATGGTTATTTATGGTGTAGAAAGGGGCATGTATTTACCTCCAATCTCTCATGGAGGCTCAAGGAAAAATGCGTCTACTTTTATAAATATCGTACAGTCCCCTAGTATTCCAGTTTTTTTAGACTCAGATTACAATTATATCCAAGAAAACGTGTTGTAATGTTCATATTTTGTCAAAAGTCTGGCTTTATTTTTATTTTTTATTTTTTTACACAAATCAGGAGTCAAGATGTTTTACACGTGTGGACCCAATGAAGCCATGGTTGTGTCTGGTAAGATACTTGCCTCTTTTGTTTTGCCTAGATCTCATAGTTTCATGGTTATTTCTCGCAATAAAGTAATGTTAGAAAAGTTGGGTATTGAAATGCCTCTGCCAGCATGTTGATGTTCTATTGTTACAAACTTTCAGAAAGTCATTGTACTGTGTAGGTGTAGTAATAGTAGTTCTGTGATAAAAGCTTTGTTTACAGTGGATCAGTGAAATTACATCATGTGATTTAACCGTCACATGTCTTGTGATAAGATTGTATTGAGCAACACTTAGAGTCTGCTGTGAAGAAGGAAATTTCCGGCTTGCAATATTATGTAGACTATCATGAATAATTTGCACTACTCATGTTGTTGTAATACAGAATTGCAAGTTAAACTGTGCCCTACATCCAGTTACTGTATACGTATGAATAACTACCTCTATGTTACTGAATGGCAGTGTAATGTTTATGTTTTGTGTTTTTTTTCCCCCCTCAGGCTTTGGCCGCTCTCCTCCTCTAATGATTGCTGGTGGAAGAGTGTTTGTCTTCCCATGTATTCAGCAGATCCAGAGGTGATCATGGTTTCTGTATCTCTTTTATGTTTTAAGTACAACACAGCTGCCTGATTTTGTCTGTTGGTCAGCAAAAAAGGGGTTTGTTGTTACATTTTATGTTATTAGAGGAGACATGATTTGCAGATATATTTTCTTCTTGCTGAATCCATTACCGGGCAGCTTGTCATTAGCAGGATGGGGGAGTGGTTTTTGTGGACAATAATTGACTTAAATTCCTCTGTCTCTCTTTTGCTGAGCCTTCTCATTCTTGCTCTTTGTTATAACATCCATCCACATCTCCACCCTCACTGTCATTTTATGCCTTTTCCTTTCAGAATCACGCTCAACACCCTGACTCTAAATGTGAAGAGTGACAAAGTCTACACCCGCCACGGTGTCCCTATCTCTGTCACTGGCATTGCACAGGTATGCTTAAAGAATTGGATGACTGAAATACCATGAGGCTTTTATTAAATAGAGTTAAAAAGCTGTGGGGGGTTTTCACAAAAAAAACATTATTTTGCAAAAAAAAGGTTTTAATTAAGGTAATTCAGGGCCAGAATTAACAACATCGATACTGAAACGGTTACTCTCAGTTATTCAAAGTGGCTTTTTTACTCTAATGTAGAGGAGAGTAAGAGAAATAAGAGCTAATAATGACCAATTATAGTTTAAAAATGTAACATTAACCAAGGCTGAAGATCCAGTTTGACTAAAATATTCGTTTTACCACTGTACACCTGGATGTGTATACACCTAAGCTTCTCTGAAAAGACTCTGCCAGTGAACTTCGTTTCTTTGTTGGGGGTCTGGTAGCCGAGGCATTTCCCTCCTCCCCTCCTTCCTGTTGCACTCTTAAGTTCTCATGCATCCACTTTAGAATACATGCCACAGCGCAATGTTTGTATGACCTTTATGTTGTTTCAGTTTACACAACATAAACATAATAATAATAATAATAATCATCATCATCTTTATTCAAACAGCACTTTTCAAGCTTAAGCACAAAGTGATCCCAGATAAAAAGGTTTACAGAATAAAATAAGACGTCAGAAACCCACGTAGCCCCTCCCTGTCCCTTACAACAACCAAAATCAACAACAGTAAGGACATTAAAAGCACAAATAATAAAATAGCACTGCAAACAAAAACATATGAGGGTGTAAGTTCAAAAATACAATTTTATAACTGAGTAAAGTGTAAATAAGAGAATTAAGCTCATATAAGCTAATACATATTAAGAGTAAAAGAAATAACCATATGGATAGGCAGATAAGATGCTGATAAAAATGATGAAATCATATAAAACAGGTTGAACGCCAAAGTTATAGAGCAAACTCTTGACTTTAAAACAGGTAAAAGTGCAAAGTATATGGAAGTGCATAAAATAGTCACGTCGAAACTTAAAAAGGACCAAAGGACCACTCTAAAATGCAATGACAGTGAAGAATGTAACGCCATCAAATCAGAATTTTAAGGAAAGGCTTTCTTATAAATAAGTTTTCAGGAGGCTCGTAAAAGCTTCAGTGGAGTCTGCTGATCTCACGCTGAGGGGAGGACAGCAGTGGAGAAGCAAAGAGTACTTGTACTCGATGTGTTCATGGCAACAATATGTTGTTTACTAAGACATATTTACTCTTAAAATACAAATGAGTACAACACAGAAGAGAGAAACTGATCCCTGTTATAGTTTTGATCCTATAGAAGTATAGATGGTCACTTCTGGGTATTTCTGGCGTCATTTTCAGTTGTAACTATAATATATAAAGACATAAAATGAAACAACCCAACCTATCTGACCTATCTGTTGACTGATTTTAAGAACTGTGATGCTTTGCTGGCGTCTTTGAAACAGCAGATACTAGCATGGAAGCTAAACAATGTACTGCTGTGGATTAGGCCTCAGCAAAACATATTTTAGTCACCTAAAACAATCACTACCAGTTTAAGTCTACTCTATATTTGAATATTTGCTCCACTTTGCACAATAGGTGATCAGGGCAGAGGTAGACCAGCTAATCCACTGTTGGGTGCAGGAAAATGACTTTTTCTCAGTGGAGTCTGGCGTTTTTATATAGTTTCAAATCCCCATCAGTAAGGGCTGTCCCACAGCAAGGCAAATTCTAAATATAGCGTATAATTAAACTGATATTACTTTTTTGGGTTGGCCTTTTTGATGTGACTTAGAACTTATCAGTTTAGGCAGAATTTGCTCAGTGTGCTTTGATTATATGTACGTGACCTGGCACTTTTCCACCCAAAGTTATTGTAAATAAACATTGTGATTTGATCTATTGATGCTAGAATTGATCTTTCAAACGAAAACAGTGGTACCTTAAGAATCAATATTTTGGTATCAATCTGCCCACCCCTAAAAGCGACACTGGTCTAAAGAAACATGTCTCATGGTCTCTTTATGACTGATAATGAAGGATTTGCAGTCTGAATGGACGGAAACAATGAACAAAATATTATCAGGCAAACATTTTTGTCAGAGCACAATACTAGTCAGTTTCACTGGCTTTTGGGGATGTTGTTGAACTACAGGCTGTACTTTTGCATTTTCATATTGCCCACCAAACACGCCTCCACCTCAGACACAAAACGCATAGAGCTGATCAAGAGACACACCCGCCCCCCGCTCTCAAAGTTAGACCGCAGTCTGATCACACGTAACACTAGGTAGTTCTGATCCAACACAAATCAAGATTATATTACTGCACTGCCTATTTCTCACCTAAAATGTTTTTAGGAACATATTTAAATGTCGTGCTTCCCCTTAATGTTTGTGAATAGGAAGTCGGTGCCATACTACTTCTTGGACACCGAAAACAGAGGCTTTAAAAAATCAGATCAAACTGTAAAACTAAGCAGCGCTGGTCAAATATAAACCAGGATTCTGCAACTGTATTGCAAATTTCTTGCCTCAGTGTTTTCAGAAACATGTTGTGGCTATCTGAGCAACGGTAATACGAGATCGACCGCTGCCACTGTTTCATGTGGAACGGTTTATTGGCCTGATATGTACGTAGCATTCTGTTAGTTGTCGGTTTTCTACCTCCTAAACAAAAACACCCTTTTTCTCTGTTTTCGCTGCCCCCATTTTTTTTACTGCAGAGTCAGCTTAGATTTATGTGAGAGCTTTCTTTATGTTGGTTAAATACTTTAATTCTTGTGCTAATGGCTTACCTTTAAAGTCAGATAATGCCAGATTTTTACTGTTGCAAACCTTTTACTTAATATCTAACCTGCTACTCAACTTTTCTTTTCCCGTCTTTTTTCCAGGTGAAGATCCAGGGCCAGAACAAAGAGATGCTGGCCACTGCTTGCCAAATGTTTATGGGTAAGTCAGAGGCTGAGATTGCCCAGATTGCCCTAGAAACACTGGAGGGACATCAGAGAGCCATCATCGCCCATTTGACTGTGGAGGTTTGTGGACTGACCTTAACAAAAAAGTATTTCTTGACATTTTCCACCCATAAATAAGTGTCTGGAGGCGTCATGTTAGTAATTCATCCCTGACTTCACAAAGTGAATGCTAATATATAACTGAATATATCCATCTTTGCGTGCAGGAGATCTACCAGGACCGTAAGAAGTTCTCCGAGCAGGTGTTTAAGGTGGCCTCCTCTGACCTGGTCAACATGGGGATTGGTGTTGTCAGCTACACGCTCAAAGATGTTCATGACGATCAGGTACTTAATATCTTTTGGGGTATTTTCTGCCAGTGCTAATGACAAAAAACTGAGTATCAAAACACCAAACACTTATAACTGGAACCGCATAAACTAGAATGTCGCTGTGGGCCTTAAGTATTTTCATACAAACGCTTTTAGTCTCACATTATTTCCTCTGTTGCAGTAATGCACTTAAGCGATTAATATTGACTCACTGTGTCTGACTCAACAGAACCCCCATTGCTCTTAACATTAGTGATAAAATAGGTCTAAGAGCTTCAGTGCAAACCACACAGTCTCTTGCTTTTGTTTGCCTAATGCACTGCCTTCCCTTTTGCAGCTCGAGTTGTGATGGCTCATATTCGATTGTCACTGTTTCCTCCCTTCTCTGTCTGTGTCTCGCAGGACTACCTTCACTCGCTGGGTAAAGCCAGAACAGCCCAGGTGCAGAAGGATGCCAGGATCGGAGAGGCTCAATACAAACGAGATGCTGTCATGAGGGTAAAATCATCTTATTTCCTCATCTCTATCATTCTGCCTATTTCATGGTTCCCATGGATCCCGACACAGCTTTAAAGGGCATTGAATTCATTAGTCTAAAAACATAAGGCCTTAATTGGCGTAAACATTTCTTAAATGAATCGAAGTCTTAAAAATGCTCAGTAATTGGATTTAGGATATGCTTAATATTTTTTTAATTGTTTTTTTTGTATTGTAGAACTTCAAAATAACTCTTTTGTATTTATTTATTGTGAAATAGGAAATTTGCCAAATTCCTTTTGCATGACCATCACTAAAACATCATGTTTTAATATTACAATAAATATTTGAGTACAGTTGTCCCTAACACTAAGCAATTGATGTCGGTTCATGTTTTCTTTTTTATTCAGTTTTTGTTATTGTAAAATTGGTCTTAAATTTAATGTCGAGTGGGATTTAAAAAAGATGTAAAACGTTTTAAATTTACCCTGCCTCAAGCTGTAGGGACCATGTATCTGCTCATATGAACCATCTGAAGATGACAATAATCCATCGTTCGAAGAGAAAAACCAACATTTCCTGTTTTCTGTCCTGCTACATTCTCTATACAGGAGGCGCACGCCATGCAGGAGAAGGTTTCAGCTCAGTATAAGAACGAGATCGAGATGGCAAAAGCCCAGAGAGACTACGAGCTGAAAAAGGCAGCCTATGATGTTGAGGTCAACACCAAGAAGGCTGAGTCAGAAATGGCCTATCAGCTTCAGGTACAGTCATCTGTTTGTGCTCTGATCTCTTGGGGCTACGCTTTCTGTCATTTGCATGTAATGTTAACGTTGGATGTTCAGATTAAACCCAAGTTTCAAATAATGAAGTAAACGTATGTAAAAGTAATCCATGTGAGCAAAAACCTCACGCTTCAGACTGTTATGAATGTTTCCAACATTTTTTTCTACTTCCGAGTTGACTTCAGATCGTGGCAGATTTCTTTATACGGTCACCTGCTCCAGGCACATTACTGCAAGTGTTTACATTACATACACTGCTACACGTAGCAACATGATTACGTGTAATGCTGGAATATGTCCAGTTTGAAGATTTTGGTTTGGAAGCTTTTATTGTTTTTGTTTTTTTAAGGTAGAAAATGCTGCTCAGTCATTTTCCCGGCTGCAATGACGGCGCAACAGAGAAACCAATAGCACAGATGTCTTAGATTTGTAAAAGCTGACCAGTCAGAGCAGACCAGGCTTTTTCAGGAGGGAGGACTGAAAGAGACAGGTGCCTAATGGAGCAATTCAGACAAGGAGTGATAATGTGTTATGTGTGCGACCCACCGTGGGAGAGCTAAAAAAGTAGCTGTTAACAGTAAGCAGCTAACTCAAAGAAGAAAAACAGTGGCTGCAAATTGGAAAAATAGTGAGATTCAGGAGCTCTCTGCCCTCTGAGCCGAGGACGAAACTGGCCACCATATAACAGAGTAAATGATTGTTATTGCCTGTACTTAGTAGCAGCTCTATCACACAATCTCTGTGTAAAAAAAAAAAGGGTTCCAGATCACAGATGACACCTGATCACTTTTCAGTGATTGAAGGCTGAGTAGTGTTGTTATTCCCTTTTTCTTTGTTTCCCTCGTCAGGTGGCCAAGACCAAGCAGCGCATTGAAGACGAGAAGATGCAGGTTCAGGTGGTGGAGCGGACTCAGCAGATTACACTACAGGAGCAGGAGATCGTCCGCAAAGAGAAGGAGCTGGAGGCCAAGGTTAAGAAGCCTGCAGAAGCAGAGCGATACCGACTGGAGAGGCTGGCTGAGGCTCAGCGGTGAGTGCTAGAGACACAATGCTCTTGTGTCATATAGTTTTGATGACCACTGATAAAACATAATGTGCAATCTCTCTTTCGCCTGGCAGCCTGCAGCTTATCATGGAAGCTGAGGCCGAGGCCGAGTCCATCAGAGTGAGTCCTGCTGCATGTTTTCCATGTGCACTTTCCCCTCGCTGTCTGTTCACATATCACATTTACCGAACATAATTACTTCCAGAACTTGTATTCCTGTAACCTTCTATCATCTTCTTAACTCTGAACATTGTGAGGATAATAATGCAAGAGTGTGTCCGCAGATTAAGGGCGAGGCAGAGGCTTTTGCCGTGGAGGCTAAGGGCCGTGCTGAGGCAGAGCAGATGGCCAAGAAAGCAGAAGCCTTCAAGCAGTACAAAGAAGGAGCCATGGTGGACATGCTGCTGGAGAAACTGCCACTGGTCAGTCTGACTCTCATAGATGAGTGAATAGATGAAGATAAATGTTAGAGCTGTGGGATAAAATACTGTGTGACTGTCCAACCTTGAAAACCCGTGAGTTTTTCATTTATAAATCCCATATAGTATGCTTATATACGTACATATGTTACTGCATTGTTTTTCAGACATGCATCCAAAAGTGAGTTTAGAATTGAATGCATAAGGAAAGCCCTGATGGTACAGTTCATTGAAGTTAATATGAACATAACCAACTATTAGACAATTGGAAAGGTTACTGTTAAATATTCACCCAATAATCAACATTTGGAGTAAATTATAATTTACAGTTCCATTCAGAAGTTGTAAAACCGTTAATTCCTCTGTTCGTTTTTGTCCTGCAGATGGCAGAGGAGATCAGCAAGCCACTGACGGAGGCTCAAAAGATCACTATGGTTTCCAGTGGCGGCTCGGATGTGGGAGCAGCCAAACTTACCGGAGAGGTGCTGGACATCATGACCAGGCTGCCCGCCGCTGTGGAGAAACTCACCGGAGTTAGCATCGCCCAGGTGAGCCGGAGCATGTGTGTGAGAGACTAACGTGAGACAGAACAACCGCAGCAGGTGGTTAATATCTGAAGCTTCTCTCGCTGTCGTTGCAGGTTGGAACGCCCGCCCTTGTGCGTTAAGAAGAGAGGGAGAGGGGAAGTTATCAGGAGAGGTGTCACTAATATTCAGACTAGGAGTTCCACATCTCCTCCTCGTGCCTATAACCACTGTAACAACTCTGCAGCACCGTAGTCTTGTCTGTGTGTATGCATGTTTCACTTGTGTCTCTTTTTAAAGTTTGTCCTTTTATGTGGTTTTCTTTCCATCTAAGCTGTTATGCTTTCTGCTGTAGGCAAAAGCAAAGCAGCTGTGAGGGATGCAAATATTGATAAAGCAAATTCTTTTTACCAGGAGACAGGAATTCCCATCTTTGTTGGTTTATACTTTACCTAAAGTATGCAAGTTTTTACTTTTTTGCTGCTGTCATCTGCATGGGGACTCGGTCAATTAGCTGTTATTAATGGGGTTTTTTTCACTTTTTAATGTAGATAAATAAAAAGTTTTGTGCCTTTTAGGCCATTAACTGGTGCTGAGCTCTTTATCGCAGCATCATTCCTCTAAGTCCTGCGTGAGTGTATTGTTACTGTTGTTTTTATCTACTAATAATTAACTCAACCTAGCATTGTGTTTATTTGATCTCTGTCCACTCATCCATGATAAAAAGACAAAATTGTGGTGTTGACAGTTTACTCTGCATGTCTTTTGTAATAACTGACAAAAGTGGAAGAATCAGTGGAAGAATTTTCTGTGTTTCAGAAAGGAGGGGAAGGATGTGGTTGATGGGAACAAGCCGAAGTGGTTTTCTGTTGAAAGTAATGAAAGTATGTTGCAGTGATAAAAACAAAAAACAACCGTGACTTCTGACTTTGCTGCAGTGTCTTCAAGAGTTCTGTAAAGAAGGACCATCACTAACTAAACTGCCTGCTGCTTATTGTCTTTATGTCTTTGCTGCCTGGAATTTTAACTGATTCATGGGAGATACAATGTTTTTTAGTCTTTTTTTTTTTAGTGTACTGATTTCCATAACAATGTGATGCTGAGTGTTATTATAGATTTTGACAGATTTTGCATATTGGAAGGTGTTGAATAACAGTTTGGCCTCTCATATCAGGAGCTCTTTTTTCAGACTTTTCTCTAACAGCCAAAAGTTTTCCAGCTGCCAAGCCTTATGCATTTTGTTATTGCCAAGTGCCTGGTCAAAAGTCCTCAACCGTTGAGTCAAGTTGACTTCTTTACTTAAGCCTCTTACACTTCTGTCAGGGAATTTTTCCACATATCCAACTGATCCTAAGCCATCGGCCATCAGTAGCGACGGTCGTAGATGAAAGCCAAATCAGTCTCTATATGTGTTGTGTGTTCTTGTGACTAATCTTTTACTTTCCCTTAAAGGATGTGTTGTTGCATGTCTGTACTTTTAAGTTGACGTGAGTAGTTTTTGCATAGCTCTGAAGTTGTATACAAGTAAAGTATTCCAAGATTTATCTATAGTGAAATGTTCTGTAATATCTATACAATAAAACATGGTTTAATCACTGAAACCTGTTGCTGGGTTTTATCAGTGGCGTCATTGAAGTGGCTTAAATTTCATTTAAGCCCACGTGGAGCAAAGAGGAGAATAATCGATTAACAGAAAATGAATCAGGGACTCTATAGTTGACCTAATAAACATCAGGGGTGAAAATTACAATGTCAATCGCAATACTATATTACATCAATTCATAGGACAACAAAACAATATTTGCTGATATCACAAAGTCTGCCAATATTTGATTTTAATTTGATTCTGTTCAGAGGCCTGTGATGGACATGAGACTATGTCATAAATATTGTCAAATATTCTGCTTCTTGATGCTGTTTAGCCTTTCATGTTTCACTGCAGTCCCAACCAATTAGCCTATATTTCCCATCATGCTGAGATTTGGACTGAGTTTGCAGATAAGTACTTTTCATTATCAATATAGTATGCAAATGTATAGCAAATATATCATACGTGCTGCTGACCCCTACTTGCATTACTGCGTTAATAATTTGAATAATCAAATTTAAACATAGTAAGTGATGCAAACTGTTTATATCTAGATAAAATGGTTCATAAAATGTTTTGCTATTCTGCAGTATTGGATGACCTACTGTAGTATGATTTTTTATGCTATTTATGACAGGGTATTTAAGCAAGTTTATGGTCAAGCTGTAGTTGGTAATTTTTATATAAATTACTTGAACTGTGGCTTCGTGCCCACAACCGAATCACAGCCCCGATGATATACGAGCATGACATCGCTCCCTCTCGTGTGATATCGCTTAAATATGACACGCCTCTACAAGCTACTGTATGTCGTTTTCAGCCATTTTTCTGACATGAAGTTTTGGACTTTTTTGGCCTTTATTCCCACTTTGTACACAATGACAGGTCTCTAAAAGCTATAAAATGTCGTTTTCAGCCATTTTTATGACGTCAAAATTTGTCATTTTTCGACATACTATACTATGCTGTTTTTGGCCATTTTTTCAACATGCTAAATTATTAAGTTTTGGGGCTTTTTGGCCTCTATTCCCCCTTTGTATACTATGAAAGGTCTCTACAAGGTATAAGATGTTGTTTTCAGCCTTTATTTTTGACACCTCCAAATTTTAAATGTTTTCGACATACTGCACTATGGAGTTTTTGGCCATTTTTTCGACATGCTAAATTATGAAGCTTCTGGCCTTTATTTCCACTTTGTATAATACAATGCATCTCTAGAAGCAATAACATGTCGTTTTCAGCCATTTTTATGACATGTCAAAAATTTGTCATTTTTCAACATTCTATACTATGGCGTTTTTGGCCATTTTTTCGAAATGCTAAATAATGATTTTTTTTTTGCTTTTTTGGCCTGTATATCTGTTGTGTTTTATACTGTTGCATACGTTATTGTAATTGCCTTTACACTCCCTGATCACAGCTTGTCGCTGTGGGACAGGGTATTGAGTTAGAGACAGGTGCGAAGAAGAGGTGTGGCGGAAGAGGAGAGAGAATCGAGGAAAGGAAGTACGGACGCTGCAAGATGCACGTTATGAGTGTCGCGCGCAGTTAAAAAGTAAAATCTTGAAGAGAATGGTAGTTTCTTTACTTGATTAAACGACACCACCAATTGGCGACGAGGGTGAGTGTTTCAGTGCGGAGCCCACCGCCTTTCGACTTGTTGGTGACCCGCCGATGACGATCGAAACATGGCGAAAAATCTGCCAGACCGCCTCAAAAATGGAGAAGGTGACCAACAGCAACGCAAATGCTTCAGATGTGGCTCTCAGACTCACTTGGCTAGTGATAAAAGTTGCCCAGCTACAGGAGGGAAATGCAACCACTGTGGGGGAAAAGGACATTTCGCCAAGGTATGCAAATCGGGAGTGAGTGAAGTGAAAGATGTCATAGTACCAGTGTTAGCTGTGCTCTGTGTCCATGATGTCAAGTTTTTGATAAAATTACCTGTAATGTCAACATTAAAGCTCCACAAGGAAATCCTCACGTCCTTGAGGTAATTGTAGATACCTGTGCTTCTGTATCTATACTGCCAGATACAGTTTGCAGGCAGCATTTTTCAAACTGCCCACTCAAAGAACCTGAAGTGAAAGTGATCACTTATGCAAAAGATGACTTACTTGTTATTGGCTGCCGACCAGCTACAGTTTCTATTCCAGATCAAGCCAACACAGTTCCAGCCTCCTTTTACATAGTTAAAGCTGGATCACCCCTGCTGGGCTTGTTCTGATTAAAGCACTAACATCAGCATTGTTGATGGCAAAGTGAGCTACATCCAAGAGGACAATACAAAAGCTTCTGCTGTCACTACCCAAAGATCCATAGTGAACAATGTTGATTCTGCTTCACCTGATCACCTTGGGTGTGTAAAAGGGTTTATTCACAAGTACAAGTAACTCCCACAGTGCAACCTGTACGTCAAAGTTGAAACGTCTACCATTGAGTGTTCGCAAGGAGGTGTCGGCTGAGCTGGAACGTTTACTTAAAGCGGGCATCATAGACTGAGTGGATACATCTGAATGGATGAGTTCCCGAGTGGTAGCACGGAAATGCAGAGGAGGCATGAGGCTTTGTGTTGACCTCCGTGAGCCGAATAGGAGTGCAATAATGGACTGTCACCTTCTTCCTCATATGGAGGACTTGTTCGCAGAACTGGCTGGTGCTACTCATTACAGCCGGATTCAACTTGACCTCCTTCACAACCCATGATGGCCTAATTCAGTTCCCTCCGGCCTGGCTTCAGCACCGTCTACCTTCCAGAAAATGATGCAGCCAATCCTGAAGGATCTGCCAGGAGTACAAAACTACCTGGATGACATCATAGTCTATGGAGACTCCCGTGAAACACATGACAAACCTGCTGTCCTCCAGCGTCTTAAAGACGCAAACCTCCAAATCAGCTTTGACAAAAGCACATTCAGTCAAACACACATTCCATTCCTAGGGCATCTCATTTCCAAGGAGGGCTTACGCCCGAGCCCATATCACCTGACTGCCATCGCTGACGCTCCTGTACCAAAAGACATGGCAGCTCTACGCTCCTTCCTGGGCTTAACTTCCTGGTTCAGCAAGTAGCTGTCAAACTATGCTACTGTGGTTGAGCCATTGTGACAGCTGCTTCGAACAAACACATAGGCTGAATTCCAGTGGACTGATGCAGCAGATAAAAGCTTCTCTAAGCTTAAAACAGTGTTCCTGAATAGCGCAGCACTTGCCATCTACATCTCCAGCCTGCTGACATTCATTACTACGACGCCTCAGACTATGGGTTAGATGCTGTCCCGATGCAGCTGCATACTGATAATACTGAATGAATTGTTGCCTTTGCTTATTGCACCCTGTCAGCTGTGGAAAGAAAATACTCTGCAATAGAAAAGGAAGCCTTTGCTTGTGTTTGGGCTGTGGAACGATGGAAAACGAACGTCTGGGGCCACAGGTTAACACTCAGAACAGACCATCAAGCTCTCACCACTCTACTCAGCACCAAAGGCATGAGCAGAGCTGGCATGAGAACTGCACATTGGTCAGCAAGGCTGATGTGTTTCCAGTATTACATGCAGGACCGGCCAGGTAGTCAAAACATCACTGCAGACTACATCTCACGTGTTCCTGTCTGCGACGCCAGTGCTGCTGCAGAGCCTGCGCAAAACTTGGTAGCAGAGATAGCTGAAATATTCCCTCTTCTGACTGCACTGCTGCTGGCTGATTTCAAAGCTAAATGCGAGGACTGCACTTCCAGATGATTACTTCCTGGTTTGTCTTGAGCTCGCTGTGGAGACACCCCTGATGTACCGTGGACATCACCTGGTAGTCCCAAAGTCTCTGTGAAGCGGATTGTGCACCTAGCTCATGAAGGGCACCAGGGCAGGGTACGCACAAAACAGCGTCATAGAGAGCTGTACTGATGGCCTCACATGCATGACCTTGTTCACACTGTTTTGTCATCATGCCCAATTTGCCAGGCATGTGACACGACAGCCAAGACTTCCTGCCCCATTACAACCTGTTGAGTTTCCTGGGGGCCCATTCCAACATGTAGCCGTCGACATTGTGAATCCATTTGAACATGGAGCCTATAAGTGCAGATTTGCCGTCACCCTTGTGGATTTCTTATGTAAATGGGCAGAGGTGGCCTTTACACCCACTGCCACTACATCCCCCATCATTGATGTTCCTGGCTTCCGTTTTTGCTCGTGAAGGAAATCCTTGCACTACTACAATTAATAATGGGCTGCAGCTCACGTCTTCTGCCTTTGCTGATTTCCTGAGGGAAAGAGGCGTCAAGCACATTAGAACAAGCGTGTACCACCCTCAGGCAAATGGGTGTGTTGAATGCTTTAACAGAGTGCTGAAGGACAATATTCAGGCCACACAAGCATCCCAGCAACCCTGGAAGCCTATGGTCACAGAGATGCTTCACAGCTATCAGGCCATGGCCTATGCCACAACCAGTGAGTCCCCTTTTCAGCTTCTGAGGGGGAGAGTGATGCGGACAAAACTCAATATCTTGCCACTTCCTAGAGACAGAAAAGTATGAACATATCAAGGCCAGAGTCGGGGTACAACAGGCTATAAGTAAAAGGTACACGAACACCAAGAGAGGTGCTTGGCCCAACAAAGTCACTGTTGGGGCTAAGGTCAGAGTGTGGAAACCTCACCACGTGGGAAACGGAGGGACTCAGTTCTGGCCTGAGCTTGTTTCTCCGGAGTGACGGAAGAAGGTGGAATGCAACACACATTTCTCTCTGCTCAGGGAGAGCTGAAGATCCACCGGAGGCTGACGCTACAGAGGAAAGCGTCAGCCCAACAGAGACTTCAACAAAATTGACTGTACAGCAAAGAGGGACAAAACCACTAGCTTGGACTAAAGACTATGTTATGAAGTAACCATAGTCCAAGATATGAAGACATGTAAAGGGTGTAGGCATATCGCTACCCTGAAAAAAAAGAGAGAATGTAAACTGAAAACAATTGTATTTGAGATATTTGAGCTATATAATGTGAATTTTAGTTATTGCAGTATTTCATACAGTACTCATGTTTTGATGAGGAATTAACATTTAAAGCACAACTGCAAGAAACCAATGTTTCATAGGTTGAGTAATTTAAATCTGAAATAATTGAAGACACATTACATTTTGTCATAGTCCTGATGATTGTTTATGATTCTGCATCAGAGAGTACTAAATACTTCACTGCCTATATGCCTATTCTGACATTTAGTCACTTGCAAAATGTTATGCCTGAATTGTATTGTTTAAATTGCTTGGCAATTTTACGCTAACACAAGAAATGTTTGCACTGCTTGTGCATGCTTAAGTTTTGACCGAAGAGAGGAATTTATTTGGATAACAGGAGAGATATGTTTTATACTGTAACATACTTAAATTTAATTGTTGTTACACTCCCTGACCACAACGTGTCACTGTGGGACAGTTTTGAATGAGGGACAGGTGTGAAGAAAAGGCGTGGTGGCAGAGGATAGATAGGAGAGAGGAAGGGAAGTATGCACCCTTAAGATGTACGCTACAAGTGTCACGCGCTGTTAAAAATAAAGTGTTAAAGACAACGCCAGTTTCTTCTTACTTGATTTACCGACGCCACAATTTCGACTTTGTACACGGTGACGCGTCTCTACAAGCTATTATATGTCGTTTTCAGCCATTTTTTGAGAGCGGTCAAAATTAGACTTTTTTCGACATAGTATACTATTGCTTTTTGGCCATTTTTTGACATACTGAATTGGCCTTTTTTACCTTTTATTCCCATATTGTATACTATGACGTGTCTCTACAAGCAATAATATGTCGTTTTCAGCCAATTTTAGGAGCAGTCAAAATTTGACGTTTTTCGACACTATACTATTACCTTTTTGGCCATTTTTGACATACTAAATTATCAGGTTTTTGGCCTTTCTTGGTCTTTATTCCCACTTTGTATACTATTACGCATCTCTTCAAGCTATTATATGTCGTGTTCAGCCAATTTTATCAGCAGTCGAAATTTGGAGTTTTTCGACATAGTATACTAACGCCTCTTTGGCCATTTTTGGACAACATGCTATTTTATCGGTTTTTAGGCTGTTTCTGGACATACTATACCAAGTGGTTTTCAGCAGTTTTTTGGACAAGTAGACTTTTGACATTTTTGCCATACTATAGCCTTGCTTTTTTGGTCATTTTTTCAACATGCTATTTTATGCATTTTGGGGATGGTTTTCAAGTTTTTTCAATGCTGTAAACTATAACGTCCCTCTACATGCTATACTAAGTGGTTGTCAGCAGTTTTATGGACATGTCAAACTTAGTACACTATAACAGGCCTCTACATGCTCTATTAAGTGGTTTTCAGCAGTTATTGGGACATGTCAAATTTTGACATTTTTGCCATACTATAGCCTTGCTTTTTTTTTTGGCCATTTTTTGAACATGCTAATTTATGCATTTTGGGGCATTTCTTGGATGTTTTTTCAACACAGTACACGATAACATGTCTCTACATGTTATACTTAGTGGTTTTCAGCAGTTTTTGGGACATGACAAGTTTTGACATTTTCGCCATACTATAGCCTTGCTTTTTTTTTGTTTTTTGGTCTATTTTTCAACATGTTATTTTATGCGTTTTTGGGCATTTCTTGCATGTTTTTTCAACACAGTACACTATAACGTGTCTCTACATGCTATACTAAGTGGTTTTCTGCAGTTTTTGGGACATGACAAGTTTTGACATTTTCGCCATACTATAGCCTTGCTTTTTTTTTGTTTTTGTCTATTTTTCAGCATGTTATTTTATGCGTTTTTGGGCATTTCTTGGATGTTTTTTCAACACAGTATACAACAACAGGCCTCTACCTGCTATACTAAGTGGTTTTCAGCAGTTTTTGGGACATGTCAAATTTTGACATTTTTGCCATACTATAGCCTTGCTTTTTTTTTGGCCATTTTTTGAACATGCTAATTTTTATGCATTTTGGGGCATTTCTTGGATGTTTTTTCAACACAGTACACTATAACATGTCTCTACATGTTATACTTAGTGGTTTTCAGCAGTTTTTGGGACATGACAAGTTTTGACATTTTCGCCATACTATAGCCTTGCTTTTTTTTTGTTTTTTGGTCTATTTTTCAACATGTTATTTTATGCGTTTTTGGGCATTTCTTGCATGTTTTTTCAACACAGTACACTATAACGTGTCTCTACATGCTATACTAAGTGGTTTTCTGCAGTTTTTGGGACATGTCAGATTTTGACATTTGCGCCATATATAGCCTTGCTTTTTGGTAATTTTTTCAACATGCGATTTTATGCGTTTTTGGGCTGTTTTTGGAAATTTCTTCAACACAGTATACTATAGCACGCCCCCTAATGCTATGCTAAGTGGTTTTCAGCAGTTTTTGGAGACGTCAAATTTTGACATTTTCGCCATACTATAGCCTTGCTTTTTTTTTTTTGGTTTATTTTTCACCATGCTATTTTATGCGTTTTTGGGCATTTCTTGGATGTTTTTTCAACACAGTATACAACAACAGGCCTCTACCTGCTATACTAAGTGGTTTTCAGCAGTTTTTGGGACATGTCAAATTTTGACATTTTTGCCATACTATAGCCTTGCTTCTTTTTTTTTTTGGCCATTTTTTTCACCATGCTATTTTATGTGTTTTTGGCCATTTTTGGATGTTTTTTCAACACAGTATACAACAACAGGCCTCTACATGCTATACTAAGTGGTTTTCAGCAGTTTTTGGGACATGTCAAATTTTGACATTTTTGCTATACTATAGCCTTGCTTTTTTTTTTTTGGTCTATTTTTTCAACATGCTATTTTATGCGTTTTTGGGGCATTTCTTGGATGTTTTTTCAACACAGTATTCAATAACATGCCTCTACATGCTATACGAAGTGGTTTTCAGCAGTTTTTGGGACATGTCAAATTTTGACATTTTCGCCATACTATAGCCTTGCTTCTTTTTTTTTGGCCATTTTTTCACCATGCTATTTTATGCGTTTTTGGCCATTTTTGGATGTTTTTTCAACACAGTATACAACAACAGGCCTCTACCTGCTATACTAAGTGGTTTTTCAGCAGTTTTTGGGACATGTCAAATTTTGACATTTTTGCTATACTATAGCCTTGCTTTTTTTTTTGGTCCATTTTTCACCATGCTATTTTATGCGTTTTTGGCATTTCTTGGAAGTTTTTTCAACACAGTATACAACAACAGGCCTCTACCTGCTATACTAAGTGGTTTTCAGCAGTTTTTGGGACATGTCAAATTTTGACATTTTTGCCATACTATAGCCTTGCTTTTTTTTTTCGGCCATTTTTTCAAAATGCGATTTTATGCGTTTTTGGGCTGTTTTTGGAAGTTTCTTCAACACAGTATACTATAGCACGCCCCCTAATGCTATGCTAAGTGGTTTTCAGCAGTTTTTGGGACATGTCAAATTTTGACATTTTCGCCATACTATAGCCTTGCTTCTTTTTTTGGGCCATTTTTTCAACATGCTATTTTATGCGTTTTTGGGCATTTTTTGGATGTTTTTTCAACACAGTATACTATAGGATGCCTCTACATGCTATACTAAGTGGTTTTCAGCAGTTTTTGGGACATGTCAAATTTTGACATTTTCGCCATACTATAGCCTTGCTTCTTTTTTTTGGTCTATTTTTCACCATGCTATTTTATGCGTTTTGGGGCATTTCTTGGATGTTTTTTCAACACAGTATACTATAGGATGCCTCTACATGCTATACTAAGTGGTTTTCAGCAGTTTTTGGGACATGTCAAATTTTGACATTTTTGCCAACTTAATCTACTATCGTTTTTGGCCATTTTTTTGACATGCTAATTATGAAGTTTTTGGCCTTTTCTTTGACATTGTATTCTATGACGTGTCTGGGTAAGCTATAATATGTCACCTTCAGCATCCCCACCAGAGACAGGGTTAGAGGGCGATGGCGATTCTCCTCCAGAGGTAGGGCTGGAGGGTGAGGCAGAGGGCTACTGCGCAGGTGTGTTCCCTCTGGAGGCAGGGCTGGAGGGCAAGGGCAATGTCGCAGGCGCATCCCCTCCGGAGGCAGGGCAGCTGGACCAGTGCCGTCGCCAAATGACCTCGAGGTAGAGTTGGCGCTGCATGACCCAGAAGCAGCGGTGGTGTCGGACGACCCAGAAGCAGCGGTGGTGTCGGAAGACCCAGAAGCAGCGGCGGCGTCATCTGCCCCAGAAGCTGTGGCAGTGTCAGACGACCCATAAGTTGTTGCAGTATCGGACAAACCAGAAGCTGTGGTGGCGATGGACAACCCAGCAAAGGCTGCTGTGGCGTCTGATGATCCAGCAATAGCTGCAGTGGCATCGGACGACCCAGCAAAGGCCGCAGTGGCCTCAGCCAAGCCAGTTACAGGAGCGTGGGAGTGTCTCTGGCCGAGCTAGCAAAAGTCTGAGGTACACAGAAGAACATGGGGACGAACGCCGGCCAGGCACGAAAGAGTTCAAGGGGCACAGGGAAAGGCTTCAGTCGACCCAAAAACAGTCTCAAAGTCACTCGGAGTGGTATCGACCAAGCCAGCAACAAGCAGTCTGGGAGGGGTTCTGGCCAGGCCGAGAACAGGAGCAGATCAGATGTCGTCTGAGGACAAGACGGGAGCAAGAGCAAACGAGGCGTTGTCGGAGGCCGACCTGGGAGCAGACGGAGCGTCTTTGGAAGTCGACCCAGAAGCTGCGGAGCTGGGTGGCTGTAGATCCCTGTGAACCTGGGTGGCGTGAAGACCGTTGAGGAGCCAGACAGCGTGAAGACCCTCGTGGATCTGGGTGGCTGAAGACCCATGTGGAGCTGGGCAGCATAAGGACCCCTGTGGAGATGGGGGGCTCTTTTTGGTTTTTGGCCCTTTTTTTGGACATGCTATACCATGATGTGTCTCTACAAGCTATAACATGTCATTTTCAGCCATTTTTTCAGCATCTCAAAATTTGACGTTTTTCAACATTTTTTTTTTTGACATGCTATGACATTTTTTGTCCTTTTTATTCAACATGCTATACATTGAGCAATCTCCACAAGCTATAGTATGTTGTGTTCAGCCATTTTTTCAACATATCAAAATTTCACATTTTCCATCATACTATACTATATTGTTTTAAGGCATTTTTCGACATGCTATATTATGACGTTTTTTGCCTTTTATTCGACATGCTATACTATGATGTGTCTCTACAAGCTATGCTATTTGTTTTTTAGGCATTTTTTTCAACATGCTATATTATGATGTTTTTGGCCTTTTTTGACATGCTGTACTATAATGTGTCTCTACAAGCTACAATATGCCATTTTTTCAAAATATGATGTGTTACTATGCAATGACTTTTTGGTCATATTTTGGATGACATACAATAATATGACATTTTGGTCACAGTTTGGATGACATACTATAGAATGACTTATTGGTCATGTTTTTGATGACATACTTTAATTTGACTTTTTGGACGTATTTTGAAGGACATACTATTGTATAACCTTTTGGTCATACTTTGGATGACATTGGACTCAAAAATCAACTGATTAGATTTTGGTGGTCAACGGTCAAGGTCACTGAGTCTTCACAAAACATGTTTTCAGCCAAAACATCATCGGCAAATGACAAAAATTAAAGCAAGTGTTATATAGGATAGAATGATGGAGCTGCTGTCATTTTATATTCAAAAGGTCAACTTCACTATGATATCATAATGTTGTGCAAGAACACTTTTTTGGCCTTTTACTCAGCATCATAACTCAGGAACAGAGTGGGAGATATATGGTCAGACACTTAATTGGTGACAGTATTCTTGGGTGCCTACCTTAAAACTACCTCTAGTTGTGGAGGGGCTGCCATCTATGGTGGCAAAAATGCAAATTTCTCTATCTAGATAGCTTATGGGTTAACAGGTTACAGGTGATCATAACCTAGAAAATCACTATTAATAGTGTAAGGTAAATGCATGTAAATTTCATTTTTATTTACTTTGTTAATAGATGCACTGTAATGTGTTGATCTTTGTCTACTTAATGTACAGACAGAATAGCCCATTCATCATTGGTATGTGTAAACTTGGTAGAAACTCTATGGTTCAGTCAACTGTACACTCCCTAGCTGTATGATTTCCTTTTTGGGTACTGGACCGTTGATCTGAGAAAAAAATAATTTGAGTGCTTAGAAAAAATGAAATGCCTTTGTTCCTCACTATTTTGTCATGCTTTATCAAACAAAATTGTTTGATCATGAAAATAATAGTTTTTGAAAGCCCTAGAGCACATCTTGATTTATTTGAAAAGGTTAACTTTATTAAAACATCTACAAAAATAAACAATGAATTACAATGGCATCAATGTAGCAAGCGTTCTACAGAGGTACAGAAGACCCCAAATGTAACAAAGAGTTTTCCATATATTAGTAAAGGAAATTACAATTCTGTCCTTAAAATATGTACATACTATTATGCTCAACTTCAGACACAAAAGGACGAAATCAGACATCAAGAAGTGTCAAAGTACATACAGTATATATAAAAATATGGGTTTAGTCGAACTACAGTGTATCAAAAATGACTCAAATGGCACAACCATTGACAATCAGTAAACATGTTATACTTGATGATCTTGATCAGGACTGATTTACAGTGCTATACAATCAGTAAGGTAGAGACAACATTGATTCTACCGTGGTCAGCTTAATGTACTAAAATGGGATGATGCAGAGGTTGATGTTGACATTCACACTAAAATGAGGACTCACAGAATTACCTGTTTGAGTAGTTCCTTAGAGGGTACCTTTTTCAGTCTAGACCCTGAAACATCCCTGAAATTGCTGTTGCCAGACCCACCAGACTTCATCTCAATAGAAGTATTGTCAATTATCCTAAGACAGGCTTCTTTATAAGTTGTCAAAAACAAAATGAAATTCATTAAAAAAAATACTGTGGTTTGTTTTTCCACTGTTCCAACAATTGTCAACTCTGGTTTGGTTAAAATAAATCCTTAATTCACCTAGTTACATGTGAAATATAGTGATTGTATGCACACTAAAATTACCAATTTAAATGGTGGGCTTGTCGATAGCGATTACAGGGCTGTTTTTGGTAAAACAAAAAGGATCTCACTCTTTAACAAAATGGTCTGTCTCTGTAGGGGACATTAAATGATGGTTGCAGTACTTTCTCCCAATACTGGACCAATTTCAAAAAATGTTATTCCCATTAGTTACTTAAAACATGGGAAAATAGGGTTCTGGTTGAGCAAAAAAAAAAAAAAAAAAAAAAAAAAAAAAAGAGCTACCCTCCAGGCAATGATTTTTATAGTACAGTAATGCATTTGGATGAGCAAAGATTGATTATTCGATGAGTGAATATGTCTCATCAAAGCGTACAAAAGGCTGTCATATATTTAAAATGAGATGAATTGATGGTGTCATTCAGTTTTTTAAATAATATTTTACATCTTATGGTTTAGCAATGCCTTGTGGGGGAGGATTTAACAAGGCAGACAGACTGTCCTGAATTTGATCTCCCCTGGCAAAATATCTGAAATCACTGCGAGTGATTAGAATCCACATCGACAGGAATCATATCAGGCTCCTCACAAAGAAGAGTTTCTGGGGATATGCATGGAGGATTTAAAGTGCAGCTGGTCGTGGAATTTTATGTCTATCCTTTGTTTCTGCATCGCAGCCAGATACTAAAAATTGCCGAAACACCTGAGCAGGCGCACCTAAATGGTGTCCCGTCTGTCCACTGCCCCGGCTGGCAGTATTTTCTTTCTGCTTGGAAAAGCCGTGCCAGTTTGTAGGTGGCGTCTCACCGGCAGCAGCAGATCCTCCTCTTCCGTGCCTGTGTTCTCAAGTTTGAGAAGTCCATTTGGCACCAGAGATACAGTTAGTCTATGTGACTCAAAGATGGGGTTCAAAAACTGCTTGGGCTTTTTGACTACAACGGGGTGGTTTGGTGGTTGAGAGCAAAGTTGGTGTAATTGCTTTGCAGAAAGAGGGCTGCTGTTGTCTGGTCCACATCGTTTTACGCTAATCCACAATAACTTTGAGTTGCAGATGTGGATGTGGGTCACTCTGAAAGGCTGATCGAGGACTATTGAAGGGTTGGCAAACATGGTGAGATCTCTCATGTTCTAGACAGCCATAATCCATGTCTGAAACTCTTTCATGGACTTCTAGAAGATAATCATTGGTGGGGCTGAAGCATGGACTAATCTTGTGGAATTTGACTGACTGTAATGTGTACAGTACGCTATACATACTGTAAATACTAAGGCAATCCCTGTGCGTGCACTTTCATGTCTGATGTTCGGAGAATTTTGCGCGTCGTGCACCTTCACCTGTTATCCTACATGTAGCATTTGAGATGGATGAATAAAAGGCATGTATTTAACTGTTTGTCTGCTTGCTATATCTGTAGTTTGGAGTATTTTTTCTGTTTAGCCTCTGCTAAGCTTCCTGTGGCATTAACTCTACAACACTTAAGCACCAGTGATGTTAAAGTAACTGAGAAGAGAGAAAGGTCCTATGCAGATTGCACCCACCACCTGTGAAATGTAGCCCGGACTGTTACTTGTCTAAAGCTGGGGTTAGTTTTGGGGATGGGGATCTGATGTGGAAATGAACCGAACCAGCGGTGTCTCAGCCCCAACCACCCAAAAAAGTATGACTACAAAAGCAAGCAACCCACTCACCCTTCTCATCTGCCTCTTCCGTGCACCACCTCCACCACACATACCGACTGTAGCAAGGATGCAAAAACGTATGAGGCGTTTCCCATCTTTAGCATTTGCCTTTGTCTTTTTGTTTCTCTCTTTACACCATGTTCATGGCGTCCTCGGTAAGAAAGGAGTGGATGTCGGCAAAGGACGGGCGGAGCTTGCAGTCTCTGTTCCAGCAGCTCAACATGAGCTCATAGAGACCCTGAGGACACACAGCCGGTCTGCTCAGATACACCTGCAAGAGAGAGGCAAGAGGCAATTTAATAAGGGAGACTTTCTTTATTTTAATATATTTTTCATGTTTGATAAAGCACACCAGGTTTAAACTCTGAAATTAGTCATTTTATCAGATATGTTTATCACTTTTTCACTCCTGTTGGTTTAACACAGTTTGTCTGCGAGAGATTAACATGTCTCTAACTGGTTTTAATGACAAAGTTTCCTCCCATATCTATAGTGCATATTTTCTCCTTTTTTTATGCGAGGTCTGTGGATTATCTTGAGAATCAGACTGATGATTTCTGGAAAAAGACATTGCTGTTGACTTTTCCAAATTCATTATTTTGCCGCTTGGAGCACCACAAGTGCCATCGAGTTCCATTATACCGAAGACAGACAACCGATATCTCAAACACTCGGTAACTCACATCAAAACAATCTAGATTGATAACAAGCACTACAGGTAAGAGGAAAAATATGTATTTTTGATATGGGGGTGAACTGTCCATTTAAGAAATGTGATTTAAACTATGAGTTACTACATGCTCAGATAAAGAAGGTGTGGCCCAAAGACCAGCCACTAGAGGGCCTCTGAGATCATGAACAAATGGTAAATGATGAGCTTGTGTTGTTACTGCTTTGAAGTCAGTATGAGCCCAATTTAAAAACAGTTCAGGAGAGTGAAGATCGTTTTTTATCAGTAAGAGCAAAGCATGTGTTATTATAAATGAACTGTGAACTGACAGAAAAAGACTGTGTTAGTACCTGTCTGCCCTGGTCTCTGAAGAACTCTCCAGCGTTGTCGATTACTTGCTCATCTGTGAGGTTGGAGTACGGCTGCTCCTGACAAACGCTCAGCATCTCCCACAGAGTGACCCCAAATGCCCACACATCACTGGCTGTGGTGAACTTACCCTGAGAGCATGCAACCACACAGATATAATCTTCATCAATATAATCTCCATCACTATGACAAGTATTACCAACACCAATCCAAAGGGAGGGAAATTTTACATACAAGCAGTGCTGGTAAGTTACTGTTATGTAGAGCCCGACCGATATGGGATTTTTGACCTTTTAACTGTGCAACAGACTCCTCTTAAAGTCGTTGGTACATTTGAAAATGGAAATACTATATTTTTTTTAATTTCACATGGATTTTTGTATAAATGACTTCCTAATCTATATTTCACCTGTTTTTTTAGTACCTTAACTACTGGATTTTTAAACAAATACAAAAATAAATAAACAAATAAATAAAATTATCAATCCAAAATGATATATAAAAAACTGTGGCACAGCTATCACACACCATCAGATACACAAACACACACATTCCTGTCCTCTTACCATGAGTATACACTCCCAGGCCATCCAGCGAATCGGCAGCACAGCGCGGCCCTGGATCCTGTAGTAATCTCCAGCATACAAGTTCCTGCTCATGCCAAAGTCAGCTATCTTGATGTGACGCTCCCCACCCCGATCCTCTCCGCTCTCACCTCTCTCACCTCCGACCAGACAGTTACGCGTGGCTAGATCCCGGTGCACAAAGTTGAGGGAAGAGAGGAACTTCATTCCTGACGCAATCTGGCTGGCCATGGAGATGAGGGCCGGGTAACTGAGGGGGAAGAGTTGATAAATGAAGGAAATAATGAATAAATAAATGTATAGCTCTGTGTTCTCTTTTTTATATCTGTGTATATGTGCGATGTTTGTGTACACATTTCTGGTTTACCTGATGGTCGGGGTGTTGTGTGTAGGCCCCGTTTTGTCCAGAAGCACTCGGTGAGACAGATACTGGTTCAAGTCTCCGCATTCCATGTACTCAGTGACCATACAGAGAGGATCGCTGCTCACACACACTCCCAGCAGACGGATGATGTTCGGGTCCTTAAGGCGAGACAGGATCTTCACCTCCTTCAGGAAGTCATTCCTACCAGGATGAAAAGAAAGAATGAAGGACATCAGAGAAAAACACGCTAATTTTAGGTCAAATGCAAAGTAAACCTTTTGGATCAAAACCCCCCTGCCTGCAGCTCTAGGTGGCTTTCCACCTCATTGATTTGTTTTGCTGGTCAATATGTTTGTGTTGCTCCAGCTCTCACTAACATCCCGTATAAAACCCGTGGACAGCCCCTCTCAGCACGTCAGCTCAACAAGAAATGAGCTGTACCTGCCCAGAGCCAAAAGGGCAGAGAGCCAAAGTAAACAAGCAGCTGGTGAAAAGAGTCAAACATCTAGAAAACCACTGACGCCCAGATATTTCATCCTCAGGAGCTGGAAGTTCAAACCAGGGCTAAGTATGAGAAAACATTTGGACTTTTATTTGACAGGAGGAAAGAAATCTCTGCTCTGCTTGTGCTGAACATACATGCAATGTCATAGTTGACCACAACACATTCAGGGTGTCTACAGGAATCAGACGCTTACATTTAATGCTTTTTAAGACTTTCACGATAATTTTTAACAATTTCAAGACTAATTTAAGGACAACTCATTGTTTTCTGAATTAAAATATTTATTTTGGGCTTTTTGCCTTTATGAGATATCACAGCTCAAGCGTTAAAAGGGGAGAGAGAAAGAGAGAGAGAGAGGGGATGACCTGCAGCGAAGAACCACAGGACAGAGTCGAACCTGCGGCTGCTGCAGTGAGGACAGCAGCCTCGGGGTGCCAGCTCCACCAGGTTAGCCACAGAACGCCCCAAATCATTGTTTTCTTATTCAAAAAGATGGTGGTATATATATGTGGCCCTGTGCAGATATATGTTTTATGCAGGAATATTGCTATTAGAGTGAGTTAAGTTAATCTACATTTTTCAAACAGGTATGTGCAAGTATAAAGTAAAAAGACAGTACTCAGTTGAGTGGTAGTTTCCAAGATCTGTAAAATCAGAAATGTGCACTTTCATGCAGAAGAGCATGGCAAATTTTGCCAAAATTAAATTAAAAGATGAATTAGAGAATTAGAATAAATTAGAAGAAATGTTTGTAACAATTTATTCACACTTTTTTTTGGACTTTTAAGGCCTAATTGTGCATTCCTTAACATATATTTTTTCCCAGGAATTCCTTGATACTTCCTGACTTCTCAAGGAAATCGATCGAATTTCTGCTCTGCAACTCTAAATGTGCCCTGACATTCCAGAAATTTAATGACCAGCTGCAGTTCGAGGAACACATACAAAAGGGGAAAGGAGGAAATAAGCTGTAAAAGTGGAAAGAAAAACTATGAACAGCACAGAGGCCAGGCCCGGCAGTGTATGATGTTACAGACCTGGCATTCTTGGAGGCATCCGGGCGCAAGATCTTCACTGCTACCAGAAGAGGGCGACCTTTTCTCACATTGAAGGGGAACTCCAAGTTGGGAAGGTCCTGAGGGTTTTCGATTTCACACAGGTGCACCTTTCACCAAATGAACACAGACATTGTTAGAGAACAATCTCCCCTCCCTTCCTCCACCCCCGCACACATTCTTTTAAGGTCATTCCTCACCTCTCCAAACTGTCCCTCTCCCAGCTTCTCCTTGAAGATGAGACACTGGCGTGGCAGCTCCGGCAAAGGGGCAGCGTCGGCCCCGGGGCTTGAGGAGGCCAAAGCAGGCACTGCGTAGGTGTTGTTACCACTGACGCCCTGCAGGCTCACGATGTCTGCCTCGGCATAATGAGGAACACTGGGAGGCAGTGGGGGAGACACGGGGGGAGACAGGGAAGGGTAAGGAGGGGAGCCGGGGTAGGGAGGAGGCTCCTCCTGAGTCGGGGGGAAACCCTTCTCCATGTCCATTTCCAAACCACAGGCTGCAGGGAGGAAGAGACAGACAGGGTGGATGAAATGGAGAGATTAGAAGAACTGTGTAATTAAAAACAACTTTGCTTTGCTTGAAGGCGGTTTGTCAGTGAAAGAGTCACATGCTATCACAAGTCCAGACATCTTGTTATGAAGGAATAGTTTGGATTTGGGAGAAATCTCTTTGGACCATAAAAACCAAAAAACTCTTTGTGCAACAATTTTCACAAGCTTCTGTGAAGAGAACAGAAATAATAAACCTCATACAATAAAATGCTGGATAATAAAAAAGGCAAAGAGTTACAGAAAAGCATTAAAGTAAAATCTGTGTTACTTTTTTCAAGTCTTTACTAGATAGAAAAGCCTTGGCTACAACACATATGCATAGGATCAGCCTTGCAGTGCGTAATATTACTATTTTTCTTCATTCCTAGATGTCTGCGGGATCATGTAGCAGGTATTAAAATCAGAAAAACGCATAACTGAACTTCTTGTGATGGATAAGTCGAACTTTTTTTTTGAAAGAATCAATCTTCCTGGGACATTGTATCTGTCTTTTCGATTAACTTTAAAACTAAATAAGGATCTACAGCTCTACTTGCAGATAAAATTTAAAGTTTTAATTCAACAAAGGTGTAACAACTTAACATTCAACATGATCAGCTTCCACAAGGCTCTGACAGCGCGCATAAGTCAAAGACTTGTGGAGAGTGTGGCTGAATACTAAGTTGTTACACCTTTGTTAAAATGATAATGCAGATGATGATGATGGGAAACTTTCTAACCCAGTGCACACCCTGCCACGAATAGGGACCCTGCAGTTTAATCTATCTGCTAAGATTGATGCTGTATTTATTACAAAGATGAAGAAAAAGTGTTGCCTCAGGGCAAAAAGTATCCTACTAAACACTGAACCCCGTAAAGCATTGCCTTTTTTTTCAAGTGGTGCCTTTGTGATTTTACAGACTCACATAGCAAGATTTAGGTTAAGATCTTGGCCCGCCTGGAAGTTAACGTTGCCCTGGTTCCCTCATAAAGCCAGTTGGATTTTTTTTTTGGATTTTGGGTTATTGCAGAAAATAAGCTCTGTGGCAAACAAATGTTTATGATACTTACATCTTTTGTCCAGCATGACAATCTTCCACCACTTTCAGGGTTGTCGAAGCCTAAATACAACTGACCAAAGTAAAAAGCTAACGTTTGGCTATAAACTAACGACACTATGGTCTAATGTCTTCAATGGCATTGGTGTGATGATGTGCTGCATTACCATCCAGCCATTTTTTTGCGACAGTTTTTAACACATAAAGGCTTCAAAATTCATGAGTGGGAAATTTACTGACAGTTTTTTTTTGTAGAACAAAACCTGAAAGTCTCTTAAGCTCGTGTTAACCACAGACCGTATTTCAGGCATCTAACCAAAAACCCATTTTAAAAAACCTATTTACTTTGAGACGAGGGAACCAGGAGGCAAACAATCGGGACTGCTAAGATGTTAATTCATTTCCAGGTTTTAGGACTCATTCCTGCACCATTCTATAAAACTTTGGTTCTAGTGCAGACGTGCTGCAGCTCTGTGAGGCACAGCGGTGCTCTAAATGCTGTCCGCATACTTACATTCTCCCATCCTGGCCGTGTCTAAACCATGTTAGCATGCCAATATTTGCTAATTAGCTCTAAACAAGTACAATGATGGTTTACAATGATGGAAAAAAACTTGCTGCAATAAGATAGAAGCCACCTCACACACGCATTTCACATTGGTGTTGTACATTCTTCATTATTATTATTGTTTATTTGGAAATATCCACAGCGAGCATCCACAAATCAAAACAAGAGAATATTATGTCTTGGCATGTGGCAGCTGAGAAAATTAAAGTCCAATTGTGAGACTAAACTAAACTCAAAACTTGTTGTTGTAGCTTTATCTGTCCCATCTTTCTTTTTAACTGTACTGCTTCTTTGAATTGTCCAGGCACTTGGAGTGGGTAAGGGAAGAGGCTAATAATAATAATAATAATAATAATAATAATAATAATAATAAATGGTTGCCAAACATGTGCCCATCCTGTATGGTATTAGCAATAATTTCTTGTTTGGTGTGAATAAAAACATTTGATCACAAAAAAGAAAAAAAAAAGTAAAAAATAAACATCAAATTTTTCCAAAAGATGGTTTCTGTCATTTTAGGTAGTTCTTAGCTGATGTCTGTTCAAATGGAGATTTTTTTTCTGATAAGGTTTAAACAGTTATTTGATGCTAAAAAAAAAAAAAAGGGGAGGGGGTTTGACGTCATGATCGACAGCTGTGTGCCATTCAGTGTGCTGGTGCTCAATGGTGCTGCTCGCAACTGGTCAAAAGGGGGGAACACCATACTGCAGAGATGGCTCCTGTGCAGACTTTGGCACCATATCACATCAGCAGCGCAAGATGGCGGTGGCTGTATCTTGAATATGTTGGTGTCAGTTTTACATAAGAGAGTGGAGACAAGTTGTCCATCTTTACATACAGTCTCTGTGGTGGAACAACAGCTAGACATTGTCATCAACAGAGTCAACAGAGTCAGGCTTCCTAGACAGACGCATCTTTCAGTTTGCTGGTCCTTGAGAAAGTATAAAAATTTGTAATATTCCCCAAATTCCAAACTATCCCTTCAAACACAGTTAAACCAAGCGATGAGTGAATGAGAGGTACTAATTAGGTGAGTAAGAGGATGGATGATGAAGGTCAGACACATGCAGAAGACACTAATTATCTCCCAGAAGCATTTCTTTGTACAGTGACGGTGAGAGTACTTCTGAAGCCTCAGCCGTGGACAGACAGACAGGTAGGCAACTAGAGAGTTAGGGCCCCTCCTAACTGTGTTGGCCCAGTCCGAGGTCTCTTACCCTGGGGCACATTGAGGCTCTTTTCCTGAGCCTGTGTGGTGTTGGGGACGACTAGAGGTCTCGAACTTTTCCTGTGATCTGACAGGTGCAGGTGATAGGCTGGGTTGTTTAACAGCAAGGCTGGGAGGACACACACGTTAACAAACACACACACGGTACGGGGCGGGGTAGATGCAGGAACCACGATATGTATCATACGGATCGTACAAAGTGGCACAAAACACACACATACACACACACACACACACACACAACAAAACACAATAACAACCATTAGCATGACACTGTTAGCATATCCATTATAATCCGAGGGGGCGGAGGAGGAGGGAGGGGTGCACTGACACATGGAGCACAGAACAGATGGAGAATAGCAAGAACAAGCAAAGTTAACACAACTCAAACACAACAAAAACCAGTGGATGAAATAATGTTTCTGTTACTCGTGTTATTTCAAACTCACACAGGCGCCTCGTAAAGACGGCATGCAGACCTCCTGTGGTGCAATGCAAGTGAAGGAATGCCTTTTCTCTCATTATTCCTCTCTTTCTCCTCCCTCTTTATTTTTTCTTCCCTTTTCCCAGAACAATGGCTCCTTTGTGCTCCCCTCCGTGCTGAGCATCTTCATGGAGGCACTCTTCCTCGCGGGGTGTTTGGTTTGATTTACTTTTTGTTTGGTGTGGTGAAATACATCGGAATACCATTGTTTTCTTGATATGTATGCCACATTTTGTTCTCCTCCTGCTGCTTCCTCTTTGCACATAAGTTTGCTCATTGATATGATCAAGAATCGGGGGTTCGTGAGAGCACAAACACAGGCACGCAAACTAAGCAGTCCGAACAAACCGCATACATGTTTGCAGAAATTGAAATTATGTACATATGGAATATTGCATTGTTTCATATTTTCCAGACTCCATGCCAGTTGCGTGTGGTTGACTATAGATCAATCCCTGTCAACAAGTATTTAGCATGTGGTATGTTTTACTGCATGTCTGCATGTTCTGTGTCACGCCACTGAACTAAATGGCTTTTTTATTTTGGACTGAAACAATCAGCTCTGACACAAACAACAGAACCAGTCATATCTGTGAATGAAATCCATGACCTTGTGTTTGTATCTTACCTGTGCTGTCTCTGTGATCCCTCGGCCGCAGCAGAGCAATGGGTTCTTGATACTCTCCTTCTCCCTCTCTGTCATGATCGCGGTCATCGGGGAAAGTGTGGATGCGCTGGTAACGGCTCGAGTAGCTGTGCGTGTTGTTGATGACCACATTGTCCGAGGGGACTGACAGGTGGACCCGCAGCTCATCACTGGATAGACTGCCCTGGGCCTGCGAGGGCAGAGGGTTCACGGTTAATGTAGAAATACAAGGTGTAAACAACATATACTCAGTTGCCTGTTTATTAGGTACAGCTAAAATGAATGCAACTCAACAAAAAAGTCCCCCAATAAACCCTACATTCATAGAGGCCAAAAAGTTTTTCAAGAGCACATCATCTTGGTCCAGATTAAGTGCTATTTAAAACATGAACATTTTTTGGACCAAGTAGGCTGAGTACATTAAACCTTTAGGGTAAAACTTTAGAATAGAGGAGTGATAATGTGTGAGACATATATTTTAATTTTGGTGACAGATTACTCCTTACTTGTTATTTTTTTCTTATTCTCTTTAATGCTCTGTAGTTTCTAAGATGAAAGCTTCCCCTGTTTCAACTGTTTAAAACTAATGTTAGAAAATAAAACCTTGAAGAGTTAGACTGTATAATGGATATCTGACACATTACAATTTTACTTTTCCTGTTTTGCGTTTGTACAGTGCTATGTGAATCCATTTGCATTAATATAGTGACTATGTACTGTGAATTAATGTGAAATTAATGTTTTTCCAAAATAAAAACAGAAATTAATATCATGCTCAATCCATTTGCAACACTAAGGTAGGTTAAATATTGGGACATAAACTTCTCAGTGTAACACAAATCTATCTCTAAACACCTATTTGAAACATTTTCAACAAAAGCTGAACAATAAAACCTTCATAAAGGTAGATTTATTGCAGGACTGTTGTTCTGCACATCTTTCACACATGCACTGTAGATCTGAACTTATCTAGACATTACCGGAGGAACTGTGTGTCAGAACGCAAATCTCCACATCAGCGGTACCAGACACAAAACGGACTTTACCTGTTGGCTCTTTATTACAAAGTTCGTTTCATGTCTGACTGAGCCAATGTGAGTATGGAGCAGTTAATTGTCCTGGTATTTCACAGTAATCGAGTGGGCGTGTTGATGACATTTCTATCATGCGAACAGCGCAAAAACTGGAAAAATGCAAACATCCAGGGGTGAGCAAGAAGGGTCATTTAAATAAAGACAGCAATGAAAATGTCAAACTGAAGAGACAGCAAGATCCAGGAACTTCTTTTATTAAGAGCTAATGCTAAAACTGCCAGACTAATTCAAGAAATGGCAAGACACTCAATTATATATGACCAAATTATGAAGCACCTACCCAAACAACACAAGCAAGTACAGATGTGAAACGTGTAGCTGCAGCCATATTTTGTTTAAAGCTTACAGGACGCACCCACAACCAGTACAAGACAAACCCACTACAGCTATGCTTAGCTGAGCTCTGCTGCAATATGACTTGTAGTGACTAAATATGAGGCCAAAAATAGCAATAATTCACTTTATGCATTTACTTTATTTATTATGCATGAAGACATGATTTACCTTAAAAGTGATGAGATGTAACTGTTACCCTTTACCTTACCTTACCTTAACACCTCTCTTTTAAACCAACACTTAATGGCTTCTTTACAAATCGGGTATGCAAACAAAACACTGCTTTTTTTTTTGCATCGTGTCCTGACTCCCAGGCGCCTACCCTCGCCGAAAACAAATGGAGCATTTCCAGCAGGTTAGGACGCTTCTCTCCTGTTCTGTACTAAGTGTGAAAGGGCAACTCATGACAATGTCCGTACCTGATCATGCACACAACACCGAGCTCATATGAAAACACAGCATTAGACTGCATTGGTTTTACCTTCCTGCATCTATTAAACTGGCAACTGAGTGTAAAAGCATCATCTGAATCCCCGAAGCAGATGGTGATCAAACTAGTGAAACAGCCTCTAATCTTTGAACAATTTGAAGTGAATGTAAAAGGATTCCCACAACACGTCCAGATGGAGATCCAGAGGTACTCTGCCAAAAGGCCGGCAGTCGTTATCTCAGCCTGCTATCAATCATTTAAACTTAGTTAAAGGGGCAGTTCAGCCTAATCACACAAGCAAACATTTTCCCGCTAAGGGTTTTTTATTTTGTAGAAAGCTGTTAACAGCAAAAGATCTATGAATTTATTTAGAGTAACTGGGACATTATTTCAGGGAAATCGAGTAGATGTAGAGCTTTGAGCAGCACAAACAAAATTGAATTTACCTCTATTGTGCCAAGGTGATAAGAGAAATCTTAGAGATAGATGATCCAAAAGTTTAATACCAAGACTGCATGGTAATCCACTACTAGTGACGGTTACAGCCAAATCACCAATTGCAATTAGGAACTGCTGCTTTGGAAATAAACAAAAACATTGCTTGTGACCCCAATCTTGACTTGAAGTGACCCAGAATAGTCAACAATTCAATCTAAGGAGCCTGATTTGAATGCTCATACCACAGTTGAACCGTCACAGTTGATGGAAAATTAGGTTATAAAACAAAGGATCATTCTATTTAGGATATATATGTGGGTGCTGAATGATTCAACACTGCTCGTAGGTTTAAATACCCAATGTATAAGATGTGCGCCATTCCCTATGGAAACATCAGTGATCGGGCAAAACACATTTCTTTTATACTTAAGAATAAGATACAAATTAAACTGAATAATACAATCATTAAAAAAAAACAAATCCTGACACTGTCCTGGTCAAAAGTGTGCATACTCTTAGTTCTTAAGCCCTTTAGTCCTTCATCAATGACAGCTTGCAGTCTTTTGTAATAGCTGAGAACAAGCTCCTTTATTTTTTCAGGTGGTAAGGCTGCCCATTCTTGACAAAAAGCCTCCAATTCCCGTAAATTCTTGGGTATCTTGCATGAATTGCACATCTGAGATTTCCCTAAAGTGGCTCATGGGTATTGCGGTCAGGAGACTGTGATGGTCACTCCAGAGCCTTCACTATTTGCTGCTGTAGCCACTGAGGGGTCGACGCAGCCTCTTGCTTTGGACATAGACTGTATACATTTTGAGGCATCGAGTTCGGTATTTCAGCTGTCGCCACCTTGGTTTTTTGGAGCCAGAAGTGACCATATTTAGAGGTGTAATGGAGTGCAGGGTGGACATCTCAAGCGGCGCCGCCCTTAAATATGCGTAACTTTAGGCCCTAATAAAATGTACATAGCTGAGCTTTATTTTTCACCTTCGGAGGTTGCCACTTGCTTTTGGATCATTATCAAGTTCAGTTTTGGTCTCATCACTCCAAATGACTTTGAGGAGTTTTGAGGCTTTTCTAGGTGCTGTTTGGCATATTGTGAGTGGGCTGAAAGATCAGCGTATCATCAAAAACTGTTTGTCCAGTTTTCACAAATTATGCAAAGCGAATGTAAATTTAGGAGCACAACTGCTGAAGTGCTTGTTCTCTCCAAGTAAATCAGAAAATTTGTTATATTGGTACAAATCAAAAGGTGAAAGTTCTGTTTACAACCATGGAAAGCCAGCAGGAACCAAACTAATTAACACGTTCTTTTTATCTGTCTGTGAATATCGTCTGCAACTGATGCACCTAACACACACCTACACATGCACCCCTGACACACAACAAACAGCGCTGGATGGAGTATATCCTAAAATAAGTTCTTAAGCCAAGTCAGAAAGACAAATTGTTTAATTGGATGTTTCAGCTCATTTGTCTGATGTGAAAAAAGATCCAAACTAATGTTACTAATGTGAGTATGGGTCGATAAACAAAAATAAAAAAATCAACCATCAGTCCACAACAGGCAAGACTGTAAATTCACACCCCTAATCTTGACTCACCTTGCCCAGTATCTTTTTCCAGTACTGCCTCCACAGAATGACAGCGATCACAGCCAGCAGCAGCAGGATGATGCCCACCAGGCAGCCAATCAGAATCGCTGTATTACTGCTGTCGTCCTTGGCAACAGGAAGTCCCGCCCTCGGAGTGTTGCCACCAAATTCTGCATCTAAGAGGAGAGAAATTACGGGCGGAAATGTCAGACGTTTGTGTGTGCGTGAGCTTGATCGTCTGAAAAGCTGGTGTTATTTGTCAGTCTGATGTGAGGTGTGTAGATTATTATGCAACACCGTGTGTGTGTGTGTGTGTGTGTGTGTGTGTGTGTGTGTGTGTGTGTGAGAGCGAGAGAGAGAAGCTGGCATGAGCTAATGCACTATTCAGTCTGTGTGCATTAGCTCTTTCAGCACAGTCACGCACTCACTGGGGTCACACACACCAACATAGTTTCATCAGGCTTACTCAACATCTGATGGGGATTGTCTGTGTTTGTATGCTTTCAGTACGCCCTCTCATACCACAGGGCTTCTCAGTGCCCGCTGCTCTGAGAACAGAATGTGAACGCTGTTTTGCTTCAGCTTTGTAGTAAAATATTAATCAGAATCATCCAGTTATTTTTTTATTCCTCTCTTGAAGGTCAAATGTGGCGTGGTATTTGAATGAGGGATGGAACGGCACTAAACTCTGAAAACCACTTCAACAGGAACAAACAGCTCATTTAAAAAGACCAAAAAACAGAAACGCACGCCATATATGATGCGTTTGCGTATACACAAATATACACCTGCAAGCACGCACTCACACACACATTTACAAGCCAATGATTTACAAACCACAATGTGACAACAGAAAACAACCCTCATTCTCTCTCTCTCTCTGTCACTTCAACACCATGCGGGTAATAAATAAACCCAAACAAAGCCGTTTAAATAAAGCCAGTTACAAGGACAAAGCAGCATACACGTCACACAAAACCATTTCCAGCTTTTTAAAAAGCCTGGTATTGTTTAGCTGTGTAGAACAAGAGCCCCTGAAAAAAACATGCAGTTTGTGAGACCGCAGGAAGCCAAGTTGTTATTGTACATAAATATAATGTACTGTAGCTGTTAGTGTTTTTCCTCCAGCTGTATATCTTCAAACCCCGGGGACAGAGCCCAGTGCCAAAGCCTGCTCCTGCATTCCCTCCTCCATTACAGTTCATACTCTGAGCAGAGGGACAGTTCAAGAGGCTGGAGGAGGGCCAGAGCGAACGGAGCGAGCTCCCGCCACTCGGATCGTCCTCTCTGTCTGTTTTTGCGCTCTCACCTGACAGCGTCCAGTTACCAGTGGTGTCCATCGTGAAGGAGGTGGTTGTGTGGAGTTCTGGAGGAGCGAGGGATGGACAAAGGAGGAGGATGTGTGAGAAAAGAGGTGGTGAGGAGGATGATGAGGAGGAGAAATCACTGAAAGCAGGATTCTGGCTCATTTGGCTTTTTAGCCATGTAAATGAAAATCACTAAAAGTTTAACTTTTTTAATTGAAACTTGAGCAAATTGGCTTGATTTGAAAAAAACATGGGGAAAAAGGCAATGAACAACAAAAGAAGAGCAATTGGGAAATAGAAAGAAATTAGGAAAAAGAAAAAGACAATTACCATTAGTTTGCAAAAAATAAATAAACATTTTAAAGTAAAAAGTAAAAAAATGACCCTGAAAAGGTCATTAAAAAATGCTTAAAATTATAGTTATTTGGGTTGTCAAAAACTTTTTTTTTAATCTCAATTATTTGCAGAATTTTAATAGTTAATCACAATTAATAGCATTGTTTTTATCACGTTATTTTGCATTTCAAAACAGTTTTGAGGTCCATATTGATAAGATAAAGCAATTTTTACCAGATTGCCTTGATTAGGAATCAAATAACAGCACACTACTCCATAAAGTGGGCATGTTTTTAAAAGGGAGTTCCCTCAGAACCCATTTTTATTCTCATATCTTGAGGTCAGAGGTCAAGGGATCCCTGTGCCGTTTTTTCCATCGCCAAAATTTTTTCTGGATTTCTTGGGTATTCAAAGTATTCTTAAGCCCGGTGCAGTCTCTTGGGGACAGTAATGTTGGCTGGCGAGTAATACAATAAAACCAATTTTTTTTTAAACTTTATGTACAGACCTTAATTGCACTGTGATAACTGCGTTAACACTGGCCCTGATAATTTTGTAACAATAATTTTAAATGTCTAATTATGATGATTATAAATATAGTTTTGTTCAAACTTTTTTTCATTTTTATTTTTTCTAGTTTTTTTAAAAAAAAATTTTTTTTTTTTTTTTTTTTTTTTTTACATTTTTTTGAGACATTTATTACCAAAGTGCTCATTGCCTTTTTCCCTTTCTTTTTTAATAAATTGCACCAGCGTTCAAAGGTTGTAATACTTGCGAAAAGCAACTGAGAGCAGCACAAGGAAAATGATGTCGCTCCAGGTTTCAAAGGGTTATAACCAAACACAGCTGATAAAAAAAACTTAGAATTATAAATTAAAACATTTGACCTTTAATTTTAAGCCATATTTCCCTTGCCCTTTATGCACAATGAAAAGTGTAAGATTAGCATCCGGCACTGACTTTGGTTCAGCAAATGTTTGGCACAAAGCCAAAGGATTTCAGGGCTCGTGATAAAGAGGGAGGCGAGTCAGACATGGGCCTCCTTTGGCACTGCCTGCCTTTGGCTCTGCTTTAGACACATGGCTTAGACACACTGCCGACATGCTCACACTCATCACAACTGCAGAGAAAAAGACGAGCACAGAGACTAGAGGTGATGAGGGAGAGATCAGGGGAATTAGAGAGCAGTAATGTGGATGAAGCAGCGAGGTGGGTGACGAAAGGGGATGAGGATGGTTGGTGGAGAGAAAGATAGTAAATACACAAAGATGTTGAGGGTGAAGAGAAGGAAGAAAAAGAGGAAGAGGAGGAATAGCAGGACTCACCAGATGGGCCGGCGGTGGTGTTGGAGGAGCTGCGGCTCGTCGTGGGAGAGGAGGAGGTGTGGTTGACAGGAGGAGGAGAGGAACTGGTGGTGGGAATCTTTGGAAGATTCGGAGGAAATGAATCAGACTCTGTGACATCCTCCTCAAACGGCTCTGGATAAGGAGGAAAAGAGAAAGATAATTTAATAAAAATGAATCATGTTTTATATGTTTAGGGGGTTTCCGTAGGGCACAACACACCGTCTGGTTGTCCTCGGCTGTTGGGAAACGGTGGATGTGGTCACAGCTGGTTGTGTTTTAGTATTCATCCCACGAGATTGTATTCAATATGTTATTTTTGACTAATTTAAAGTCAAACTGAGGACTGACTCTGAATGATTGTGCACTGACAAAGTGTTACCTTGGCCAACTAACCATTGCTGCTTTAAAGGAGCAGTGTGAAAGATTGAGTGGCATTTAGTGGTGAAGATTGCAGATTGCAATCAGCTGAAATTTATCGTGATTAGAATTCTTTCGCTGTTCACTGTTCAGGTGTTTTTTACTGGGAGCTGAATTATCTGCAGAAGTCTCCTCTTCTCCAAAACAAACAGAACAGGTGATTTAAACCAGTAAATACACAGAAAAAAAGCACTTTTATGTTACAAATCAGTCATTCTCCTTTGCTTTTTGGCACACTGCAGATGGGCCGCAATCCCAGCACCCACCAATGCTAACCTCACCTTTTTTCCTCTGATAACGTAAGATCCTGACCGAAAAGTCAGATCCAGGAGTTGACTTTTCGGCAGAGGTCTGTTAGTCACCAAAACAAATGCACCAGGTGGTTTAAACAGGTAAAAACACTGAATAAAGCAGGTTCACGCTAAAAATCATTGGTTTTGGTTGGTGCATGTGACACATATTGTATATATTATTGTTATTCTTAGTTATGTTTATCTCTGTTGTTCACTGTAGCATTGCACATATATTCATATTTTTATATTTTGAACTTACATGCTAGTTTTACATATTGTATTGTAGCAAAAGGCACATTTTTATATTTTACACACTTAACACACTCAGCACATTCTACATATTTATAATTTAAATATCCACATACTATTTCTTATTGTCTATTAATGTATTTCTTTACATTTATATTTTTACACATTTTACATACTCAGTAGATTATACATACTTTTATTTTTAAATATTTACATATTAGTGCTAATTGCTTACTATTACTTTATTTCCATTTTATATTTTTACATACTTAATTCATTCTGCTTTTTATAATTCTCTATTCTGGCATCAGAGACAATGTAACAGACCACAATTTCCCCCCAGGGATCAATAAAGTATTTCTGATTCTGATTTTCTGATGCTGTTCAGGTACGGTGGTAGAAGCGAAAATGAGAATGGCCCAATTTGTTGCTGGTGTTTGGTTTGTCTGTTTGTTGGTGTTTGTTCTGTGCTACTGTAAAAACATGGCAATGAGATGGCGGACTCAATGGACGAGGACCCGCTCCTTATGTAGATATAAACCGATCATTCTAAAGGTAACGAAAACACAAGTCTTATTTTCTGGTGATTATACAAAAAAGAACCCATACTTATTATATTATATCCCATTTCTGCCAATAATAATAACATCAGCTGTTTTAGAGAGTTAGCCTGCTGGATTGTTGCCAAACTGACAGTTTGTCACAGAGGTAGAAAGATGTGTTCCTGGTGCCAAAGGACGAAATGTAAGTCCGCTCTGTCCCATATAAGAGTATTAGTGTGTGAGATTTAGTAGTTTTGGTGGTGTAAACTCTTGCAGCCATAACGCTAGCTCGTGTCATGACCTTAAAGCAGGCTACTGTTGATACTGGTACGACACTGCAGTTATTTATTACCGTACTGGCACAAGTCCAGCAACCAGACGTGCCACCTCAGGGTCAGTTCATTTTACCTACCTGAGTCCGGTGTGATTACTGAGCACTTCACTGATTCTTATCACGCTAAAACTGACAGTCCTTTTGAGTAGAGAGGACAGTTTAATTAGTCACAGCAACCTCAGATGGAGGAGAAGCAGACGAGTCCTCTATCTGACTTCCAATCAGATACACATTAATCCTATCTTCGCAGAAGATATCGAAACACCATTTCTGTTTGCTGCGTGGGTCCGTTTCAGCCAGTAAAAAGGTAGATAGAGAAGATAAGAAAACAGATACAAAAACAGGCATTTTAGCACTTTCTGATTCTGTTAAACTGTAAAATGAATAAGAGAAGCTATAAAGCATAAGTGACAGACATCTCAGTTTGGGGTTGCGCCATCCCCTATGATTTTTTTTATCAAGCACAAAAGGAATTATTTTTCTGTTGAAACCCTGCCAGAGTCTGGACAAGGGCCTTGACTGTGAAAAATCTGAACCCTTAAAATAAATTACACACACACACAGCAAGGACAGAAACTTAACTCTGAATATGATTCTGTCATCAGATTTCTCATCAATGTCACTCCATCTGACTTTTACTTTGTGCATTTTATGAATGCTGATTGGACTTACACCCACGGTACAACAAGCTTTTTCAGGTATCTCTTTTCATATTGTCTATATTTAGCTATTGTTTGAGCACAGCCAAATCTCTGCTGGACAGTGCCAGGCATAGTTGCTAGGATATATGCAGAGCCTCTATAGAAGAAACACTGCCTGTCAGAGCCATAGAAACACATACGAATCTAGAATTACCGCCTCGCAGTTGTGTGCCTCAGCCAACCAGTCAAGTTGCAGTTTCCATCCATATCTGTCCAGACTCATATGTAGACATCACAGTAGGCATATTTTCAGATATAGATATTGCTGTGAAGAAGTTACAAATTCTAAAATGTGGATGCTTAACACACATCTTCAACCCGGCAGTACAGAAGATCTCATTTTCCAGATGGACACTCAAGATTAGTGTCACCAGTTAAGTATCCGACCAAATGCCTCTCGTTCTGTCTTAAGGTGTTGAATAATAGCCAGAAAAATGTTTTTGCAGAACATTATGATGTCACAGTGAAGTTGACCTTTGAAATTTTGGACAAAAAATGCCATCACTTTTCATCACAATTTATGCTATAAGACATTTGTGTGAAATTTAGTCATGATTAGCGTATGAATTCCCTCAAGGCCTTCTTCAGATTTGGCACTGATGAGAATAAAAGAAACCCAGGTCAACGTGACTTTGACCAACAAAATCTAATCAAATCAATGTTGAGTCCAAGTGGATGTTTGTGCCAAATTTAATTTAAAAAATCCCTTAAGTAGTTCTTGAGATATCACAGCCATGAAAATGACATGAGGTCACAGTGACCTTTGACCATTAACATCTACTCACTTCATCTTTGAGTCCAAGAGGACATTTGTGTCAGATCTGAATTCCCTTGAGTCATTTTTGAGATATCCGTTCACAAGAATGGGACGGACAGATGGACGGATAACCTGAAAACGCCACCGACCACGGCTGTCGCTAGTGCAGAGGCATAAAAACTGATCACTTCCATATAGTTTTTAGTGATGCACGATAATGTCGGCATCAGTATCAGTAATGAAAGACTGGAATCAGCCAACATGAAGATTTTTGCTGATACAACAAACCTTTTTTTTTTTGATGTACAAAACATCAGTCCTAAGTTGAAGTATTTTTCTTATATTGCACAATAAATAAATATTATATATAACGAAAAACATTGAATTTCATGTTTTCATCTGCTGGTGGGCCATCACGATAAGAGTATGCATAATATGATGTTAATTCCACACCAGAAGACACTTGATGATCACTAACATTAACTGAGGAAAAAGTAGATATGTCTACATTGGTATCTGTTATCAGCCAAATGAGTTGTTAAACATCGGCATATCAGATAACGGCAAAATATCCAATATTGTGCAACCCTACTCGTTCTCTTACCAGAGAGGAAGGATATCTCGCTGATGAGCAGCCAGCGGTCAGCAAAGTAGAATTTGCAGCGGAGGATCTGAGCCGGCCGGCCGCCCAGCGGCAGGGAGATGGGTCGGGAGGAGGGATCCTTTAGATCCTCGAGGGGCACAGGCAGAGTGAGAGCAGGGGACCATGGCTGGAGGATGCCGGGCTTAAAAAGACACTCCACCTTGCTGAAGACTCTCACGCCCTGAGTGTGGCGGTTGTTACTGTGCACCTAGAGAGAGGAGACGAGAGAAGGGAACAGGAAAAACACAGGTAAAAAGATATAATCCTTTAATTATATACACACCTTAATTAACTCAACCCTCATGCAAACATCTGAAAGAACTCAAGAAAAATTGGGGCCTTAACCGTTCATCCATTATACAGTGGAGAGGTACGGAGAAATTCAGTTAAAACACAAAATTAATGACACATTCTCATCCTGTTCAACAGTAATTGCTTTGGCACGACTTAAGAGCTGAGCAGGACTACAAATTAACAAAATTAGAAAACAGGGAGGGAAAGAACGGATGCAAGAAAAGAAGGCATATGACAGAAGACCGATGGAGGGGAGCAGATGATATATCTTTCCTGTTTTCACAAGCAAGGAAAGGCCAAAGAGAAGAGGAATCCATAAAAGCTGATCTAATATATGAGAAGTCATTGTGGCTGGAAGGAGGAAGAGGAGCTTGAGGATACGAGAGAGGGATGCAGAGGATGTTAGGGTGAGCGAACGAGAGGTCAAAACTATAGCTCTGAGAGATTGAAAAGTAAGTAACTTTTTTTTCCCTGCTTAGAGCTAAAGGCTGCTCTGACAGGTTAGCTATTAACCTCACACTTACTGCAAGGCCAGCCACTCTAACCTAATCCACATGTTAACGCACACACACGAGACGCAGGAAGAACAGCTGCACCAGATGCTGAGCTGACATGTAACTGATTCTATCTGGAGGGGGACAGAATTGGGGGGGGGGGTTTGTTTTGTATGTTGGTGGTAGCGGTGGGGGTCTAATAAGTCAACAGAACCAAAGTAATTCACTACTCCTTTTGGGAAAACAGCTCCAATGACCTGCACAAAGCTTAATTTGAGAGCATAACACTGCATTCATTATGTTTTGCTTGTTTCATCATAAATCTAACCTACATTCGCGAGCTCCCTCTGATCTATTTGAGCTTGCAAAGAAAATGTTTTACATAAATTCCCCAAAGGACAGAGCTGGAGCTTTACAAAAGAAAATCTGAGTATGTTAAAGGCCTTGTAGGAAGTGCAGGTTATGACTGGCAAAAGGTCAAAGCGCAGATCTCCCTCTGAGAGAGTGATTAGGTGCAGGTTAAGAAACCACAGAGACAAGTCAAGGCAAAATTAGGTTCAGGTTCCCACTTTTTATTTATTTGACCTGTGTGTCTGACATATCCGCTCTGCCAGGCCAGCATAACGACGTATGTCAGCTGAGGTTAGTGAGGGAAAACCACAGGGGAAAAGGGCAAGAAAAACAGAAAAAAGCTGAGGAAAAACACCAGGAATACCGCTGGGGATGATTTAAAAAGGTAACTGAGAAACACTAGAATAATATTAAATATGTGGAGAAAAAAAAGCAGAGAGACAAAATCCAGAAATGTTGGATGTAAACCAAACCTCTAAAAGATTACTTGTCACTTTTTTTTAACACTGACTGGGGACTCGTGCTGTTCAATGTGCACATGTATAGGGTGAATCCCTCCCTAACCGACATTCCAACCGGCGTCCAAAGAGACAACACAGTTATAACTCAAACCGGGTTGCTTCATATTATTTTCCCCCTCTGTTGCTCCACAAACTAACCCCAAAAGCCACACAGACGCACAAACAGTCTGTGATGCAACTCTGTGGCACGCAGTGAGCTGAGCACAGACGCGCTGTCCCATGATAAACAATGGCACATTAAAACTAATTAAACGGCTGCAGAGCTATTCCGGTCAAAATGCTGCTTTACTGGTGAGATGGCAGACACATAACTGCTGCTGGGAGTTTGTTTCAGAGGTTGTACTGGTTGGAGCTGCAGAAAATTGCCAAGGAGTTTCATCAGTCGCAAAAAGAAACAATCAGCCTAATGTCCTGCCGTAATCACAATGACATGCTTGTCTTGTGCTAATGAGGTGATTAATTAACCAAATTGAGGTATTAATTAACAAACCGGTCTTTGTCTGCACACTTGTCGTCCCGCAACACATGGGAATCATTTACGGGATCTCATTTTAAAACATTGAGGAGTTATAAATAGTTAAATAAAATCACTTTCACTATTTCAATATGCAGATTTATGCATCAAGGTTCTCTAAAATCTAATCATTGCCACTGAAGAGGGAACAAGTGCTGCATCCAGAAAGTTTGCTTTTCTTAAAGGTGTGCAGGATTTTTTTAAAAAAAACCAATATATAGACTCATACAGAAGTAATCCCTCTGAATCATCACAAATGACTCACTTGAAGTATGTGGTGGTAAATTTATCTGCAATGACTCTACCCTCTGCCTGGATTTTCTTTTTTTTTTAATTATTATTTTGTTATTTTTTGGATGTTTGTGGGCTGCCTTTGGCAGAGGTGTGCAGCCTTCAGCAAATACCAGCACACAGGTGAGGTCAGAGCTTCATAAAAAGTTAGTGGCTAGACCTTATGCAACATGCATCCAAGATGAAGCTACTAAAAACTGGGACGCAGCACCAAAACAAAAGAGAATATAGCATGGTTAAAATAGCAAGCGGACAAAGCTCAATCCAAAACGAGAGTGAATCTGGGGTAGGCTTTCACTGGATCCATTCAATATCAGTGCAACAGTGCACCGCTTGACATATAACGGCGAGGGCAGGGAAAGCTATATAAATGGAGAGTAATCTTTCAGCCAGCAGCAGCAACCATGTAATTGTCAGCTGACAAAATAAACACTAACATCTGCCTACAGGGCAAAAGCCATGGTAGCTTTCCTAGTGGACAAATAATTGCCTACATGGACATTTATGTTCACAGCAGGATATTTTGGGTTGAATGACATTAATTAGTTCTCTATCTAATCAATCTCCCTTGACTTGTCTGTGTTTGTATGGGCCATGTGGTCATGGTGACATAAATGCCGCTCTTGCCACTGAAATTAAGCGGTAGATCTGGCACATAAATTAGCTATAATAACTGTCAAAATGTGTGCAGACGCCGCCTACTGAATGCACTGCAGGCATAGGCTGGAGTTGTAATGTCTGTTAGTCGCATTTACAAATACAAACTAAAAATTCCTGCACTGTATACCTTTAAGGTTCGTTTTTGGCACTTTTGCCTTTACTGGATGCATAGCGTTTCCTAGGAAAGCAAAGGCATGACCTACCCTACTCTTCCTCTGATTGGCTGTTACTCATTACCTTGTTGGTTTGGTTAGGTTTAGGCAGGAGGAGTGGGATGGGTTAAAGTAAGAATGTCAGGGTAAGCCAATAAGAGTAAGGCATGGTAGGGCGGGTACTGCCTTTGCAATGCTAGGAAACACAAAGTCGCTCACTGCATAGTTGACGGTTTAGATACAGACAGGAAAAATGGGGAGAGATGGAAAAGAAGTAATAATAATATTATAATATTGATAGGATTTATATAGCCTTTTTCTAAGTACTAAGATGCTTTACATAAAATACAACATAAAAATACAAAATACTGAAAAATGCATACATGAAATGGAAGAAGAAATACAAATGCAAATACAAAATCTGGCAGTTGAGAGTTGGGGAGGCAGAGGAAGACAGATATTTTAGGCTTTTTTGAAAAGGTGGGTTTTGAGTTAATTTTTAAATGAGTGGAGTGAGTCTGACCTTAGTCATTGTGCTTAAAAAGGTTGGATGGGGATTGCTGGCACAGCTTCACCTGCCTCCAGGTGCATGGAGAAGGAAAAAAAAGTCTAAAAATGTTGAAACTCCAGCAACACTTGTAAGATTTAGAGCAATTTAAAGTTGTTCTATATTTTATAAGTGTTGCTGGAGTTTCAAGCTGCTGAAAAAGTTACCCAAAGATGTAGAGATTCTGATGTGATAACAATGTCCTGGATAACAGTGACATTCATTTTCAACGCCAGAAAAACACGGTCGTCAGATCAGATACAGGATGAAATGAGAGTCTGGATGTGCACAGAACTTGACATCCTGAGGATTCTGTATAATCTTTGGCTTGTGGACAAACTCAGCCGCCTCGTACTCCACATCAGAGCATATTTTAGAAAGATCCCCGAAGACACAGACCGGAACCGGGGCTTTTAGCCTTGATGACATCTCTGATTTACAGGCAGCTCAATGCTGTCTGCGATTCCAGTGGGATAACAACGTCCTGCATAATAACGTCCTGCATAACCTTCTAGTATTCGTTTACACACAACAACACATGCACCCTCACGCAGAAACTTTCACCGCCTACCTGCATGTTGTGGAAGACACGTGGTTTCTCAAAGTGGAACTCAATATCCACGCTGCCTTGCCCGAGGGCCTCCCGGCTCCAGCCTAGGTAGTCATACCCGGGCCACACCCGTAACTCTTTAGTTTGTATGAAGTCGTCTCCACCAAGGACGCCGTCACAAAGCTGACCCAAGCCTCCAAACTGCATCCTGCATACACATAAACACACACACACACACACACACACACACACACACACACACACACACAGCACTGTATGGGTTAACATGTAGCTCTGTGCAGAAATAACGTTGTGGACTGCTTGTCACTTCCTATTTACAAACTTATTCATGTACTGGCATGCAACGATGCATAAATAAGAATATATACATAGATGTTAATGCAAACAAGCTGGCACACGTTTACTCACACACAAACTACACACATCTGCTACGAATACGTCTGGATTAAATCAAACGTATTAGCTCACCCACTAGCAAAACATTTCAGCCCCATTACCCACACAGTGTGGTCCCCAACCAATTCCTAGTTCACCCCTCCTTTGCCCCCTGCCAAAACATTACGGCCAGGAAACACATCAAATCCCCATGTAACTAAGAAAGAGTTAGTCTCTTTCGATTAGGCGGACACCAGAATAAAGTCTGACGAAAAGATTTGGCTGAGACTTCAGCACCAACAAAGTTGATGAGACAATTTTGGTATTCCACTGATCGCTCCATATAGTTGGCCATAAAACTTGTGAATGTTTATTGTGATCACATTTGCAAAAAAGCAGTGTTGCAATTTACACCCGAGGGCCGTGCCTGTTTCATCACGTATTTCCATGAAAGCGAAATACATAGGAGCAGTTTGTAGGAATGTATGGAGATGAGCTATTTACTCATACATAGAAATGAAAAAAAAAGGGGAAAAAAAGCCCGGGGGATGAATATCTTACCCTTGCTCTGTGCTCCCATCGTAGGTGGAGTCGTTAAGATAGACAGGCATACCAGACAGGTGCATGACGTGACCCACTGGAGCTGTGTAAGCCCTCAACCCATCTGAGTGACACAGAAATATGCAAAAATATTCAACGCAAGTCGAGTGATTGTTAAAACAAAACATTTTTTCTGTTTTCTATTTAAGAAACAGACATGCACAAGCTGCATATCAAACTTTTTTTTAATATATGAGGCTTTTCATTTCCATCATGAGCAGCCGCATTTTTACATTTTTTTTTAACAGCGAACATTAAACAGTAATCACTGCCGCAGGGGAAACGGCTACAGCTGTTTTTTGAAGTAGTAAAACAAACCAAGAGGTCGGCTGCTCGGGCCCGCTCAATCCCAGCCACCATTAGCCGGTGAAACTCAAGCCTCTCCACTCCAATATACAGCTAATCAGCCCGCTCCCTGAGAGCAGAGGTGACGTCAGCAACACGGACATCAGCCCGCTGCTCTGCTACCCATAATAAACAATGCTTCACATAGGATTTGCAGTATGTGGGCAGTTTTCTCTGTTTGCATATAAATGCCTGTCTGTAGATGTGGTTATGCACTTAGATGTGAGTGAGAGAGTGCAGGTCCAAACTGAAGGTAAAGCAATAAACACAGGAAAGACACTGGGATGCCATAATATTAGGGCTGTCTCCAATTCCATTTTTTGGGCACTGAAGCTTCTGTGAGGATTATCTGCAATTAACCCAAACTTAAAAAGGGGGTGATAAGAGAGGAGGACATCAGTTAAACCTGCATGCCAATTGGCATGCAGGTCACTAGCTGTAATAGCTAGGAAAAATAATATTTAAGGACTGTTCCTTATTTATGCAGGGGAAGAGAGTGGTGGTAAATGGAGGAGGCATGTCAAATTATTTTTTAGGCACTGGGGAGGGACTAGGGAGGACTTCTGGCATCACAACTTTAAGTGGTTGCATTCTGTATTTATTTTAAATAACCTCAAAATCTCAAAACCAGCAAGAGGGTTAAAACAGAATTGTCTCTAAAATTGCCAAAATTTTCGACACTTCTGGACCACATCATGAATAAGATCGTCTGTTTCATGTAAAATGTCATTGAATACAAACTGTTTATTATATTAGACGGCTGAGCTGCTACTTACAGTTTTCAGGTGATTTGTCAGGATTGTTGTAGATTTGTGATATATCAGATTCCTCTGGCATATCTGGCTCTTGACAATTTGGGGTCATTTTCACAAATTTTGAAACTATTCCAAACACTATTTGACATCTTGGTGGTGTATCTGTAAGCCTGTCACATGTGGTCAAACTGTCCCAGTTTCAGTAGTGCTGAACTGCTGGTGACTGACGTTAGATGGAAGAGAGTCACAAAACTATCAGTGAGTTTAAACATCCTTGTCTGTTCCCACACATTTTCAGCAATGAATTTTAAAAACCTTTCCATAAGTTTTCCTGAATATACTTTCCCATAGTCTTGACTATTTACATAGTTTAGAATGCCCATATAGTAATACAGCCATACATTATTAAACACACACCTCCACCGGGCATTTATGGATCAGCAACTGCTTGCGCATGTCAACTTTACTCACTTGATATAAATTCCGACCATCAACTCGCTGCATATGCAAACTGACCAGACCAGCACATGCAATTACTTGCCAGTTTGGTCTGTAGGTTTAACAAGATACTAGTGACTTACAATGGTCACACAGTGTAGCATTAAATCTTAAATCAGATACAGAGGGACAATTTTTTGCATGGATAGATGGATAGAAAATAAAGTATCTGAACTGTGGTTTTGACATTGATTACCATAGCAATGATCAAAGTTTTAAAGCTTCAAACCACTTGGGTCAGACCTGCATAATATCTTGTACAGGGTGAGACGAGAGGCTGACTGTGCGTAAAACTTGACATTCTGTAGATCCTGTATAATCTCCAGCTTGTTGATGAACTGAGCTGCACTGACTCCACAATAGAGCATATTTTACAGAGATGGTCTCCCTGAAGATGCAGACCAGGAACTGGGACTTTTAGCTCTCTGTGACAGCTTTGATTTACAGGCAGCCTGATGCTGTGTGAGGGAGGTGGATTGGGCAGACAGGAGGTGAGCCAGTCATAAATACTCAGCTAGTCAGTGTTGTGCCTCAGGAGACGTGGAGACCAATACCATTCATCACTGTGTGGCTTCTTTTATCCGTGCAAACCACAGCGGGGTTGTTAATTTGATGCAATGCCTTGAATCAATCCATGGGACGTATGGCGAAAACACACACTCGAAATCATTACAATCAAAAAAAAATCCCCCTTTTACCATCAAATGCAGGAGCAAATGGTGCCTGATAGCCGACTGAGCCACCTTCAACATTTGAGATGTGATCTGAATTATCAAGGTCTGCAGGGCATGCCTCAGAATATACAGAACAAATGAATACCTAAGTAACAAAAGCAGAGATATTTTGTATCTCTGTAGTCTCCCCGTGTCCCTCACACCCTTGAACACAAACACTTACCGTTCCACACACAACCATAGAGCTCCACTCGAAGGCAAACACTCATAACCCGGTCAGCCAGAGGGTAGATGCGCACCATGCGGGCCACGATGGGAGGGCCGAGATCTTTCAGCACAACATCATAGGTGTTCTCATTCCCTGACACCACCTTGGGGAGAGACATACAAATATTCAATCACACAGTACATTGCTCATCTCCCCTGTTATCTGCAGGGTTGAATGAATCTTGCCAGAGGGCTCTGATTTTTTATTCAGTGTGTGTCTTCAAATTCGATTAATCTAAGAAGAGCTCAAATGAACTGACTTTTTCTTTAATACACAAAGGTGTAAAGGGGGACTGATTTAGGGTTGAGCCTCAGGCAGTTTTTGTCGGCGCAGTCGACACCCAAAGATTTACGTCGGCTTTGTGATTTGTGAATGTTGTCACTTGGCAATGATCTGAAATAATAACTGAAAGGGGAACACAAACAGCGTGATTCCTTCCCTGAAACATTGGCTGTTGGAGGTCTTGATTCCCGTGTTATCTTGTTGTAAAATACACGCTACAGAACTTAGAACCAAAGAAAAAAATATTGGAGATTTACCAAAATCAAGATGACTTTGTGTGCACAATGTGAGACATTAATTTCATAGTGCTGAAAACACACAAAAGCAGCCTGCTTTGCCTGAATAGAAAAGTTAGAAGCCAAAGTTTAGCTGGAGCAATGCCAAACGGCTCCACTTGCCAATAAATAATAAATAAATCAAATGCAGATGAATAATACAGCCCTCTGTGTTTAACATGATATTCATATTAAACAGCCACGGGATACTGAACTGTTCCCTATCAATAATTGAGCCTCAACTTCAACTTATTAATGTTCCTTGATTCCCCCAAAGCTCATTTCATGACTTTCAAATTGCCACTGTCGTCCATCTGAGTATACATGAAAGAGACTATGAGCTCAAGCTCTGTTGTAATTAACAAAACACAAAGACCCCGCTTACTTCCTGGCCCCAGCGGTCCTTCCAGGTGATCCATTTCACTCCGTCTCTGGAATAGCTGAGCCGATAACTGCGAGCAAACTCCTGCCCGAGCCCGTCTGCATGACGACCCTGAGTACCAACCAGAGCCAGGAAGTGAAGTTTGTGTAGATCTATCTGCAGGGGACAAAAAAAAATACATAATCAAAACATGTATCACTAACATGCAAACAGATTAAGATACAGATAAGGTAATGAGGTTGAGAAACTATAGAAACAGAGTAAGAGTGAAAAAGAAGGTGGCACACTGGCCAGATATTTTTCTAGTTTTTGCAGTTCTATTATTTATTCCATCCTACAAGCACAACTGATCTTTATTCCTGGTTGAGTTGCTAAGCTGTGTAGCTATTTCCTCTGTGGCTGAGTTATGTTAGCACAATGAGCACATGTGGGTAAAGCACACACTAACCTGCTAAAAGACTTATGGTAACTTCAGTAGACACACACAGTCATTATTCACATTCTTAATTTAAAAAAGACACAATCCATTTATTGACTCTATGCAACTATCAACCAAATGTTTGTTTAATGCCCTCCCATCCATATTACCTGTTGGTCATGAGTTTAAACTGCCAAACAGGAAGTGAGAGCCTCCAATGGGCTCTAACTGGACTCGGACTGTACCATTTTGAGTGTAGTGGAGAGGGGGGTTTTATGGTCCCTATCTCCATCACTACAATAACCATCTACATCATTCAAAATACATATGAAAAGGATTAGCAAAGAGTTATGGCACTGCGTAGATTTCATTGTAAACATAAACATCCATATAAATTGTGCATTTTTATCAATTTGGTGTTACTGCTAAGTCTTAAAACTGATGAATTATGGCATTTATTTATTTATTTTTATTATGACTATTGCTATTTAATTGGGGAGGTAGATTAATAAGTAGAAACAAATGGATCTGCACACCAAGTAGCTCCCGTTGGAAGGATTTTTATGCTGTGTAACATGCCTGGCTCGAAACGTTAAAGTATTAAAATTCTTCTGCTACTTGGTATGCGGATCTATGTGTTTCTACTTTGCCAGATATTTCTTCGACCAGTGTGTGTCTGTTTTTGTTTGTTTGTTTTAAATTTTTGTTTTTCTGTTTAAACTTTGTTTTATTTACTGTCTTTTTATATAGAAGGACACCACATACTTTATATATTTTCTAGTAGAATTCTTTTTTCACTGAGTACTTATACAGACAATCCTAAAATACACATATGCAAGGAACTATACTGCCCAGGAGGCAAAAACTGGAAAAAAAAATCGATATGGACTGAGCTACTGCTGCCCCACATACACTCACATATTTGCAAATAAACTAAATTGAACAACTTATATTTTCAATACTTAACTTACTAAATTATGCACTGTCTGTGGTTTGTCTGTAGGAGGAGCTTCCAGTTAAAAAGTGAGGAACAGAAATTACTCAGAGGGAGTTCATTGTTGACACTAAAGTTGGTTCAGTTCAGGTGCCGACCTGCTGCAAGCTTGCTGCTAGCTGCCCAACAGCCAGAGGCCTGGCCTACCTTTTGTTTTGTTGATTTATGGAGCTCTCACCGCCTTTTTGGCTCCAGCTTCATAATAAGTGGGCAGGTATCTTCTCATTTAACTCTCAGCGAGAAAGTAAATAAGTGTATTTCCCAACAGTTCAACATAGCTGTTACAAATCAGTCTAAAGCACAGCCTTGAGTGGATTACAACAGTTACTCAGAAATCATTGAATTAAAATGTTGTTTAGAAGTAGTCTAAACAACCTTTTGTATCAGCTTTATACTCATGAAATAAAAATGGAAATTTTAATGGTATTCTTTGAATGAACAATGCGATGATTATACAGAGCACGTATTCCAATGTAACTGTGCAAATCAGAGCAGAGTAAACTGAGAGTCTGACCTGAAGGTATTCTGATCCGCTGGGGTAAACAGCTCCTGAAGGACACCACGCTCCATCCCCCTCTCCAGTACTCAACCTGAGAGAAACACAGACTTTTTAATGTTTGATAACAAAATGAGAAAGAAAAAAAAAAGCTTCCTATAAAAAGTTTAAATAAAAACTGAAAAGTTCACTAAATCCCAGTCCCACACCCAAACATTCACATGCAGAGATACAAGCACACCCACAACAAGACTGACTACATCAAAACCCACAGTGCCGGCAGCACGCAGACGTACAACTGAGAATTCAATACAAACAGTCCAACCCTCCTCTACCACCATACATATTGACTCTGCAGCATCACGTATAAATGGGGCAATGTTGTGTGAAAGAGAGAAAAACTTGGCTATGGCTAAAGGCGCACAGTAGAAAGAGAGGGGCTGCAGGGAAATACAGAGACACAAGAGATGAAAGGAGCAGAGTGAAAGTTACGAGCTCCTCAAATCTAACAACAAGATCTGGTGCAGAGCGTCAGGACCAATCTTTATTCGCTGCTTCCCAGGCCTGCCACGACCACACACATGCACCACTAAAAAGGATTTTCACTCAGTGTGACCTTCCTCAATCCAGCTTGAGAAGAAAAGCCCATACTGCCACCACATATTGGCCACATGAAGACCGCATACTTGGCCTGGTGTGTCAGTGACGTCAGCTCGACTCGTATGGGGAGCTTTAAGAACAAACGCCAGGCCACAACCACGCTCTGACCACTGTGGGGCTTCTCTCAAAATGAAAGCTGCTGCTCAGACCGCCAAAACAAATCACTATACCAACTCGGTCACACTGACAGTGGCGCTAGTATTTCAATCAGTCCCCTCGGTGAGTGAGATCATGCAGCCGGAAAACCACGAGATGATATCAACACATTAGTGCTCCACAAAGTGATGGAGGGAGGAGAGGATGAGGAGGGAGAGAGGAGGAATGTGGCTGGGCAGAGTTCAGTCCACCATGCGCCAGCCAACAGGATTAACATTACAGCGTGCTGTTCTGCCAAGTACCTCATTTTTCTCCCATTTCTGTCCGCCTTCTACCTAAATACCAGCCAACGATCATCGCTCTCCTCTTGTTCTCAATTCTTTTTCCCCCTCCTGCTTTTCCACCGCACACAAACATGCTGATATTTCACTCCCGCAGAGTAACAACAAAGACAAATACCTACCAGCTCTGCATCCCACCCTTCACCCAACACCTTCCTTCAAACCCTGTTTGCAAATTAATTTTACTCCAGCTTTCCGAGCAGCATTACAACGATCCACCTTTCACTTGTTTTATTTTTTTCTCCTACGTCCACTGTTTTTTCTCTCAGTGTCTCCCCGACGTCTCTTAAAAAGAGCTCGGGATAATAATCATTTCCACATGGTTGGACAGTCAGCCAAGTGACCCAGCCCTTACAGACCAATGGAGACAAATGAACACACACGCACACGCGCACACACAAACACACACACACACACACACACACACACACTCTCCCGAATGCATGGCTTTAGTATGTTACAGGCCTAACTTGGCTGTCATGAGTCTGACCTCTCTGCCAGACAGACAAGGTGGTAATATAATTATGGAGTGGGTTTTACAAAGACACACTCTATCATCTTCTGTCATAATCTAATAGACCTCGGACAAATGACTTGAGCTCGGTGCCAACAGACTGAAAAAAGAGGCATCAGATGAACACATTAGTCCACAGTGACATGTGTTTCTGTACTATAATATGTTATTCCGGTGCTGTTGCTTGACTTAAGTTTTGCTCAAGTAGATACAGATCACTTAATCTGAAGTACAGTGATATCAGTAGTTTGGAGTCCACTCGGATTAAAGTGAAAAGGCCAGTGTGACATCCTGACCCTTACTGTTTCAATGTCAACACTGATAATGTAGCCTGATAAACAGACAAAATTACCAGGCTATTGAATAATCCTATCAAGTACAAATCATTCAAATGGCTGTTAAGTTTTCCTTACAAGAAACTTTCTAAATAAATGACTGAAAGAGTACAAGCCACATTTAAAGGGCTATATCTGTAGTTCTGAATGTTTTAATGCCAATAACATACCATCACGGCTTATTGTTTTACAAACCATAATGCAAAGCTTTGGAGGTTTGAGTATACTTTCAAACTTGTTTCCTTTCATCTTTGTTTGGAGTGAACATTTACTTGATGCAACAGGGGTGGGCGACACCAAATCTTTTCATTCAATATGATACTGATACATTTTGTTACAGTTTTTAACAATACCACAACTGACCATTTCTTAAATGAGTATGTGATTTTTCAAGAATCCAAAAATGTCATTGTCCTTTAAGTTAGATATCATCTTAACTGGGACAAAACAAAAGTCTAGCAAGTTATCCCCAGCTGAAATTTGGTTTAACTTTTCACTTTGCTGCTGTGATGTAAACATGTACTCCAGGGCGTGTCTTCGCACCATGACGTCACTGTTAGGCGTGGTTACAGGTGCAACAGAGCAACATGATCGGCCTGCTGTTATTCTTAAACCTTGTTGCGGTTCACTTTGACCCATTTAAGAATTTGTGAATCTCTGGAAAATATTTTAAAGCAATATAATATATGTTTATATATAATTATAAATCCCCCCCAAAAATGTCACCATATAGGCCTATTTAAAAAAAAAAAAAGACATGATCTGAATAACACCATTGCATTTAATATTGATTGAATTGTTAGTAATTGTATTAGTTATGAGATACAAACAATGTTTATTTGGATTGTTCTGTTTTTTTGGATGATTAAACATGACCCTAGTCACTCAGGAATACTCGGGCTGTGATGACAAATAAGCGTAACAGGAGGTTTAAGAAGATTAAAAGCTTTTACACTGTAACCACACAAAGTGCAGGAAAGGCAGCTTGATTACTGTGTTAATTACTTTCCACCCTGCGCACACACTCACACACTCCCCACCTTCCATGTTTGGCCTCAGTGGAGTCTGACCAGGCGCTGGAGGCGGTGATGTCAGAGTCTGGGATGGTGCCATCCTCCATCCCCAGGGCATAACGGCACTGAGCTGCAGGGGGGAACAGACAGGAGAGAAAGACAGATAAAGAGAAAGCAGGAGAGAGAGACGGGAGCAACAATCTCATCCGTATGGAGCACATGTCCGAGGGAAACTTAATATTTCCATTAGAGTGTCAGCAGCCATCATTGGTCACGGAGCATAATGTTGTTATGTCATCTCTGGGAAAACTTCCGGACTCCATGCTTCATAACTCACACAGACACTGAGAGGAGGGAGAAAAATACCAGACTCTACAATAAATTGTTCCTGTCCTCTCTTTTTTTTTGTTTTACAGAATCTCTCAGGGTAGACTCTGTACTAATGAGTTCATGTAAAACGTAACGCCAGTGTTTTGCATCACTTGTTCCCGCAAATCCCCTTTGTCCTGTCAAAAGTGACAGCATCAAAGACAGTCATTAAAATGTGTTTGTAAAACAGCAAATCAAGTGGCCCCTGGGAGACACTGTGACCCGTCTTCTGAGACTACACCTTTCCTGTTTCTTTTTTCCTTTTGTCTTTCCGAATGGTTCCCCATCCCACACAAAGCCACCTCCTCGGGGCTCAGGCGATCCCGCACAGCCCCTGTTCCAGTTACCACAGCTCGGGGATTTGCAGGAAGAGAACAAAAGAGGGAGAGAAACCAAGGGCGAATGAAAGAACACAGACAGGTCTCAGATATCTGCGCTGACTCCAGTCCAGCGACAGCATTATCAAATGATCCAGATAGTGTGGTCCCAGGCAGGGATTACCCAACGACCCAGCTATCCGCTCTGAAGTCAGTCATCAGGAGGAGACGGTGGCGGGGGTGTGTGGCTGTGAGGGAGGGTTTGGGGGAGTGATAAAGTGGAGAGGGGTACCGGGAGTGATATGGAGTGGAGGCTGGGGGTGACAGAAAGAGGCGGGGGCGAGGTGGGCATCTAACTCAGTTTCTGTCATTGAGTCAGCTCACAGGAATGTTGGGCTGACTGACAAACCCTAAAAACCCCAACCGGTGCAGCAGACTCTCTCTCTCTCTCTCTCACACACACACACACACATACACACACACACATCATCATCCACACCCTGCAGACAGGTGCCCATTTTATTACATCATCATCATCACGCATCATCACTCAACAACCCGCTCTCTGTAATCTTCTCACCGCTCTGTCTCCGTCGCTCTCTCTGTGTCCTCTGCTTTCACTTTCTCTTTTTGTCATTTTTCATAAAACGTCGGTCCATGCACTTAACCTTCCTGCTCACGCTGTCAAGATTGATTCAGTTGTTTCAACGGGACAAAGCATGTGTTTGTGTTTGCGTGTCGCACCACAGTCTGTTCATCTGTCTATTCTCTTCTCCATCAATCTAGCTACATATGTCTCGATAAATCAGTCTGACGTTCAACAGACAATATCGCCATCACAAGAGCTATGCTGCAAGCATTCCTAAAAATAACTTAAAAGGATACTTTGATGAGTTTCAGACAGATTTTCTATCATAAGAATGTGGGCAGTATGTGAAAATAAACTGTGGTAAGCTTCACTCCATCTTACCAACAGCTAGATCTCTCCGCTCATCTCTCAGCTCAAATCACATCATCAAGTGGATTTTTGTTGGCACTAGAGCTGTTGCTCAAACTGCAAATCGTACTTCTGCATATTCATATGCCCGCCACCACAGATGCAAAGAGTAAAGGAGCAGATTGAGAGAGAGAGCTGCCCCTCTGTCTCTCTCTGAAACTCATGTCAAAGCGTAAACCTGGGCAGTGCTTATCGAGCATAAACCAAGACTCTGTTACTGGATTGACGATTTCTTGCCTGAAATGTCTTCAGAAAAATTTTAGTGTACTGGTTGACTGTGATATGACAATTTGTGGATATGAAGTGGGCACCAGAATGTTTCCTTTATAGTGGAAATGGAGGCTAAAATTCTGAGCTCAAGCGGTAAAATGAAGCAGCGCTGATCAAATATAAACCAAGATTCTGTTATTGCTTTGCCCATTTCTCTTCTCAGATATTTTAAGAAATAAATTTGAGCTTACAGTTGATGTGTAATTCAAGATCCTGTTGTTAAATGTCATCGCTCACATAACATCACCCACCAACAGGAGCCTTTATTGGTATAATGCAATGCAGTGCATTCTGGTAGCTGTAGGTTTTCTACCTCTTGAATAAAAGTAAAAACCACAGTCCTTTTTCTCTGTTTTCTCTTGTCATGTATCACCAATTTCAAAAAATATTTGCATCCTTCTACTGCATAGACTACCTGGCTTTATGAAAAGAACATCTTTCCAGCAGTGAAATCCTTTTTTTTAACGATTAACTTATAAAATAACTGACCATTAGGGGTGTATATCAAAAGTTTAACTGCAATACAATATCGTAAAAATTCTTTGACAACAATATGATATTCTCTGATATCACAAAGTCTGCCTCGATACAATTTTGATTTGATTTAATTCAGGGGATTGCAATCAGTATGAGATTATATCAGTAAATATCCTTATTCCTTACTGTTTCCTTTACTTGGAAAAAAAAATCCTGCCCTACAACAGTCTGAACTGAGCTCATATTCCCAGTTAGTGGGTGAACACTAACCTGTGGTCATTTTTCTGACACCTCCTGCTTGTCTGCCTGGCGCTAGGCTGCTCGGACTGTCTGAATGTTGAGGACGGAGGTGCACTTGGATGGAAATGGTGACGCAGACGTTCCATGGATATTTTAAAATAAAGGCATTTGTTAAAGATGATGATTTGTATTTAACTTTGACTATTGAGTCTATATATCAGTCCAAGTTCTTGTATTGTTACACTCCTAGTCATGTATACGGAAATAATTAAAAAATCCAAACATTTGATGGATCCAGTTTCACAGATGTTAGATGTGTAAAAACTAAGTGATGAATAAAATATGACCAACATATAATCAAAAATAACAATCACTACTCTGCAGCCTTAGTCTCATTCATATTCTAGCTGCTGCAGTCAGAAGGTCGATCGCAATGCAAAGTCTCCTCTGCTTTCACCTGGTTGGCTCTCATTCAACAACCCCTCATGCGCTCCTTGCCCGACATTTTGACTGACACTTTCATGAGCTGCCTGTGCATTAGCGGTCTTGACGAGCCGAGGGGGGTGGGTGTTGGGGAGGAGGACGATGGGGGGGCCACCCTGCTATCTCATTCTCCTATTACACACGACTGGCTGGCAGACGGGGAGAGGACACAGGATAGCCTGTTGATAGCGGCCGGAGAATGAGCCTTACTGATCTGAGAATGTGAGGAGAATGTCGGAGCAGCAGGAAGGACGATTGCTGTGCCCGTGGACACAAGGAGGAGACGGAAAGCGGAGGGTGAGGGCTTGGTAATGCAATCATGTCTGAGTTTGTGAGGATAAAAAACAACCTTGAAATATGGCAACTGCTGAGCTGTTTCAAGTGTGACAGTATTTCGGGGGAAACAACAAAGAAAAAAAACTGTGGGGAGCAATTTATCCATCATCACTTTAGATGTTTCTTTGTTGCATGTGTGTATAGGAAATCCTACCTGGGTTAAAGTGCCACTCGTGGTCTCCTAAAGACGACACCAGCGCCACCAGGACTGTGATCACAGTGACAGGAAACAGCCGCAGGGTTGGCAAGGCCATGACAGCAGCAACACACCTGGTTACCTGTCCGGAGACACACTGATGTCCACAGGCATACCTGTCAAAGAAAAAGAAACATTTAGATTTACATCCACTTTAGCATTCTTGTCTTGTTCAAACTGCAGCAAACTCCATCAAACCACAAATTAAAAAAATATGTATTTTCACACCCAAATACATTACGCATGCACACATACAGTTCTTGCCTGAGGCTGCTGAGCTCACAGGCTCACCATCTCTGTCGATAACTCAACTCCCTCAATGAAATCCTCACAGTCGAAAGCACGCAGCGTGTCTCGCAGTCATTTGTTTCTCTGCGTTTTGCATTCCGAGCTCAGGCAACGGCCCAAACCCCAGAGGAGCAAGCACAAAGCCATATAACAAAGGCCACTTTCACACACTAATTTGTTTTTCTCTCTGGCAGCAGAATGCCGTGATACAATAATACTTTCTTCAGAAAGGGTACAAACAGCTTGGTAATTGAAGATGGTATAATTAGCCGGCCCCATTTACTCCCAGAGAATTTTTTATTCATCTTGTATTTGAAACTGATTTTCGAACCCACTTTCCCTTAATAGCGCGGAGCATATGTGGAGCACCCGGTCGGAGATGCTTGTTTGAAATAAATAACAAACAGATGAAGCTGTAAGGCAAGGGAAATGAAAGCCAATGAGAGAGACAGAAGGACAGATGTCAAAGTATTTGTGTTAATGGGGACACAAATATAGTCTGTGCTAGGTCAGTGCAAAGTAAATGAGCTACTTACAACGTCACATCACAGACATTTTGCATGTTTCCCTGAGTGGGTTCTTAAAACACCTCCAACCAGTAACCTATCTATTAGGTACACCCAGATGAAACTAAAACGGTCTAAAGGCCCAGACACACCAAAGTTGGGCAACAGTATGAGACTGTATGAGTAAATAGTCTCAGTATATACTGCAGTGTAATAATGTAATAATAATTTTGTTAAACCATGTTTTACAAAATTATTATTACAGTCAGTTACAATGACCCTTAAAGAGATGAAAAAAAAACGAAGGGCTCTTTTTAAGTTAAAAAATGTTATTACTATAATTGAAACTCTAAAACATTTTTTAATCAATTGTATGTGTTAAATGTGTGAAAATGACAAAAATAAAGGTATCATGTCCTGTCATGTTGCATTTTTGTATGATAACTTTCATACCACGGTATACCTTGAAAATTATAACACTTGATGCGAAGGTGGCGTTGCTCGCCTGGCAAAAACGGCAAATAAAGTCCTCTAGCTCCACGGTTTTCTTCCACGATATGCAGCTCACTGAATATGTGCAAAACTGTTTCTCCCGCTGGCCCCACCAGCGAGTTCCTGGTCGTCTCATAGACTTTAAATTTCGACGACGTCACTGATTTTTAAATGGCATTTCTCCTCCTGAGGAAAGCTTTATAAATGTAAAACCTCAATGGAACAAAAATTAAGAGCAGAAAGTCATGAGTGAGCTTGTCTGCAGTTTGAGGAGTCCTGTCAACAGTTTTACAGACGTTTCTTTTACAATAGTGGCCTTTAATGAAAATCATTGTTGGGTCGCCAGGCATTTTTCTTTTTACAATACCGCAAGCGGTCACTGGAAAAAAAAATGGAAGCACAGTTGAGCAGCTTTCCTGGGGGCCTGAAGTTAACCAGTTGGCACATTAACATCACAACATGATGTTGAAAGAACACAGCCTCTTGACTTCAGTTGTTTGTTTGCTTTCCTCACCTCCATTTCTCTTCTCGTCCTCTGAGCTAAACTGCTAATCAGAGGGATTTTATTCACCAACAGGCTCCACTGGCTCCGCCGCTGCTTTAACATGCTGAATTGGTATAAAAGCAGGCGACAAGGGCCTACTAGTGCGTGACACAATGCAAGAACAAGGGCGACAGACGCGCACCAATGGCCCGACATTGACCAATGGCTGACTGTCGGCTTGTTCTTCAGCTCTGAAGCAAAAGTCCTACAAAACAAACTCCCCTCCAGACAGTTATAACATTCAGTCTCTGTTGAAACAGCTGAAGAGAGGTGTTGATACAACTTAATGATCATTTTGGAGGATACAGAGATGTGTTTCTAATACTTAGACTACCCTCATATTAAAATGGTGGACATTAATCTTAAGAAGACCTCAGTATGATGCAGTACACTCATAACCTGGCATATACAACATTTTTAAAATGACAGTATATGTGATATGTGATGAAGAATATATGAAAAATACAGAAATAGTTACTACAATTCATTGCTCCATCCCTCGTGCATATTTCACTTTTAAGATGTGTTCGAGGAAGACTTCCAGTGGTGAAGCAAGAGGGAGGAAAGAAACCTGCAGATAAGTGGAAGTCTTAAGTGGGAGTGACAGCTGGGAGAGACAGAGAAGCCAGGCTGTCCTCCCTGTGGACCCTCTGTGTTTCGGCTTCATCTCTGACTAGACTGGGACAGGCCGACAGCTGACACACAGCTGTAGTGACAGAAGATCGGAGGAGGGGGGAGTTGGCGAGGGAGTCTAGGAGGGGGAATGTATGGAAACAGAGTGAATAGTAGAGTTAGCTCAGGCACACCAGGGCGGAGACGCTGGAACAAGAGCAGCGATGACATGGGTACATGTGTGTGTGTTTGGGAGGTGGTGCAGAGAGGGTGACTTATGGCCTTGGGCGGTGTGTGTATGCACGGGTCCGTGTGGCGCATATGCGGGCAGAGAGGAGGGACAGCCAGCCAGTGCAGCTGTCCTGAATGGCAGACACAACGCAACCGATACACAGTGCATGTGTTCCAAATGGGGAGAGAAAGAAAGTCTGAGATCTCTTTTTTCCTTGCAGAAAAAACAACCCAAATTGTCCAAATGAGTAAGTATGCCAGATGACAAAAAGCTGAAAAATTGGGCTTACTGGACTGAGCTGCGTGTGCAAAATCAGAGCTGAGAATCTGATGACTGAGGCCACAAAACACCATAACAACCACAGTGATATCAACAAACATTATTCTCAACAGTGTCTCATCCCCGTTTTGTCAATGAAGCTGTGGAAACAACATTTTTATCCAACACAACACAGAGAGATCTCTTTAAAACAGCAGAAGACAAATGCTTTTGGCGAGCAGGAGCAAAAGTGGCCACGGCCATTGGAGAACATTGTTGTCGGAAAAGTCAAGTGGTGTTGAACAGCTGTGGTTAGTGCTCAGAGAGAGGCAGAAGGAGCCGCTGTTTTCTGAAGGAGGCAGCACAGTGTGGAGCCCAATCTACACTCTCACATTTTGTCTCGACTAATCCATACGCAGCACTAATGAATATGAGCAGCTGCTGTTTCTGTTCGCACAACAAAACACAACTGACAAGAGAGAAGCAGAGTCAAGAGCAGAGAGACACGCAGGAGACGCGCTGGTAGTTAGCAGCCATTGCATCATTAAAGATAGTTTGCCAGAGTCTCTATAACTAGATTGCTTCAGTAAAAAACTGGCAGGATCGCCTTGGCACTGGTCAATGTCTTTTTTAGAGAGAGCCCCTCGCGTTGGAACCAAATGTTTGCATATGTTAATTTTTCCAGTTGTATAATAAAGCCGCTCAAAATGTCAGCAGTGACCTCAAGGATTATTCAGGTGGTTTTGCATGTTTTAGCCCATTAACTGTAAATTGTGTAAGCATCACACCACTGCTGAAAACTTCATAACTTGTTGGCTTTTCGTGATTTACTGTATTCCAGACAGCCATTAATTTAGGATTGTGTCAGTGGAGTAAAAAATCAACTTACAGCAACTTGAAACCTAAGAGAGGTAATCAATCAAAACCGTTACATAGCCAACATTTTTTTGGTGTATAATCAACATCTGACTCTCAAGAGAGCTGCTGAAAAGCAATATTTCAAAAGCCAAGAACTAGCAAACTTACAATGTGCTTTTCACAGCGATTGGTTATTATTCAGTTTTAATTTGGAGCAACAAATCATTTGAAGGCCATGATTCTTGGCAGCCAAACTTAGTGATTTTGGTTTAGAGCTGCTGGAGAGGGATGGAAATTACACACTCAGTCACTCTTCGTCCTGAAATATCTAAACAACTATTGGACAGATTGCAATGAAATGTATACAGACATGTATTGTCCCAAAAGGATAAATTTCACTGACTTGATCAGATCAGTGTTTCCCCTATAGTTGTACAAGCCTGGCGGGCTGCCCAACCAATGAGAACAGGTAAAAAAAACCAAACTTTTTAATGCCAAATATCCATTCATTCAGAAAATCAATAATTTGTCTTTGTGGCAGCCTGTTCTGAAACATAAGTCCACCCCGGTGCCATTGTCTGGGAAACTCTAGACGTGATGTGATTGCCACTGCTATCAGAGTCTCTTTAAATGGGATGCAGGTTCGCTAAGGTGAGCTGTGTTTCTTCTTCCACTGCAGAGCACAGGAGAGGAGACAGGTGATATGAAAGTTACTCAAGTTGATGAGAACTTGTTACACTGCGTGCAATAAAAGCTAACAAATCAAATCTGTTGCTGTTTCTCCAGCAGTATCAGCCGCTCTGTTTTTTAACAGTGTTAGGCCAAGAACACATGTATGCTTGCTTATATTCAACGTTTCTCTTCTGTCGGAAAGATGCAGTGAGTGACTTAAACCAACAGCGAATAGAAAACCCCAGGAAGGAGTTCTAAGAACTGGAAATTAATTAGCATTTCAGCATCTCCTGTTCCCTCATCTGAGAGTCAATTGGATTTTTTAAAATGGATTTTTGGTTAGATGCCTGAAATAAGGTCTGTGGTTAAACACTAAAGGTTAAGAGACTTTCACATTTAGTTCTGTGACATAAAATATGACAGTAAATACCCCACTTGAACTTTGACACTTCTATGTGTCTTTAAAAAGGCGGCTGGTAAAAAGTGGCTAAACTAGACTACAGAATATCATCACACCAAACCGCTCCAACACCGCTTGTTGTTTAAAACATTGAATAATGCCACTGTAGTGTAGCTCGTCTATACTCTAACGTTAGTTTTTAACTTCTGCCGATTGCATTAAGGCTTAAAAAATCCTAAAAGTGGTATTCATTTGTGAAGATGGAAAATGGAAAAATCCCATTGGCTTTTCGACGAGGGAACCAGGGCGATGCTAACTTCTGCGTTGGCCTACAGAAAAACATCATCCCTGGGGTGCTATATGAGCCGATCCACCACACTGAAGCAGTCAACCTCGGGAAAACACTGCTCTGACTACGGTAGAAGGTAGGTAGAAGTTTTCACTTCTAAATCACTTCCACGTCGAGGCTTTGAGGGCTGGCACATATTCTGCTGCAAAGTTGGATGTTTTAACATGGGTGTCTGTGGGAATTAAGTCGCTTTTGGAGCCAGAGGAACTGCAGTTCTTGGCATTTCCACATTGGCTTCAATTTTGGGCCCTTGAGGTTGCCGTTTGGGTGAAACCAACTTGTATTAAAGGTACTAAATGTATTTCAAATGTATTGTGTCATCATAGTGATATAAAGGATATTATCTGTGCTTATGTTAAAACTTTTAATCCTTGTTTCTTCCACTAGTACTCTTCTTCTACTGTATTGTCTTTCTTGTCCACACACAGACCTCATTGTGTGAAGTCTCCAATCACAGCAAGATCGAGTAACACGCAGACATGACTAATGGCCCCCGGAAGACAGAAAGTAGTGAACTCTTTGTTTTTGGTTTCCGTCAGTGCAAGAGGACGCTGGTGAGGACGTCGTTCCACTACCCTCTGAGTCCTGGAGAGAAGGAAGCCCGAATTAATCTTCAAACTTCACAGCACTTTGAAGGGTGAGACTGTGCCAGCCGCAGAAACAAGGTCATTTGACGGCTTTCCTGTAAACAGGCTTGTTTCTGTGTGACTCTGGGATGGTGTAAATGGAGGACTGATCCCTGTGGGGCCACTGTTTCCTTGTTTTTTTACTGAAGACCCACTCCAAGGGCAGGTGTAGGTTGTTTGGCAGCACAGATCTGTCCATGGGGTTCCTTTTTCATCCTAAAAGCATTTCCTTCAGCTCACTTTGGTTAAATATTATAGTATCACTAAGTCTCCACCTCCAACTTCACCTCAGTCCGTAAATATAGAGACATTTGCTCTTTAACCCTTTCAACACTGGATCAGCATCAGTTTTTTGTGCTTCATTCAGACACCTTTTACAAGCATTTAAACCTTTCAAACATGGGCAAATTTGGTTTAATTTCTTTTGAAAACATGGGAAAAAGGCAATTAGCAAATATTCTGCAAATGAAAAGAAAAAAAACAATGGGAGAGTCATTAGAAATGACAAATAAATTGGGAAAATACCAAGAAAACTAAATTTATAGTTATTATAATTCTAGATTTAAATTAGGTTACACATACATTGACAGACGGACAGATCACTAGATAATTTATTTCTATTGATTATTTTATTTTAGCACATTTTCCCGTTATTTCCTGTTTTCTATTCTTTTACTTTTTTGTTGTTGTTTGTTTGTTTGCTTACTTTCAGGTAATTTTCTTGTAACCTTCTACAAATTTCTTGCCATATTTGGGGGTAATTTCTTGTTAAGTTGCTCTTTGCCTTTTTTCCATCTTTTTGAAAGAAATCAAGCTAATTTGCTTAGGTTTCAAAGGGTTAAAACTAAAAATACAGGCAGCACACTTCTAATAATCACCTACACTGCCATCCAAAAATGATCCATGATATGCCAGGAAGTTGTTGATGTGCCCTGCTATTGGTCATAGTGCTGGTCATACATTGGTCATCAAATAGTACAGCTGTGTGTCACGATATTCATCTATACAAGGAAGTACCAGTCACGACTGTGGAATCTGATTCTACTAAGTTTAACCAGAGGTTGAGGAAGCAGGAGGGAAGAATAAATGAGTCACTTAAAAAGGGTAATGAGAGCTGAAGGAAAAGGCAGCAACAGTGGCCAAGTCAGGAAAACAAATTAAACAGCAATAACAAGAAAAGGAGAAAGTGCAGCATGTGACTAAAGGATGACTGAAGGAGGCGGTGAATCATGATGAAACGCTGAGGGAAGCATGGTAAGGGGATTGCAAGAGAAAAATGTGTTTCCAGGAATAGTTAAGTTGTGCTGAACATCGTATGACTCATTGAGACGGCTCAGCTTTCATCCCCAAAAAATACTCAATTCGAAAGACATCTTCCTGGTGGCACAGACAAAACAGGGCAGTGCTGTGCAAAAACAAAGCTCATAACAAATTTAATTCACGAGCCAGCACCGGTATTAGTTTAGCACAGAGGCTCATGCGCTGAGGCTCAAGGGTCGAGCAAAAAATGGGTAAAAAATGAATGTAATAAAGTCGGGTTCATTAGCATGCAGCTACACAAAGCTGAAATCAATCATAACTAAAGAGCGCAACTTCCATCTTCTCCCTTTTCACTGACTGCTTTGTAGTTGGAAGCAGGTCCACTTGGCCCCTCAGTCTATACCAGTTGCAGCACTGCTCAGCATATCTGCATGGCGGACAGAGACAAATGGTGACTGATTACCACAGGTTGTGCTGGCAAATGAAGAATGCCTTCATCAACAGCAGCCGCACAAACCTATTTGTAAGTGTAGGGACAAAGCATTACACCAAGCAAGTAAGCAGAAACACTTTTTTTTTTTTTTTTGGTTTTCTGTACTTTTTTTGTTTGAGGTTCTGATGGTCAAGAAATATTACAGTAGGAACTTGATTTGTGGCAGGGGCTCACATTACAGCCAAAACACATACATACATCTAGGTGTCGACTGATAATGGGCCTGGACGCGGCGTTTCATTTTAACGATTGCATATCAAATTAATTGATCAAAAAGTGCAGAGAATGTGTCAGCATGGGAGGACCTTTTACTTTGTAAAACCTTAGGGAGCTATTTTTATTTTTTTTATTTTTTATTCAAATTTTCACTTGACTTTGTCAAAAAAACTGGGAACTTGCTGTACAGGAAGTTGAAAGTATCAGTTTTGATGAAACATTTGCTAAAGGAATTTAAACAAGGTTTAGTGTTGTAGTTTGTTTTATTCTAAATTCTAAATATTGACAGAAAGAATTTAATTTTTATTGTAAATGCATATCGGTTCCAAATATCGATTATCGGTCTCATTAGCTACAAATAATTAGTATTTGTATTGGCCCTACAAAAATCAATATCGGTTGACCCCTAATATAGACGAGTTCAAAACGCATCAAAAATGTATATAACACACTGAATTCATAAAGAATGGATTGCAGCCTCTGACCAAATAATGAATCACGCATCACTAGGAACCACTACCTGCCCCGTGTCATGGTCTCATTGACGATATATATTGCACTAATGATACTACAGTGTAAACACAACCTTAAAGTTTTGATTTAATGGGCGTGTTTGATGTTTTTTGTGTGTCACTACAATTATACTGAACAACAGCAGAAAGAAAAGACATTTTTGGTCCGCAAGACACAGGTCCTGACAGTCTAGGTCTATTTCTCAAAACTTTGGGCAAGAAATTTAAACATGACAGCGAGAAACCGTATTTAGGATTTAATATCCCAGACAGTCATCGCGCCTCAGTCACCACTAACTCTCTGAAGACGTTAATAATTTCACTTTAAGTGCATGCGGCTATTAGTGTGGGTCTTTGTGAAATGGACTGTTTTTGTAATGGGGCTCATTTGCAAAGAAAGGACCAATTTTGTGCCACATGTATGTATGTTACATAATTTAAATGTGAGCAAATGACACAGGAACACCAGGAAACTATTTGCTTGGCAGCTCAATTAGGGGTGCTTTGCAGGTGCTTTTAGCAATTACACAATTTGTTTTTGTCTTATTTGTGCAAGTTTAGCAGCTGCAAAAGTTGGATTTTGTGAAATCCCACGAATTATAAAATATAAGCAACAATGCTTTTGAAAGCACCAAAAACAGTTTATAAAGTTAGTAAGTTAAGAGTGTGATGGAGGTGGGAAGTCATCTTAGCATGTGGGCTGAGGAGAGGAGGCTGTGTCGTTATTTACTGTAGATAATGTTCAGCAGAATCTGATAGAGCTACAACAATATATAAACAAATATTATCTTATTGTGGATAAGATAAGATAATACTTTATTTGTCACACAGTGGGAAAATTTGCAGATACATTTGAAGTAATAAGGAATGCCAAATATTTGGTTTTGGTAACTTAGAAGGAGTGTTTCTGTTCATCAGAAAGCCCTGACAAAGTTCATTTTTCAACTGTAAAATGTTTAAATATTTAAGAAACATATTTTTTTCTGCAATATGGCAGAAATCCAGCTCTTGTTATGAACTAGTACCTGCTCTTTCCTGATTTTTAGTGTTACAAATAATGTTACAAATGATACACAATACCAAATTCATAATAATCAGGATCTTGTTAAAACTATGTCTGTGTGTTGGCTTTATACAGAAAACAGTTTAATCTCTTCTGCAGTGTGAACCACAATGTTCCAGTTCTGTGAGAGCAGTGTTGCTGTTATGTTGCTTGTCTTTGTTCAGGTAATGTTATTTTTTGGCAGCTGTTTTGCGCAACATTTGTGCCAATAAAAGGCTTGTTGGGAAAAAGGTGACGCTTGCAGGTTTGTCTTCTGTTGAGCTAGAAATCAAAAAGCCGCACCCAGGTAGATCTAAAACAGTCCATGTAGCTACAAGCCCACAGTACAAACACAATATTTAGTCTGGATGGGGTTTTTTTAATTATAGCTGAATCACTGTGCTCCAGTATTATGGCATCTGCAGAGGCCATCAGGAGGAAATAAGCCCGAGCAGCCACATAAACAGTAATGACACAGGAGGAAGAATAAAAACTAGAATAAAACAAAGTGTTCTGTGATGGCTGAGATGTGACAAAGAACAGTGAGTGCAACACCAAAAAAAAAAACCTCCCACCACGCAAAGGCCTTGTTAGCACCTCTGGCAGCGAGCGGGATGCACACTGAGTCGGCTGTTCATTAGCCGCATCGAGTGAATCAAAGGGTGACGTCCTCTTTCTCTCATGCAGAGAAAAAAAAAAGTAGAAAAGAGTGTATTAGACGTTCTTGTGGAAAACTGGTTTTTGACTGACAGAAACTGGAGCACAGTTTTGGTTCTCAGGGCTTGAAGCTTCATACATGTCAGTACATGAAGTTTAACTGTTCTCAGCTCTTTTCGCTCTGTTTAATGCCCCTGGAATGAAAGGAGTGGCATTTCACTTCCCTGTGAAAGTGAGTTAATGAAAGACCTTTCTCACCTCCACTAAAAGTTCGAAGTTTCATGCTGCTGCTGCATGAAAACGAGCCTTCGCTGCTGCAGCGAGGGAAGATTAGTTCTGAGTTTGACCTCAGTTGAAGCGTGGGTGTAAAAATGATAATGAGAATCTAGAGCAGAGATATGTGGCAGCATTATCATGTTAATACGACAGCAGAGTGTATGTGTGGATGGTTCTAGTTTTGACACCACGGGCGTTTCAGGGCTGCAGTGTGACGGCAAGCCGCAGCCCAATTCCCTGAATTCAATTTGCACAGTCTCACTGCCACCTGTCAGAGAACAAGTGAGAAGCAGAGGGGAGGACGGGGTGAAAGCAGAGGCATGTGACAGCACAGTGCTACTCTCACAATGGGCAGAGAGAAAACGGACGGCGACCAAGATACAGGAAGACGGACAGACAGACAGAAGAATGCAATGATGGAGGAAAACTCCCTCCAGTAACCGAACGAAGAGACTGAGAATGACAGTGTGAACGTGGGACAAAGGCAACTCTTTGCCTGCAGGAGGGTGAGAATTATTCAGGAGGGTGAGAGAGAAAGAGAGACAGGGAGAGGGGAGGGAGGGAAAGAAGGAGGGATGGCCTGGAGAGAAGCAGAACGGAGCAGAAAGAAAGGCCAGGTCAAACAGGAATGAGTTCAGTGAGACTCAGCATTTTGAGTCAAAGTGAGAAAAACAGTCAGGCCAAAACTAGCCCTCTAACAGATGTCTTCGTCTCATTTCTAATGAATGACAGCTGAGCAGGGAGAAAAGATTTTCAGACATCTTTGCGCTGTTTGATGTTTAGCTTCTGCAGTGGGCAAACCAAAGAATACACTCACATAAAAGCATAAAAGCACTGGATCCAAAAAGTGTTGCGACCTGATTAATATAAAGACTTTGCTGAAACTCTAGACACACACACACACACACACACACACACACACACACACACACAGTAGAAAGCCTCAGGCACAGGCTGATACCTCTATCACACTAGCAGTCCTCCTCCTCCTCCCTCTCAGCTGAAAAAAGGCTCCTAAAAAGAGCTAAATTACACATCACACAACAGTTTCCTGATGCTAATATGCCCCTCTAAACCCCTGGGAGGGAAAGACAGACAGGTCCGCCTCTCTCAGTATGAACATCGTTACAATTCAAATCCATCTTACGAAGAGAATCATATAAAAAAAAAAAAAAAAAGGAGTTCACCTTTTATGTTGAACACAATTTTCTTCAATGTTCCAACAAGGTTTCAAAAGCACTTACTTTGCCAGAAGCCATTAGTAGTTATTAGTGATATACCGAGCCACGAGAGGCACGATGTGTGCTCGCAACTCAAGACGAAAACACCACCACAGTGTGAGGATTTGGACAGGGATGAAAAAAAAAAGCTGAAAAGAAAGAAAGAGCGGGAGGGAGAGAACAGAGCACACACGCTGGCTTTTAAGTGTCAGAAAGTTTCCATCTTTCATAAGGTTCGCCTCGCTTTTTCCACAAGCGATAGCTTCAACTGCCGGTTATTGAGGAAGACGTGTGAAAGAAATCGACTTGATTCACGGTTGTTTTCAACTCACAGGATTCAGCATTGACCACATTTACTCATTAGATCATTAACTCAGCTCAACATGATGTGATTTAAAAGGGGAATTACACCAGTGCTACACATCAAAGTGTGTTGGCAGGTGTTTTTGAAGAACTACTGCACATGTGGATAAAAAGTTGTAAAAAGACTTCTGGGACTCCAGAGGGAGATGTATCAAACCTTGAGCTGCTTTTCATCTCTGCTTGAGGCTACTGCTTGAGGCTGCATCAGCTGCTACCTGCATATCACACCCAAAGCTCAGAGCTGAAATGTTTGTGGGAAGGTTGCATTGTGGGTAATGTATGCACCAGGATAAGACAAGGAATAAGAATGCATAAGCAAATGTACACGGTATGCGAATACTCAACTTTCACACATTAAAAACGGTATATCACTGCAACCCTAGCGACGATATTTGGGCGAGAGGCTGGCACTGTGGAGGAGCGAGGGGTTGATCTGACTGAGAAGCCGAGGACGTCATCCGCAAGGTCACTCAAAGAGTCGCGACCTTATATATGCATAAGCTATAAGACTTAATGAAATGTGTACACTGGAGTTATATAAAAATTCACCCCACGTACAGTTGCCACGAACAGAGACATTAGCTTTAGAGACCAAAACTGTTTTGTACCTGACTGTAAACTTTTTTATTTCTGCTGTAAAGTTGGGCATTGGGGATTGACTCGCTTTAGGAACCAGCATGAAGTGGCTGTTCAGCGAATTGCAGTTTTTGGCACTATTGTGTTGGCTTCAGTTTTCAGCCCTGGAGGTTGCTGCCGGGCCCTGACACACCCATGATCGGCAGTTGGTCAATGACGGACTGCTGTTGAGTATCTGTGGCCCTAGTTTTGGCCATACCATTGCAACTAATTGGCCTTTGTCAGGTTTTTTGGGGCCGATTCAGCATGTTGAGCTGGTGCCGGATCCTGTTGGTGAAAGAAATCCCTCTGATTGTCAGTTCAATTGAGTGCATGAAAAGAGACACTGAAGTATAGAAAGCAAACAAATGACTGAAGTCAAGAGGGTGTGTGATTGAAACAAAAATGTTGTCATGGGTACGATTATTTTTTTTACCCACTGAGCTCTCCCAAAAAAAGTTCCTAAATGTTTGCACTATTGTTTGCCAGTATACAGTAAAGATGCTTTGTTCTTTCAGCAGGTTGTGTTGTTGTTATGTGCTAACTGGCTTTTAGCATCTTGAATCCACCCTGTTGTTTTTAATGAGGAATACAGTCTACCAGCTCCTGCTGCTAGGTAGAGTTATTTCCTCAAACACAGGTGCAGAACGTATGTGCTTGTTGGCATTTGGCTGTTGTGTGTTCATGTGCACCTTTTTGCCAAAACACAAGCCTCGAGGGACGACAAACAGTCAGCCTTTGTTGCCACCAGTTCTTAGATGTTGGTTTGGCGTATTTGGGCCTTTAAACTACAAAAAAATCTGACAATGTCATAAGAGTGCAATACTGAATCAGTGGAGTACTTAGTGAGATTATTTTATTCATGAGTCATAAAACATGTAATATGGTTAAAAATTGCACATTAGGGAGATATTTTCATTTTTGTTCTTTTGTCTGAGTGAAATATATCATATGAATATGTTAGCGCCTCCAAAGTAGGCCACTTTTAATTTGGGGACTCGCAAAGGCATTTCTGCAGGCTCCTGAGCTCAAACGAGGCATCAAGCCAAGGTTCTGAGATACCTTGATAAGATACTGTGACAAATTCTTTGAAGAAACCTCAGCAGCCAAAATATAACCCCAGTTTGCTTACATCGAGGCAGCAACATTGTTATCTTAGCAGGGCACCCTCGACGGCAAGAGCAAACAGATAAATGAGGAGACTCACAGGGACGATAGGAGCAGGGAGGCTGAGGGTGAGATGGATGAGAGGTGGAAGGAGGGGGAGGAGGATAAATGAAACATCTAGAGCTGCTTCAAAGGGAATGGGGAGATAGGAGATGAAGAGGAGGATGTGTGTTCCATGTTAGATGCAAGGAGAGAGACAGATTGCTAGAATGATCAATTAGGGGATCAAAAGTAAGCTGGATGTCAAGGTTGGATGGAGGGCTAATCTGAAAGAAGGTAGGACTTTGGTGATGGAGAATCACTGTGAGGAAATCAAATAGAGGCTCGAGAACTTACTGACAACTAAAGCCAAAGAACACCCCAGATCTCGCTTTGAAGTGTCACCACCAATTCCTCGATGAAATTTGTTTCTCTGACAAGCCGGGCGAGCTTTCTCTGCATGTGACCACACATACAGGCAAAATGCAATTGAAAAGTCCAGCTGTCTAGACTTGAGGGGAAATTGGTTTAGGAAAACAGGGTGGACAGTTGATTCCTGGTCTCAATTGGTTTCATTTCCTATTAGCAGGGGACTGTAGAGAGGAGAGGCAGGGAACCGTGTCGTGTCTTTGGACTTAAATGAATTCTTCCAGTTGCTTCGCTCGGCCTGTCGGGAGCCAATTACGCGCAAACACAGAATTTAGTGGAGCTGCTGCCTAATGCGTGATCGCAGTGTGAGAAGTCACATAAAAGAGTTCTTATGGACGGGAAAACACTATTATCATCATTGTGTTCTTTGATGAGGTCAGATCGGCCCCACCGCCGTAAAGATCAGGCAACTGTGCAAAGCATGCAATTCAGTTATTGTTCAAGGTTCTGCCCTTGGTTTTTGGATTTGTATCCACCTACTAAAAGTCTTTTCAGAACGGTCAACAACCAGAAACAAAGAGTCACAAAGCATGTCTGCCACCAAAACAATGACGCAGATAGAGGACAACACACTGAGGTCAATGATCAACCAGACTACACAAACCAGTGCTCCCATTGTGGAGACTAAACCGTGCCTCCGAGTGCGTGTGTGTGTGTGTGTGTGTGAGAGAGAGAGAGAGCTTGCACACAGGCATCTGGAGTGTTTTCAATCACAAAACAACAGCAATCAGGCAAAACTGTAATAAAAAAAAACAGCTTCATTTTTCTTGTCTTCCACATAAAAAACGTCTTTCCAAACCGTTTGTTGCAGTCTTTTGAAATGTCTAAAAACCGAAACAAAACAAATAACAAGGAGCCATTTTTTCAGACACTGTCAGACAAATTACTTTGCTCTGTGTGCATACTTCTCTACAAATCATATTATGCAATTAATGTCATTTTCTGCTAAGCCTGCCAAGACAAATCAATAAAAAAAACTGTTCCCCACTATGCATATGCAATTATACTCACATAACTGGTCTTTCCAGCTATTTAATATGTTCTGCGTCTCCTCTGCTGGACTGCACAGCTGATAAAAAGCAGCTATGCAGGGCCAGCGGCTCTCGTGGGATGCTGTTGGAGACTTAGCAGCCAGATGCCCATTAGACAGGGATCCAGCAGACCTGTGGTTGCAGTGAGGGACTGTGTATACCCACGCTCAGGGCTCCTCCTCACTTTATACCCCTGCCTTAAAGCGGGAGGGATGGGGGGGGAGAAAATTGTCTTTTATTGCCTCACTATCTATTGGCAAATAGCACCCCCACCGCCTCCTCCTTCTAACAATGCTACACCTCCTCTGGACTGCCTGCTCAGTCCCCTCGGCCAACAAACTACCCACATCTAGTTTTCATGTGGTGGGAAAGGTGACTGCCCCGCTGCACTGCACACCCACTGAAGCCCATTGTGCACTCCTCCATCAGGCCACCTCCGCCTCTCTGCGAGGCATGCACAAACACACAGCAAACAAGCTGGCAACAAAACACATGCAATCACTCCCACAGTCTCACCTCTTTCCTTCTGTCTCTTCCTGACATAAACAAACAAACTGCAGCAGAAAGATAAAATATTCAGTTCCTGAGCATCACTTTTTTTTTTAAATTCCTGCTCCATTCTGTTCACAGAGCAGAATCATTCATTAGACCACATGATTGATTCACTCTCCCTTTCTTCTGGCTCATGAAAAAAACAAGCTGTGCACTCAGTTCAAAGTCCAAACCTTCGGGCAGCTCCTCCCTGGAGTTTGGAGATGTTTTCTGTATCAACAAAAGGTTCTCATCTCCACCACCAGGCGATGAGTTCAGACTATAGCTCCCCAAAGTTGGAATAAACTCATTTATGACCAGAGGTGACTGAAACCAGAGCGGATGGTCTTACTGGGAGGTCAAAGGGTTAATGCTGGGTGTGATGACCACCGCCTGGATGTGTGGAGGTCATCCTAAACATTACATTTTACTGACCAAGTTTTAAAGCTTGGCATGCTGAGAAGAATGACTTTTGTTTGACTTGTGAGGTTGATGTGTGTGTTTAGTGAATGAGGTGCAATGTGAAGAATGAGTTTAGCAGACTGAAGAAAGGAATGACTGGTGACAACTTAACCAAACATATTATATTTCTGTGGCCTTCAGACTGGGTGAAGCAAGACGGAAGAAATAAAAGGTGTGAGAGCAGAAGTGTTGGCGCAAATCAGGACTCAGAGTAATGTTTTCTCCTCTGCCAAGGACCCACATTTAGAAAGATGTTGAACAGTTTGAATAGAGTCCAGATCATGATGTACACTGTCGGAATATCTCAGCCACGCAGTCGGCAAATGCCACAATGTTTCTGCCACACAAACGTGCACAGAACCGGAGCGCAACGTTACACCTCATGCGCTTCTCAGCAGTCCGTGGCCAGCGTCCAGAGCTGCCGTGCCCGCCTCACACCGAGACTCACAGACGCCAAGCCACAGAGTGAGAGGCAGACACACACACACACACACACACACACACACATTAACAGACACGCGGACAGCTGGAAATATCCGCCGCAATATTATTATACCCGCTGATTATGGAGTAAAGTGCGCGGAGAGGAAACGCGCGAAGGGTTTAAAGGAGTTGGTCAGTACTTACCTAAAAAACACAGGCAAGTGTGCGTTGACAGCAGTCCAAACTTTTAGTTAGACGAAGTAAAGCTACCCGGAACAACACACGTCCACTGAATAGTCCAAACTGTGCTTCGGAGGAGTTGTTGAGCTCACAGATCGACCTTTGTCAAAACTCAGACAACAACAAATTACGCGAAAACTGCTTTACGCATCGGCTGATACTAAACCAGCAGCCTCGCTCTCACTGGGCACACTTTGGATAAATTATAAAACTTCTCGACAATGAGGGCGAATATACAAAAACAGACTGAGACACCGTCCGGAGTCTCTGCACCTCGGCCCCTCGGTGAATCTGAGCCCCGGCAGCTCCAACCTCAGTCCGGGCTCCGCAGCCGGGCCAGCAGGCGCCACCAGGTGCTCATTTACATAACTGCACCGGCTGTGTCCAATCACAGCTCCGAGCAAGGTGTCTGATTGAATATTCCAGCAGCCTCACCGTCCAATCACAGCCCCCTGTGGGCGGGAGCTGTGACCTTAACAACACTAGAGAGAGAAATTCAACGTGAAGCCTTTGGGGGCGATGGGAGTTTCTTTGTTACAACAAGGCTGAGATTTGGGGAATATGATATATGATACAGCAGAGTGCTTTCACCTTGTTAACCCTTTGCATGTAGGAAAATGTTCTGCTGTTTTATAACGGATTCTTTTATAACATAAACTTGTAAACCTCTGAAATGATCTGTTATGCCTCTCAGCATCTGCCTGGAGCATGTAATGTGGCCCCACAACAGTTGGTATTTACCTCTGAAGGAAACTTTATTACAGAGTATTGGTGGTGTAACTGTATACCATTACTGCCCCTGGGCTATAATGACTCAGACTGAAGGGTTTGCGATGGAGCTGGAACCAGGAGAGTTGTTGATATGAGACCCCGGAGCAAAGCGAGAGTGAAATGGGAATTCATGTTTTAAAAGAGCCACATGTGTGTATGTTTACGCTGAATTACAGCAAACGTTGAAACAGTCAGACACAGACAGACTGAGGGGGAAAAAAAGCACCATCCAGGAGTTACAGTATGTGTTGGTACTTGTCTGACTGAGAGGAGGGAAACTTTAGCTGGCGCTCAATCAGCAGCGAGGGACAATAAAGGTCATTTAACACACTCTGAGCTCCACCTTGGGTAAACAGGGAAGAGGAACTCTGATACTCTCTCTGCTGCCTAATGTTCATTTTTGCTTTTGTGCATGTGTTTTCACTTGCACATGTTGCTCTTAGTTCTTTGAAGTAAGGTGGTTTTGTCTAATCTTTTTGACTGAAATAAAGTCAGCAAAGTGATAGATTCATGCTATGCAGTGGTGGAAAGTAACCAGGAAGCCTATATTTACTAAAGTACCTTACATTGCAAAGGGAAATGTACTTCTTACTTCACAAGAATTATTTAACAGTGATAATTACTGTTTAGTTTTCAGATTTTACATACGAAACTATTCACTATGTGCTTTTTATGCTTTAGGTACATTCTTGATGACAATTCTGCAATTTATATTCAGAAATTGCAATTTGCAGCGTGTGTTCGAGTGCAGCTTTGGGGCCACGACACAGGCGACCTGAAGCGATGCAACAGTTGGCTTTCATCAGCACTAGATGTGATGCTTGTTTGGTGTGTCTGGCTCTTAGCAGAGGAGTTTTATTTTGAAAGAATTACAGATATTTCCACCATACTGTAAATTTATGCAGTAAAGGCACAAATCCATGCTTTAGAAACAAAATCTACGCCCCTGTGTGCTATGATTATTTTTTATGTGTCTTTATTACCTGACAGGGTCACCCTGTCAGGTAGAACACATTCACCTTTACTCTTAACAAAAAATGCTGTAAACATTTGTGTGTGGGGTTTTCTGTTTCCAGTTTAACATAATCCATCGTTGTGCCAACAATGTCACAAAGCGTATCATGTTATATTGGCGATTTCTGAGCTCTATGTTAACTGCTTTCACTCCAAACATTGCTAGATCTGTATCAAGTCGCATCTGTAAAACTTCAGAAAGAGTTTGGAATATTTTAGTCTAATAATTAACAATCCTTAGGCAGCTCGATAACGTGTCCCAATGAGGCTGGTGCACATCAATTGCAGAATAGATTTACTGTTGGAAAGTCTCTGTTTTGATAAGTGTAGTCTGTGTAATACTTTGAATTGCAACAATCCATGTCTGGTGTATACAGAAGAGGCACAAATACATCTTTTCTATTTGTCCATCATTTCTTATAAATGTATACTCACAGTCTTGACTTTCCCTTCAGCTCTTGCTCCTTTTAGGCCACATTTACCCCAGCCCACCCCGTCCACTAACTCCCCCACCCTCACCCCTTCACCCTCCCCTCCTCTCTCTCAGTGTCTTTGTGTTTATAAAGACTTTAGTTGGACTTTCATCTGGCCTGGCCTCATTTTCTCTGCATATCATTAACATTCTCTCACCACTTTCCAATTCAGAGCTAAAACAAACCAAAACACTCTTCTCTCCCTCCTCATGTTTAATGGTTAAACCTCCCTCCTTCACTGCTGTACATAAAAACTAATCTTCTGAGCAGAGTTTTTTTTCTGCTTAGCCGTGATGTGAACATGATTTATTAATGTTTTCTGGGTCTCTGTTTCATACAGGCACTGATTTTTAGCTAAACCTTGTTCTTCAGTGATGCTACACCAGTAAAAAGGGTGATGAGCTTAAGGTGAAATGAAAGAGACGATGAAGAAATCGCTGTGGATATTCGACAGTGATTATCCATGACGTTCACTGATTCCCAGAAATCATCCTGCTGATGAGTGCAGTAATTCTCAGCTCACTCTCCACAGAGCCTTTCCTTTCTCTTTTCAGCCTTCTCTGTGGCACACATTGTCCAACTGGCTCTGCTTTGTTCGTTGTCCCGGCAACTGCAAATCCCCTGGCAGAAATTATGACCTTTTTACTATTATTTATTTTCTACCCTGCGCTTCTGGCTCCTATTCTTCGTATATCTCACTTTCTCTTTGCCCTGAACTTTTTTTTTCCCCATCTTGTCTTTCTTTTTCACAAAATATGCTCAGTCCCTCCATGGAGTTTTAGTTTGTTGTCACTAAACCTCCTTCTTTCCCTCCTCCCTCTCTACTCATTCTCGATTTGAGTGAAACTAGTGGAGCATAAAAAGCAGGTCTGATCCTGTGAGGAATTCACCGAGAGAGTGAGAGAGTGAGAGAGAGTGAAGGAGGCAAACAGAGTGAGAATGATAGAAGTTCAAGTTGTATTGCACTTATGAGTCAGCAAGGACACCAAAGCACTCAGTACGATAGGTGAGAAGAGATAAAGAAGAGAAAGAATGAGTTGCCCGAAACATCAATGGTCTGTCAAAAAGAAGAAAGAAGGTTTCAAAAGAGATAAGTGTGTTAGAAGTTAAAAGTCCTTACTTTAAAAAAAAAAAAGGGTTATTGCATTCAGCAGAAAATTACCATTTTCATCCAGAGTTTCTGTCAGGAGGGATGATGGATGATCTATTTTCTGTCATTGCGACTGCGTAGTCTGAATTTATCACCTCTCATATATCATTATAGTAAAAAAAACAAAAAAAAAAAAAAAAAAAAACAGAAATCATCTGAATTAGATATGGAAGTGTGCAACACAGAAACACACACAAACACACACACACACACACACACACACACACACACACACACACACACACACACACACACAGAGGCAGCCTGTCCACCCCCTGTCATGGATTGACAGCTGTGCAGGGCTGCAGGGTTCAGACAACACAGATCAGTTGCAGAATGCGAAGCTTGCAGTATGTTGGGAACCGGCGTAAAACCACATACCAAGCATACTACCCTCCCAAACTTCTCCATCAGTGTCTTTTTCACTGGGAATATCCAAAACCAATAAATGTCTGATTCGATTCGCAACGGTCAGCGAAACCTCGAGAGAGCCCCATAGCTCCTTTCACTACAAAATTCCATCTTTTTTCACAAGCATGCGTGACTTGAGGTCCAGGTTTGATTTAAACATACATGTATACATGTGTGAGAGTCTACATCCACCTCGGTGTTCCCCCCTAATGTGTGTTTACTGTGACTCATCTGTGCTCTGTCAGTATTCGTGTCACAGGCCCCGGGGCAGGTTGTATTTGATTGGCCCCTGGAGAGGATCTGTGAGCGGTGGAGGTGTCAGGGGGGTCACAGGGTCAGCGTCTGCCTCAGGGGAAGGTTTCTTGGGTGGGGGTCAGGGTGGGCGTCACAGTCTTGGAGTTCTCTTTTAGGTACCCGGTGAGGAAAATGCTTGTGTCAGCTCCTCTCACTTTCCACAGAGCTCCCTGACTATTCTGTGTTTGTTCGCTGTTGTTTTTCTATTTTTGGGTTCGAGATTGTTGATGTATTTTCTCGACAAGAGTCTACACAGTCAAGCTGGCAGCTCTGTGAGGCTGTGCTCAGGCAAAGAGATACTTTAAAGGTTCAGTGTGTAGCATTTAGAGGGATATATTGGCAGAGATGGAATATAATGTTTTGATTAGTGTAAAACCACAAAAGGAATCGTTGTGTTTCCTTAACTTCAAATGAGCCGTTTATATCTACATATGGAGCGGGTCCTCGTTTATGGAGATCACTGTGTTGCACTGCCATGTTTCTACAGTAGCCCAGAACGGACAAATGAAACACTGGCTCTAGATAGCATGGCATAGGGCAAAAACTGATTTGTAACATTAAACTGCTTTTTTCAGTGTTTTTTGTTCTGGAGAGGAGGAGACCTCTGTAGATAATTTAGCTCACTCTTAAGTTATCTGAGATAAAAAAGTGAGCACACATTAGCATGTGCTGGGCTAGCAGCCTGTCTCTGAGATGCCAGACTGTCAGCGAGACACTGATTTGTGACATGAAACTACTTTATTCAGTAAAAACCTCCTGAACAATAAACATCGGATGAAATCTAATTTCAGCTAGCTGCAATCGCAGTCCTCACCACAAGATGCCAATAAATTCCTTTAAATCTTACACACTGGTCCTTTAATTTCCTGATATTTGTGGAACAATTTCTACCAAGACTCATGTTGCCTTTTTTTCTCATGTTTTGGACAGGAATCACACAAATTTGCTCACATTTCGAAGTTTAAATACTTGTGAAAGGTTAATGAAAGCTGCACAAGAAAAGTGATGTCGCTCTAGGTTTCAAAGGGTTAAATTCTACCACACATTAGCTGAAGCTGTTTTGTATTGAAGAATGTCCTTATGCCAAAACATATTCTGACATTAATATAGCTCATAAAGTATAAAGTGGTAGTTTGTAGATGTCACATACAAAGAGGCAATGGGATTAGAATAAGATTAAGCCAAAAGTCTGGGGATCACCAAAGTTATTGGACTACTTTGTTTGGCAATCATGAATGTTTTTACAACATTTTGTGGCAATCCATCAAAATACTGATTAGATATTTTAGTCTGGAGCAAAAAAACAGTCAACATTACCATGCAAGAACGTCATGGCCTTAGTTTAAAGTGTTGTCATTCTGTCAAAAAAAAAAAAAACCCATCGCCTATAAAATGGGCTCTTATGTTTGTATTTTGTGTTTTTAAGGATCTTGTAAGAAGAAATGACTGTTTTCAAGCATCCTTTTCACTCCTTTGAAACCAAACATAGCTCACAAACACAGGAAAGTACTGCTCAGATTCATCACTGGCAAACACCTCACAAGCTCTCTCAGAGTATCTGGTGGACGAATCCGATCCTGCCTGGAGTGTCCTTGTGATCATGCAGCTGGATGTGTGTGAAGTGTGATGAGCTCAGTGTTGTCAGGGGAATGTGAGGAGAGAGGGTGAGGTGGGAGCGAGGCGGAGGGGAGGTGGGACTGTTGGGTGTTGGTGGGGTGGTGGTGGGGGGGGATGACCCCTCACACAGTCAGGAGTCCCTGGAGACCCTCTCAGCTGTAGCGGTGCACTTGTGCCTCCTCTTCCTCATGGCTGGAGGTGGAGGAGGGAGGGGAGGCGAGGGGGGGGGATGCAGACTCTTTTTGAGTTTCAGGTTTCTCCCCCCTCCCCTTAGAAATCCCCTCTGTACACATGAACACACACACACACATCTGACAGTGCGGAGGGCTAACAGCCTGTGCTATGGCATTTGGGAGGCTCCTCTACAACTGTCGCCCTCTGTTCAAACTGTGCCCCCTCTAGGATTTTACTTCCCCTTTTCCTCACCCCTTCCCTCCCTCCTCTCCTCACCTGTCTAAGCCAGCCGTTGAATGAATGGCCTCCCTTTCTTCTCCAATCTCTCTGCGCTGCTAACAATAGAGCTTTGGGAATCATTCACTGTAACCACCATCGGATGTGCTCTGATCTTCTTTGTCTGGCCCTCCACCCGACTGTCTTTACCAATTACATGTTTAGCCTTTCCACACCCCTGGTGTTTAGCTCAGACAGTAGTTTAACTCAGCCTATTGCTGCCTGAAACAGCCATGTTGTGTTCCCTGGGGTGTGTGTGTAGAGACATATAATTATAGCAATCCTTTAATTATTTTAATTAATATTCAAATTGGACAAAGCCCAAGGGAAAAGCAAAATTCAGCTAATATACCGGAGCAATTTTGAACGCCTTGCCAGAGGACTTTATCTCCATGGTAACCCAAGTCTGATCTGCTTCCCGTCTCCGCTGCTGGATCTCAAACTAGCCTTTTTTTTTTTTTTTTTTTTTTTTAACTTTGAGGCAGACTGTTGCTGGCTCCTTCCAGTGAGAGTGAATGTTGTGGCGGATTGGAAGCCGCTGAGGACGGGGCGGGTGGACGAGGAGGGTGGTGGAGGGGACTCAGAGGGGTGCGAATGAGTGCCATTGCAATCCAGTGAGAGGTGGTGCTAAAAATACCTACTGACACATGGGCTCCGACTCACAAACAGGGTCACAGACAAACACACAAGCCAATGACCAAAGAGGTCTCATTCATGCACCAGCAGGCAGAGAAACACACGTACAGCATATCAGTGGAACTATTAAAATACATAAAGCCGCCACTATTTACTGTATAACTGAACTGTAAAATACTGAATCCCTCTGCGTTTGCATTGGCAGTGATTTGTGTTTTGGAGAGCTCTGTGTCAAACAGAGAGCAGGGCCTTTCAACAGTCAAGCACGAGTCCTCTGAACAAACAAACCCAGCTGCCATATTGTGACCCTCCACAGGAGGAATATGGGAAAGCTGCTCTGTACACATTGTATTGAATGCTCACTGTGACAAATATTGTTTCTGAGTTTACCTCACAATGACATGCTGCTGGGACTGTTTGCCAAGCACTGATCACCTGTTTTATTTTTTTGTGTGTACTCAGTTTACAGAGTCATTATCACAAAATATGGGTGTGCCCTTCACCTGGATGAGATTTTCTGAAACAACGATGTGTTTCTACCACTCAGTATAGACAAGTCTATTTGTCCCCACATCTGGACTGACAGAGAAATATTTGACCTGAAGGGACCTTAAAATCAGGTTTATTCCTAAATGTCAACAGCGCTTCAAAACATTCAAATTCTCACATTCTTTTAAATGTGTGCCCTGGGCAGATTATCAGTGGTCGAAAAAGTACTCAGACACTTAACTTAAGCAAAAACACACACAAAAAACATACTATCAAGTACAGGCTCTGCTGGAAAATGTGATTAAAATACTGTTATGGTAAATGGAGTCTCAGCAACTACTCAAAGCGCTGTACAATACAAGAACCATTCACCTTTCACCATATATATATATAAATATATTGCATTATTAGATATTTACATATAACATTATCATCTTATTACTGATAATCATTTTTAATAAAAATCTAACTGTGTGGCTGATTGAGGTGCAGCTGGCATCAGCTTTAATAATATCAGGGAGTTTAGAGGTTTCCAACCAAGATAAATGTCAGGGGTCTTGAGATGGTTAATGAAGTTGTAAATAAATTTCTAAACACAAACTTTAATTTTTGTACTTTTGTTATGTGTATAATTGTGTGTGTATAATGCATAATTTACCTCTTTTTTAAAAGGTCTCTGGCTAAATAGTTTGGAGACCTATAGTATAATCTTTTAGTTGTGATACATTATTTAATGTGAAATCTTAAAAGTATACTTTGCAGGATTGTGTATTATTTATTTTTAAATACACTTGCCGGCGAAAGTGCCAATAAAAGTAATAGCCAAACACCACCTTGCCTCCTTTTTATAAAGCTCTTACTTCACCTGTGTGTTGTGGGGCTACATGCTAATAAACGTCCAGAACACAGAAAGTGAGAGGAAAAATAAGAAAATACAATCAGAGGGAAGAGTAATGACTAACAGAGGTTACTTTGTATGAGTCTATATATTAGTTTTTAGGGAAATCTTGCACAGTATATCTTTGATCTGAAGCTATAAAATGTAAAGAATCGATGCATAAGAAGACAATATATTCCAATCTTTCAAATTGTAGTTGAGTAAATATACTACATATAGTTATTTTTCATCATATCAGATAACTGTAGTGGAAACCAACATGAGAAGAAGCAGAGGAGGACATTCAATCTTAAGAGGGCCGAGGCCTCGTCACCTAAACAGTGCGGCTGAAGAACCAGGACGCTGACTGAAGGGACAACTGCCTGAGCTGTAAATCAGTGTGTGTGTGTGTGTGTGTGTGTGTGTGGTCTCTGCTTATCAGTGAAAAGTGTTCAACTTTGCTAACATAGTAAAATAAAGATTTCTGGCAAAACTTCAGCTGCTTCCAAAGTGCATGGAGAGGGGAAATAGTCTGAAGGGATTTAAAACTCCAGGAACAATTGTAGAGTAAGCAATAACTCTGCTTACTGCAGGTACGAACGCTGATCTGTGAACTGTGTACGCAACAGAAATCATCCCTCATCAGTGTTAGGAACTAAGAACATTTACTCAAGTGCTGTACTTAAAGGGACAGTTCACTACAAATTCAAAAATACATTATTTCCCCCTTACCTGTGCTGCTGTTTATCAGTCTAGATTGTTTAGGTGTGAGTTGCTGAGTATTGGAGATATCAGCCTTAGATATGTGTGCCTCCTCTCCAACATAATGAAACTAGATGGCACTCGCCAGAAAATACATTTAAAAATTTAACAGCTTTGTCTCTTTTCAGAAATCATGAACCGGTTACTGAAGATAACCCAAAGACCTTGTTGTTAGCAGCACACATCTCAATATTTACATCACTCAGCAACTCACACCTAAACAATCCAAACTGACAAATAACACTACAGGTAAGAGGGAAAATATGTATGTTTTTTATTTGGGGGTGAACTGTCCCTTAAAGTACAGTTTTAGTTTGCACTTTTTTCCCACTTTCTACTTCTACTCCACAACAATTCAGAGTTAACTATTGTACTTTTAAACCTTTGAAACTTGAGCATATTGGTTTAATTTCTTTTAAAAACATGGGGAGAAGGCAACAAGCAACTTAACAAGACATTGCCCAAAATTAAGCAGAAAATAATTTTTAAAAAAATAAGAAATAAAAAAAGGTTACAGAAAATTACCTGAAATATGCACGAAAAAGTTAAAAACTAACTCCACTACATGTATTTAACAGCTGGTGATATTAGTTTGTTTTATTTTCAGCGTAAGGCTTTACATTAAAAAAAACATGATACATTCATAAAATATAATGTACTGTTAAAGACTACATCATCAACTCAAAACTACTCTGATTACAAAAAAGAGCATTAAAGATGAAAAGAGTACAGATTTGACTTATTTGAGTAGAAGAACTTTTATGTTCTTTAATCATCTCACGACCGCTCAGATTCATTTTGTGACCCCTCGGAAGGGTTTGACCCCAAATTCATGAATCACTGAACTAAATCTGACTCTATATGAGGAAGTTTAAACTTGCTCCACCTCAACCAGCTGCAGCATTAAAATCCTACATGGGCATTGTTAAATTAATGTTAACAATCCAACAGTGTCATATATAACAATATATCACTCACAGGGGACATTTTACTGCAGAGCAAGAACTTTTTACTTTTGATATAAAGTAAATTTATGTGAACTTGAGTAAATGATCTGAGTACTTCTTCCACCCTTGCGATAGTTAGTTACCCACCTTTTCTAACGGTGATAAACCGAACGTGCTTTTAATACCATGTAACACATACACACACTATAAACACCACAAATGAGAAGTCTGCGCACAATGAGCTTGGTGCACCTGTCTATTAACTGCAGCAGAGACTTATAGTAATGCTGGCTTTGATAGCCCTCTAGTGACCACGGAGGTGTACCTGCCAGCTGAGATGTATAACTATAATTTACTGCAATGAGACTTGCTGCAGTTTGGTTGTTTCTGTAAAACCAACAGGGAAATTTGATTTTAGTTTTGTCTTTAAAAGAAACACTTACGCTCATTTGTGGCTATTGTTGTTCTTTGTCACCCAGATTACTTTTTTACAAATTTCCCACTCACTCTTTATCTCACCTGCGTGTGTGTGTGTCTCAGTGAGTGTGTGTGTCTGCAGCGCCCAGGGGACCGTATAAAACCAGACTAATGAATTTTTCTGCTCTGCTTATGCTCCGGCTCTCATATGAAACCAATTCATTACTCCCCGGTCTCACCCACGTTAGCCAGGGTCACATAAGGAGCAGGAATGGGGCAAATAAGAGAGAAGGGGAGGGTGTCCGAGTCCCCACAACAACCTGATTGCGTCATGAGAAAGTTATCCAAAAAGAGAGAGAGGGGAAAAAAAGATCATATTCAAACCACATGGGCATTTTTGGCGTGACCACTGTTGGCAGCAAAGACATTTAACACAGCAGAATTTAATTAACAGTTTTGAAATTTATGGTGTCATGCTCCAGTAAATCTGGGGTCTTTGTCTGACTGTAATTACTGCCATACAGGTTTGAGGGCCACAACATAGTTAGAGCTCTAGCTGGGGAAATTAAGCAGCTCATGGCTCCGGCTGTGAATCGGAAACAATTCCAGATGATTCCTCTCTTCCCTCCTCTGAGTTTATCTAGTCAGCAAATAGCATCTGCGAGCAGGCTACCATACAAGTTGGCACTGAATCCAAATTATGCAAGATGAGGGGTTTTTCCACCCATTTCCATCCCGTAAATAATGATCGTGGCAGTCCTCAGCGGTGATTATCATCATACCGTCTCAGCTCGCTTATGAATGGTGCCCACTGGGTCAGGATAAACATAATGAGATAATAGCTGCAGCCAGATTTACTCTGACAAGAGGATTGGAAAGGCTTCAAGAGTGTGAATAATTTGACAAACACTGTCAGTACAGTCATCCCATAATAACTGACGACTGGTGACAGACGGCACTCAAATGAGACGTAAATCTCAAGGGTTTCACATTTTTAACACATGACTATGGAAGTGATTTTATTAGAATCTGGGAGAGGTGATAATTTATTCCATATGCTTTACAGTTAATAAAAGTGGTGGTGCAGTGGACAATGCTCAGAGGTATGTTTTATTGTTTCAGCCACTCTCTTCCTCCCATGCAGATCCTGTTTTATTAAATGTTGTCATGTAAGACACAGTGGAATGGAAATGAAAATTGGAAGTGCTTTGATAAACAAAAATTATAATAAAAGCAGACTCACAATTTATCCAACTGCAGTGTCTTTTCAAAAGGCTGTTGATTTTCCTCTTCACTCTTGAGGGGTTTCTTATGGGGGCAAATAAATCACATGCAGTGTCTCATGCATTGCTCACAATAAAACACACTGATCAGCCACAACATTACAACCACTGAAAGGTGAAATGAATCACATTGATCCTTTTGTTGAAATGTTCTGCTGGGAAATCTTTAGTCCTGGCATTAATTTGGGTGCCACTTCCCACACGCCACCAACAAAAAGAACATGACAAAGAGCTCAAGGCGTCGACCTGGCCTCCAAATTCCCCATATCCTGATCTGATGGAGCATCCCTGAGATGTGCCAGTGCCCCAGAGCCAAGTCCGATCCCCATTGGGGCCTCCTTGGATCGCACTTGGCTCTGACCTGACAGGGTATGGATGCAGGATTCTGGGGCTTTCCTGTGGTGTCTGACACCTGAGTGTTGGCAGCAGATCCTCCGAGTCCTGTGAGTTGCAAGGTGGGGTACAAGCACTTCCCAAGGAAGCTTAATTAGATTGGGATTTGGGGACTTTGGAGGCCAGGTGGATGCCTTGAGCTTTTTGTCACATTACTCAGGCCATTCCTGAGCAGATTTTGCAGTCTGGAGTTCCCATGCAGGGCTGTACTTGGTCTGCAACTGTGTTTGGTGGGTGGTACATGTCAGGTGTCATTCACATGAATGCCAGTTCAAGTTTCCCAACAGAATATTACATTGTAACCAGGACCCAGTTGTTTAGAAGTAATTTGAACCAATACAGATTAAACAGCTATCAACTGGACCAAATCTTGAAAATGGGTTATAATGTAAACCAGTTTTGGTTTTGCTCTGGATCAAACCTTTGATATGTGTTGCTCAAAACTTTTAAATAGGACTGCAAAGAGTTATCCTGATCCCAGCAGAAGGGTGGATTCAGGGTGAATTTAAGGAACAAAACGTAATATATTTTTTATTTGTTTAACAGTTAATTAAATAAATTAGGCGTTGAAGTAGAAATGAGGCTACCTATTAAGCCTTTCAGTACAGTAAAGTGGAAAAAAAACATTTTGTTCACATTAAGCAATCCTCAAAATAGCTGTCAATATCAAACCACCATTTAGTTACAATCTTGAAGATCCTCATTTCGGTCTCTTTGGCAACACCTATGGCAATAAGTGGTAACTGCAGTGTGTTTTTTTTCGCAGACTGCCTGCATTATGACATGTAGTCCTTTTTAGAGCACTGGTTATCCAGATTAGATAATCCTGAAAAGTTTGAATTTGGATCCAGGTGATCCAATCCAGTTTTACTTTGAAAACTTGATACTAAAATAAGTGGTTGTGACTGATCAGCGTATGCGAGCCTTTTTAATTTTTTTTTTCACACCAGCATTACAGAGGTTAATAGGATTTAATGTTGGACTGTGCATCCATCCACTTTCTACATCTCCCACGCAGGTTAGGTTGCAGTCTATCCCATAATGCATCAGGTAAAAGGCAGGTCAACACCTGGTCATCACAGAGCTCAATCACAGTGCCTCAGTAATGCAAAAATATTTAGCATAACATTAGTTTTACGTGTAATTAAACAGCCCCATTTACAAATAATTATACCATGAGAGCTCAAGCTTACTAATTATTTAAATTATTCCTTAATGATTTTGTGGTTGGGTACATTTTACTTCATTTCATGCTATCTGCTTCAAATATCGCCCATTAAGTAGTTTGGGAGGACTTTAATTAGATCTGAGTACAGTGCAGCACTATCAGCAAATCTCATTGTGGTAATTATCTGTCTTTAGTAAAAGGAAGTCCCCTGAATAATTACAAGACAACTTTAACCATAAAGCATTGACATCCCAACGAGAATAAATTTGTAACTGTCTATTTGGCATTCAGGCAGTGTACAAAGTGCAATTAGTCTGACAAAGCTCACCCACACATGTCCGAGCTGTCCACTTTGATCACAGATCTCCCCTAAAAATTTGTCAAAACGCTCAAAGGAAAAGTTAATGTCAACTGTTCTCAGTTTAATTACGTGCATTTGAAATGAGTGACAGTTGGCACAGTGTGTTTCTTGTTTTAATAAAACAATAAGTAATAGAGGGTTCGTTATTAAAAGATCTTTCCCTGACAAGATGTTTAATATTTTAATCATGCATTATCTCACACAGGTTACAAGTGAATCTTAAATGTCTATAAATTAAGAAAAAAGTAATGACATTTATATGGTTTAGAGGATTATTTTCTTTTATTGCAGAAAGCAGTCCAGTCACCATTAGGGGTACTAGGAATGAAATGAGGAATGCAGCAAATAGCCTGAACCCACCTCAAGCCTTCACACCACACTCTCCGGACAATGTCAGTTTTAATTTTTCCAAAAATAATAATAATAATAATAATAATAATAATTCACATCAACACAACTAAAAGGCAGTTGTGTTTCTAACAGCATGGTAGTGTTGAGTAACTGCTTTACACTGTACCAATGGTAGAAATGACTGCATGTGGCTGCAGTGTGATGTATTACACAGTAACACAGCACTGTGCTGTAGAGTTCCCTCAGTGGACACATGAACGAGGTACAGCACACGATAATACAGCAATCAGGATTGTAGCGGGGCCATCACACAGGAAGAGAGAGAAAGCAAGACCTGCAGTCAAACAGCAAAACTGCCAGTTTTTCTAAAAATGACACATGGCGTTGATGAACACTGAAAACCATCTGCAGCAGGTGTCTAAACGGCATTACAAGAGCTGATCTTGTAATTGAGCAGTGTGTCAAAGTTATAATTCATAAAACAACACAGATGGAGTGTGTAATGGTATTTATAATGATGAACAGATGGTAACTAAGATAGCCAGTCTCTCTTTCTGTGTGGTTAAAGCAATAGTTCAACATTCTGGTAAATGCACCATTTCACTTTCATGCAGAGTTAGGTGAGAAGATCTCTCAATATATGTACCTTTAAAACTAACAGGTTACACATTATATCTTGTTTGTTTAATCCTATCAAAAATAAAAATTGTAAAATCACAAGTTCTGTGCTGGACTACTTTTTTGGCCAGACACTGTAACTTACTGTAGTACAAAGCCACAAAGTCAGTTACACTTTGGTTTTGTTTGGGTCAAGCAAAACAAGATAATAATGTGGCAATTAGTGAGATTTAGAGGCCCTGGTAAGTGTTTTTGTTGCCTTTGGACAGAGACAGACTTGCTTTTTCCTCCAGTTCCAGTCTTCGCAATAACGCATCACTTCACTCACAAAATGACCATTTGTATCATAATTACTTACCACTTCTTACCTTGAAATTTGTGACAAAAATCTTTACATGCCTCCACGGTGAACAAGAATCCAGGAAAAAGCAAACATTTTTCATGGATTGAAGTTATCAGGGATCACATTAAACAACAAATCTATATCAAAACATGTTTACAAACTCTTACACAACTCATGCAGTATAATCCAAGTCTAATTTATCCAGCTGTATGCTCAGTACTTTAAATACACATCGCTAAAACACTGCAATTTAAAACACATCAGTACAAACAGCCTCATGCATAGCTGAATAGGGTTTGAACTCCCCTCAGAGCTCATACACACACACTTACACAGCACACTACTCTGCATGTTGGTCGTAGGCGTAAGTGTTTTATATTGTAAGGTTTTTAGTGCAAATGCATGTGTTTGAGAAGTATTGAGCATACAATTTGGAATATACTGCTTGAGTGGTGTGAGAGTTTATAAATGGATGTTTTGATAAAGTTTCACTGTTAAACGTGGTCCCATTTTACTTCAATTCATAAAGAATGTTTGCCTTTTTTGGATTCTCTGTTCAACAAGGAGGCAGGCGAGAAAACAAAGGTTTTTTTTATGAATTTAAGGTAACATGGAGTAAGTAATTGATATACAAAGAGTCATTTTGCGGGTGATGTATTCTTTTTGCTAATCTTACGTCTCCTGTCTCCCACTACATAATTACAGGCATCTACCTTCTCATCTATCTCTCAGGAAAAAACATGAATTTCCCAAAATGTCAAACAATTCCTGTAACTGATTGTTCAGCAGTTTGTTGTATCAGACCCACTGTACTTTCATTCGCTTACAAACGTGCTGAATAAGTGTAGCCAAAATCCTGCACAAAATACTGTAGATCTCTATCAGCATCTAAGGACAGTTTTGTAGTAGTTAAAACACTACAAGGTAAATTCCTGAAACAGCCTCGTCCAGCAATACAGGATTCAACAACCCTTCCCTCCCCCATCCCAAAATATATATTTTTTAAATTTCCTGTGGACCGTGTAGAAGCACACCAAATAAAACATCACTCCCACAAACAGCATCATCTAAATCAAAACCAAGTTCAGATGAATGAACCTCTAACTGAGCTGAAACACTGGTAACTGTTAAACTGTGTGTGTAAAATATTGGTTTTATTCATTCTGCTCTTATTGTCTAATATCTCCCATCCCCAAACCCTTAAACCAAAGTTATGACAAACTATTGTCTATAAAGAAGATTTAAAGTCGTGGTCTTAAATCTCCAGCTGCTCTCAGAGCCACACGGCTGCTCCAGTGAATGACATCATATTCACAGTGCATCTGATTTGTTTTATCATCCTTTCCTGAACTTTGGCATCTCAGCTGAGAAGTCACTTATTGATACAGAGATTGAAAACCAGTTGGTTGATTATTCCAGGCTGTGGGAAGTTATATTGTTCATTTGTTTCTGAGAACTACATGCAAAAAAAGGAAAGATTAAATCAAACCAAATCCATTCCTAAAAGCAACACTAAAGAACAAGCTTCATGGAAGAACAAGCAGAGCAGAGGCACAGCATGGAATACATAAATACGCTCTGTATATTATAGGGAGAAGGAAACGGGGTGAATTAATTATAATAGATCATGTTAATGTATGGAGATGATAATGACATGGAGAGTGGAGAGGCAAGAATGAAATGAGAAGGAATGCAGATTTAGGGGGAAAAAGGAATGAAAAGTGAATTGGGGTAAAAAGGGAGAAGTCAAGGAAGAGCAACTTCCTGCTCGTCTTGTTGTTACTCGCACTCATTTTCACGAAGGACATTGTACATGTTGACAGTGAAGCCAGATGGCTTATCTTCCGTCTGCCTTCGATGTCCAAACCCCTCATCTTCATCATCTCCATCCTCATCATCATCTGCATCCCGATCTCTCTCTTCCTCTGGCTCGGTGCTGGACTCTCCATCATCATCATCGTCCCTCTCTCCTGTTCCTTCCTCCTCTGTCGTCCTCCCTTGCAGGGCCATAATCTCTGGCAGGTCTGGGTGGTTTTCCCAGTGCTCTGAAGTACATAAATAATAAAAAAAATACATTAATTCCACCCACCTGCTGTTTTGACCCTTCAAATACACTCAAAACTGTCATGATGAGTCACAGAAGAGACTCGTTTACCTCTCAGGCAGCTGTAGCCAGGTGGTCTGAGGCAGAGGCACAATCTGCCATCAATCGCCAACCGAAGGAGACTGTTAGCTGCACGGTAAACATCGTTGCGAGCTGCTTTTGCTGTTTTATAACCTCTTCTCTCTGCCCATGCTAAAGAATGAATTGACAGATTGAAGAGAGAGACATAGCAGGTGTTAGTGATTGTATAAAAACATCATGGTATAAGCTATAATTAAATAATAAAGTCTGGTAATATTGCTGTTTTTCTAATAGCAGGGATGCAAATTCATCAGGGCTGAAAAAGGTGGCAAAGATGTGAAACCCTAGATTGACACAGAGGTTTGTCACCTCCACCCTAAAGATTTTTTTTTTTTAAATATTAGCTTTAAAACAACATTTACAGTCAATTTAAGCATGAAGGTAAAGGGGTAAACTCTCCCTAGAAATAATGTAATCTTACTGATACAAAACTTATGTAAGGTGGACATACGTACAGAGCACTTACAAATACTAAAAAACAGTCAAAGAGTGCAGAACCTGGTCCAAAATTGTATCAAAGTGCATCATATCCTCAATAAAATTCATTAAACAAACAAAAAACCCCACAAATTGCATAATGAGAAATCAAATGAAAAAACACAGCTTATGTTATATTTTGGTAGAAAGAGAGTGAGAGAGAGAAAGAGGGAGAGGAAGAGAGAGACAGATTGAGACTATTCTTTTTTTTTAGCCTGTACTAGAGTCTCAAGCGCCCACTTTCTTTGTTTTGCAGTGTGCCTGAGCCTGCCATTTTTCTCTCCTGGTCTCCTGAGCATTGCCTGAACGATGACAGCCGTACTCAGTAATGTCCATAGCTGCCTGGAGCTTCAGCCCGCTGCAGCTCCACCTGCATCTCACACCTGCTTCTTCAATCTGCTGTAACAGCAGCTCTACTCTAACTCTCTCACCCTGAAATGGAACCAGATAATGAGCGTTCAATTCACATATCGTAGTTTGAATAAATACATCCTCACAAACCTTGCCACCCACCTTGCATTACTCACACAATTTTGTTATTTTGACATCTTGTGTGCATGATTTAGTCTTTACAACAATTACAGCTGCAGTTTGGTCAAAGAAAAAGCAGGGCTTAGATATGACTTTTAAATGTCGACAAACAACCGCTAAAATTAGATGAACAGCTGTCACAAAGTCATTTTAATTGAGCCTTTGTCATTTTCAGTAAGCTTGGCAAATGCTTCCTTCATAAACGGCACAATTAAGCTACTGTGATAAGTGTTTTGTTTACTACATCATAAATAACAGCTCCATTTTAGCTTCAAGTCTACACTCTTTTGTGATGAATTAGACTTATGTTCCAAAACAAAAGCAAAAGCAATTTATTCAAGTACATGGTGGTTACAGCCTTGCTAATATTATCTTAGCATGAAGAAAATGAACCATCAGAGGCTTATGTCATGTTAAGTTAGCTGGCACTTCTGTTGTAATTGTCGGCAAAATGCTAACGTCTGTAACATTATAAAAGTGGAATGGGGTGTAACAAACACACTACCTAATGACAAATAACATTAGTACCGAATGTTACATCCAAATTGTGATGACTAACGATCATTAAATCATAACAACAACCTTATCAGGCTAATTAACAGTCCCGAGCTTGACATAATGTCATATGAGCTAATTAAGTCATCATAGCGCTACAGATTCTTACCTTAAGGAATGTGGGCAGTCAAAAAAAAACTGGCCTCTTCAGTCCTCTTCAGTCTTCACTCTCCTTGGGTACGTTGCACGCATCAAGTTCAGAAGTCAGGAGCTCTTTTTTTTTGACAACTAAGACACTTCATCCCCTGTGACCCTGTCCTTGCAGACCCAGATCCCCCCTCTTTTTCATTTGTGAATGGTAAATTTTTTTCCATGTAATATTTTATTCATAATTGGCCGTGACTCAGGTGCCTGTTTAGGGAAGTTAGCCATTTGTTTCTCAATATTTTGTTGTACCGAGATAGCAGTGAAGGAGCTGAGTTACTGCGTGTACACATGATTTCTAAACTCTTTAAAGCTACAACAAATTAGATAGTGAAGTGTCATGGTGATTCAACTTACCCTCACACACGTCCCAGGCAGTCCAGCTGAGCTCTTCAGACTCTTGGTTTTCATGAGGTTTTTTCTCTAGCAAAGTTGGATGTTTGAGCTTCAGCACAGAGAGAAAAGGGGTCCTTTCGCACAGATAACCAACTGAGCTGTAGGGCTCCTGCAGCTGAGACACTGGGTAGATGCCCGCCAGTATCTAGAGAAAAATTAAACAACATGCAAAAGTAAAAGACCAGCAGGAGAATGAAAAAGATCAATGAGAAAAATCAAAGAGAGGTACAACTTTTAAAAAATGGCATAAACATAGTATCCAAAAACTGAGCAACTGGAAAATAACAAGAAGGGAAGGTATAAAATCAATAATCCATCTTTCCAGAGGTGTGTGTGCACTTCAACAAAATGTATTTTTTATTGAGCCTGGACAGGAAAGTAAACTCAGAGTCACATCTGCTCTCAAGTACACAAAAGTGAGTTTGTACCTGCAGCTGTTTATTGACGCGGGAGGGGAAAACAAGTCCGGGGCAGTCACACAGTTTGACTGTCGGGGTGAGGTAGTAGGTCTGGAAGTATTTGGTGTGGCCTGGGGTTCGAGACACGCTCACCACCTTCCTCCCCACCAGGCTGTTTATCACAGATGATTTACCAACATTTGGAAAGCCTGCAGGGAAATAAGGATGGGTTTAAGATCAGTCTTTCATATCTGCAAATTATGTTCCTGATTTGGTTTGCTGATAATGAAATTGTCCAGGGTATTGGAGAGAAAGAGACTTAATGCTTTGATGCAATTATCGCTGTAAAGTAAAAAAAAAAAATCTTTGCGAGATTTTGTTTTGGAATAATTAATAAAACTTTACTCTCCTCTATCTGGCTACAGGGTTTAAATTCACAGTGAAAACCAGATGCATACCAATGCAGCCCAGTGTGAGAACCCCATCTTTGTACAGCTCCTGGGTCGGGCAGCTCATCTCCATCGCGCTGTCACTTTGATGCTCCATCAGCACTGACTCTGCGCCCTCATCTTGTCGCTCCCCATCCTGTGGCTCACCGACAGCATCTCTCTGAATCTTCTGCTCCCAGCTCGATAGATCAACTTTGAAAACAAGAGGTAACACACAAAGGATCAACAAAAATGTGAATATGCAAAGAGTCAAGTACACAGAGTGGACAAGAGACAGATTCCTGTGTTATTATGGATTCATTATGAGTATGCAGGATTTAAGTCTGATTTATGGTTGGCTGCCTAATACTCTTGATGAGTGTTCGCTTGATGAAATTGAAGAGCTGCACAACGCTTTCAATTTATGCACTGCCAAAAGGTTTCAGTCATCTCCATGGTAAGCAGCTTGGCTCCAGCCAGCTTATTTAGTTGTGAGGGTCCAAGGACAGATGGTGTCATATGCTGTAAAGCCCCGAGACAAAGTGTGATTTGAGATATTGGGCTACATAAATAAAATTGAAAGGCATTACATTATATCATCCTAATCTGTATATAGATCCTTCCCACAGCTGTTTGTTTTGTGTCTATATTTGCGCTACTCTGTGTCCTTTTGCATTTTTATAATAGAAGGACTTGACAAAATCAGTGAGTTAATTAGATCAGGTGAGATTTTACACCTATGTCTGGTGGTCAGTGCATCTTTCAACTAAACAAGAGAGCTACAAGGTGAATATGTGACATCCCAACCACACTAAACAACATCATATTTTGGTGTCGGGAGCATAACAAAATGCAAAGTATAGAGAAAAACTTTATACAGTCTAAAAAAAAATTATTTTCTGCCGATGACACTCATCAAGAGCTTTGAGTGCCGAGGGTTTTCCACAGATTCATTTATTTCAGGCGGTCCGCAACTATCAAAACATCTGCTGCTCTTTACAGATTATATATTTTTGGAGCTGGACCGTTCATTGTGAGCGATATCACAATATATATCTTTTGGTTATAAATTGCACCACAATTGGAGTGCAAAGCCTACTCTGGACGAAGACAAAAGAGTAGAACACAAGGTGCAGTGGACGTGAAACCTGATCATTAATAATGGTCTAAGTTTACTTTCACTCGCCTCTGCAGCAGCTCCTCCTCTCAATTATGGATCTGATCAGATAGACTGATCAATTATCCAACCCACTAATCAAACTTTACAAACTGATGTTGAGGGAGAAGAGAATTGCCTGCACTGCATTCACGGACCCACAAAAATGTCCAAATTTAGAGAAGGGACACAGATTGGTAAAACACACGAAACAGACACACAAGATAAAACCCACAATAATACTGGTGTCTGAGCATAAATCGGGCTCAAGAGTAGACAGACACTCACCTCGCCCAGCTGTGATCTCCTGACAGGCCTTCAGGATATCTAAAGGACCTCCAGCGTGACTCCAGTCAGCCTTCTTCCTCATCCTCTTCTTTTGGAGCACTTCAAGTCAGGAGACAGACAGATGGTTATTCTTATCGCAACCAGAGCCAGGCAGGTTATTCTGGTGATACTGCACACGAATAAATCCACTGAGTGACAGGTTTATTTCAATTTCAGTGCCTGTCAGATGTTATCTTTAATGTATGTCAGTCAGTCCTCATCCTATCCCTCCACTTTCTCCCCACCTCCTACCCTCCCCTCTTCTCCTCACCTGTGCTGTAGGGCTGTCCAGGGTGGGAGGTGAAGCAGACTATTTGCAGGTGGGGGAACTGGGAGGTCATGTAGTGTTTCCAGGCGATCACCAGTGGGGGAGGACACAGGTCGGCTTTGTTCAACACGAGGACCACCTGCTTCTGGAGATCTCCTGTGATGTAGTGGTACAGGGCTGGAGGGAACTGCAGGACCTGGGAGGTTTAAATGAGGATACCCCTTAATAAAACTGTAATTCTGGTCCATTCGAAAAATAAACCACTAGATCATTTTCTTTAATAGGAACCACTCGACTTGTGCTGTTTTTAACTTAACATTATCAGTGGAAACTTTAAATAGAGAAAGCTAATTCACTGCACATGAAGTATATCTGGTTTAAAAGTAAGAATAAGTATGTCAGGAGCTCATGTTTTATAATTAGAACCAAAGAACTGGGTTTTATTTTAACCTGACTTCAAATCAGGAGGAGAAAATGCAACTGACACACCGAAAACACGGAAGCATCTTGACCATTTTCACATTAGTTTATCAGCAAAACTACAAAAAAATGTGGATAATATTTAATGAGGCACTTATGAAGGAAAACAAATGATCGATCGGAAATACTGAGAGACATTGCTAAAATTAAGTGCTGCAACTGTTGCACATTGTAAGCACTTTCCTTAATCTATCAATGGAAACAGTAATGATCAATTAACTGATTAATCATGATTTAAAAAAAAAAATCTCACATGCTTATGGTACACAATACCAAATGTGTTTTTACCCTTAATCAAAGCTCACAGCAACATGCTGAATCTTCTCTGACAGCATTGCACAGCCTTTGAAACATAAAAAGATGTAGAGGCCTTGGCACATCAAACATATTGAATATAACTGGAAAATGTTTGCTTGCTTCATTTTTTCCGATGTCACCGCCAAGCTCTTCTAAAAGGCCCTATGATGGCCGTCTTTTCATTAAAAAGATATATTGCGCACTTTGTTTGCAAACGCTCGTCATTGAAACATGCTTTAGCATGCATTGTTTATATTTAGAATCAGACCTTTATTTTATTGGGTAAATTTCCCATGTTTGATCAAATTCTTGATGACCCATTAATTGATTGTTGATTAATCATTATCATCCCTAATCCAAATACAAAATGTGAGCATTTAATTTGTCATCATAGTTTCAGCATGTGTATGAAGCCGAAGTAACAAATGGTATAGTTGAATTTCCGATTTCTTTTCTTTTTCTTTGCTTCAAAATCTATGTTCATTAATAGCTGTTTTCAAATATTTCAATCTTGTTCATATTACTTTGAATTTGTCTTGACACTTTCCAAGAAAAAACTTCATAAATGTGTCCTCTCATTCTAGAAAATAAGGTCTGTTACAATGTGTTCAATTGTTTTGGGTGACCAAATACGAAAACATGACATCAAAACTTTAAAAATGTGTCAGGTAAAAATGTACAAAGATAAATGATAAACACCATGCCATTTATTCAGATGGATGCTGACTGTGTCTCCATCTAGTGGTTAGTGTAATCCTGCAGGCTTTTGCTTACAAAATCACCTACCGGGTGCCTGATGTCCACGATGAGCAGGATGACATCTGACATCTCCAACACTCTCCACAGTTGCCTCCATGTCTAATAGAGAGAAAAAAATGATTAAGGCAAGGTTTAATATCGCACACAAAATAAATTAATGCCTCTGAGTTCACAATTTCTTGTCATATCCAGCCTAACAGCTTACTGTGAAAGATGTGTAAAAGATAAAGATTTATTAAAACTACTTTAAGATAATATTTATGATTGCAATGCCCTGTTTTAGTACTATAAAATTAATGTCTAGCAGCCTTTTTATAATTGTGTTATATTTCCATCACTCTGATCCTCATCTCCAGATTACTGAGAGTCACTTATCACACCAGCAGCTGCTCAAGCCCTGCTTCTGCTGTGATGTGCCTCCTGAGCTCAGCCCACGCTCTGAAATTAAATGATCTGCAGGGTTTTATGATTTTGAAAAATAGTGTTGCCATTTTCACAGCCTGAAAATTAGCAAAACTGAGGAACATTATAATGTGTAAGGTACAATAGCAGAGGAAAATACCAGACAATGCTCCAACACGTCAGAAAATTCATGCGGATCTCCACATGATCCAACTTTACCACGGTTTAATATTCAGCTCATGGTACGTCCTGGAGTTATTCGCTGGATAAAAGCCTCAACAGTTATGTCTGTATTACAGAGTCTGCTGGGTAATCATCCGTTAACAGGCAACTCAAAAACAATCAGGATTACTTCACGCTGTTATTGTTGTCAAAGGGTTTAACAGGATTCATAAATACTCATTTTGCACAGAGAAGGCGTTGGCAGTCTGAGCATTTAAAGCTGAACCTCAGATCCAGAAATAAAAATGGTTCTTTGGCTGCTACCTACCACTCTCAGCTCAACAAAACAATTAATATTGAGGGCAAAGATGGTTAAAAGCAAGTGTGTACACCAGAGAACGTTAATTTATGAACTAATCCTGGTTCACAAGATAATTGGTGAGTTTTGACCCTGATAGCTGGGTGATTTAATACAAAGAATGGAGTGGATTTTTGACTTGCTGGACTAAATGCTGGGACTGGCATATAATTGCTTAGACTGGCAAATTATCTGAACAGGCGTTAAATATCAATAGCAACTGCCATGCTTCTGGCAATGCGCAAATTTCCAACAAGTCCTCTTATGATTAATCTTGGTAAGATTTGACCAATCTCTGAGTTAGTTTAGCTTGTTGACACAATGTTGACGAAAACAAAAAACTAAGCGCCATTCTCCATGCCCCACATCAAAGTTTGATACATATACTGATACAAACAGAGCCTTTTGTCCATACTCTGAGTTAATTTTGTCTGTATTTGTGCATGTTTTCTGAGAGCATTCAGATATGGACAAAATAGAACAGTACAACCAGAGATGTGATATTTTCATGCATTATTGAGATTTTTATGTGTTTTATAAAACTGATATTTTTAATATGATTTTATGTGAGTTATATGTATCATGTAATGTAGTGTGTTGTGGTGTTAAGTTCACCTGCTATTGACTTCCTTTGAACACATTCTTAATGAGACTTTTTAGATGTGTATATATACGTCTTGCTTGTTTTGTTGTATGTGGACCCAGGAGGAGTAGCTGCTACCTCAGTTGCAGCTCATAGGGATCTGATTAATGAATAAATAGATCATGGAGGCAGTGTAGCATAGTTCAAGTAAGATATGACCACAGGACACAATGAAGACATTTTAAAAATGGCAAATCAATCTGTATGCCAGTAAAAAAAACAAAAATCCTTCGTCCACATGTCACAATGAATTTTATTGGCCTCACAGAGCACTGCTGACTACGATGTTGCCTCCGCTAAAAGGTACATTATTACAACCTCTTCAACTGCTGCCATGTTTGATGCTGTCAGAAACTTTTACCACTGCCCTCTAGAGCCTTCTAAAGCAAACCTATGCAAACCAAAAGGATGCATTGAAGTGTGTGGGAAGTGACTGTCATGACATTTGAAATTTATATATCTATTTTCATACATCAAGGGGGCACAAATGAGCCTTAACTGTCTGTCTGAACAGGCAAACAGAAAAAAAAGAATGAAAGGGAGGTTTCTGGTCCAGCTTTGACCCTTTGATGGTCGAAAACCCTCGAGTGAATCGGTGAAGGGACTTACTTCCAGATTGTGCTCAAAGTGGCTGAGAGAGCCAGCTGGGTTTCTGCAGTGCAGGTCGTCCAGGTAGTCTCTGTACGACTTCTCCTCTTTCCTCAGCAGGTTCTCTCGTGTCATCTCATAACTCCAGGACGGCCGTCGTGGGAAACCAAGACCTGGTATTGAATAATTAAATTTCAGAGTGTCAAGCAGCGACCCACTCCATTAACCTACTCTGCTCATCTGTTTGGCTTATTTTGAGGCTGTCATGTGGAAGGCATTAAAAAAATGGGCAGACCTTTCTCTGAGGGGTAGATGTCATTGATGTTGATCTCGAGTTCTTTGTCTGAGACTGCCTGCAGCACCTTCTCTCTGGCCAACTTCTTCCTCTTTTCCACTTCCTCCTTACTCTCTTTCTCAAAGTGCAGTCGGAACCTGAAGAGATGAGAAGGGCATAAATAAAGCTACTTTTAGTCTTTGCCTGGAACTGGGTTGCTAAAAATTGGTGACTGAGATCATGTTCCCAACATGCATCTACCAGATGATCTAGATTTAACTGCACAGCTAACACATTATGAAACAGACGTCTGAGTCAGTTGGATAATAACACTGACAACACTACTGCGCTTTCCACAGTCAAATAAGGGCAATCAAGAAAACCATATTCAATCAAATAAATTCACCAAAATACAGTGTTGAAAAACTGGTCTATTTTTCATATTGGCAGCATGCTGTAACATTATTACTAAGGTTAACTATAAAAGATTATCAATTTAAACATATATTAAAGCATCCTTCTGCTGCTCCAGGCAATGCATCTTAGGTACCACTGAGTGTCAGTGAACAGACTACTACCACTACTATCTACAATTTGTATTTATTTGTTTCAGTTGAGTTTTACATCTTTCATGTTTATCATTATTTAATTAAAGGGACAGTTCAACCAGAAAATCAAAACCATAGTTTTCCTCTTACCTGCTATATATATAAACCTAGATTGATTTGGTGTGAGTTGCTGAGTGTTGTAGACATTAGCCGAAAAGATGTCTGCCTACTTTTCAATATAATGGAACTAGATGCCACTCGGCTTATGGTGCTCAAAATCCCCAAAATAAAAACACAACAGCAATGTCTCTGTCAAGAAATCAGAACCTGGTTACTCAAGATTATCCGCAGACTTGTTGTGAGCAGTTTCATGCAGGAATTATTTTCTCTCTACCAAACTAAACCTGCAACCGTATCACTCCTTAGTAGGAAGCATGCATCTACAGCTAACTCATCCAGCACCACAGAGCTCGCTAACATTACAGCTCAGCCAAGGAAGACACCATTATGTTTACATCTCATGCTGTCACAAACACGAGCCTCTCGTCCATTAGTAGATGCACGCATCATTCTGCATGGTGATTCGATAGGCGGGTGTAGGTCAGTGGAAAGAAAGAAAATACTACCTACATGGAAGTGCTCACAACAAAGTCCATGAATTATCTTGAGTAATCGAGTCATGATTTCTTGAAATAGACATTGCTATTGAGTTCTTCAAATGTACTTTTTAGTGCATCAAGCACAACAACCCAAATGGCATCTAGTTCCATTACATTCAAGAGAAGGCAGACATCTCTACAGCCTATAATCAGCAACTCAAACCAAAACAATCTAGATTGATAAACAGCACTACAAGTGAAAAGAAAAACATGTGTTTTTGAGATTGGTCTGATCTGTCTCTGTAAAGTAAATCAAAGGAAGTATTAGTAATGCAGCAGCAGAAACTCACCTGTTGGGGTCATATCTACCTTCTCTGCTGAAGGGCTGTTGATTTATTCTCCTAACGTCAGTGGTCTCACTGTCTGAGGTGTCCGACTGTCGCTCTCCTCCTCGCTCAACACTCGCATTGCGGCTGCTTGGCCCTGAGCCTGTATCACCTTGAAGTCAAGGGCAAAGGTCAGAGATCACAGTCAAACATCCAATATCAATATGTTGTGTTTCTAAACAATCAGGTGCCATCAGCCCAGTACCAATCTATGAGGAAATGTGGCATATTCACAAGGATAAATGCTGACATCTTTCATTGAGATGACCTGCAAAGTGTTTTCAGAAATGCCAAAACAAATAAATAACAAGTTTGTTTCAAATTCTATACTGACTCCTCAATGGCTTTCTGCGTTAATGAAGTTACTGGCTTCGGTATGATATGACCTTGATTTTTTTTTACCTATTAATGCATGTTCTGGCATGATTTCATACTTTTTTCTTTCTTTTAATTTAAATCCCAAGCTGCTCTTCAGATATATAAATAAATGCATCTCTAAAATGTTTGTGTGCAGAAATTTGTACACAGATATATCTTGATTGACATTGCTTGTCTAAATGAGTTAATACTGAACAGACTGGCGTTGATTTGAAAATGAATCATTTTCTTACACGTCATGGTACAAATCAACTCTGATAGACTCAGAGAATTGTTAAAAGTGCGTTGTTGATATGATATTTATTCACATTTCAAAAATGTTCAGCAATTCAACAGCTGTGACAGGCACACAAACACGTGTTTTGGGAATAAAATGATGTCTTTGCTCGGTTATGTTTCAACAACTGTCACTGTTCAGTGATGTTTTGAAATGGATCTGTATATGACAGCATGGTGCCCAACGGCCTCTAGTAATTTACAGCTCTATTTTGTATTTTAAAGGGCTGACAATCAAATAATTGTGCATTTTTGACGTTTCTGTATCAAACGAGTTCGTGCTAACGCTATCTTGTACTATTTACACTCGTTAAGTCCAAAAGCAAGTTACAGCATAATGCTTGTTATTTCAGCTAGCTAAAAGGAAAATTCAGGTTTGTTTCACACCGCTAAATATGTGGCCTTATGCTCTACTTGAAAATATTATCGTACCCAACACAACACAGGCAAACAGTTTGCTGCTTGACTACATTTAGCAATGGGGCACGATCCGCTAGCTAACTGCTAACGCTAGCATGTTAACGCTAACGGCAGATGTAGTTACCTCTCTTTCTCTCCCGTTTGACTTGTAGCTGTTTCTTCTTCTGTTTGTTGCTAAATGGCTTTTTCCGGGGCATATTTAAAAATTAAGGTGGTTAATTTATAAAGCTATATACTGCGTGTTGCTACCTACAGCTTGACACACAGCTTTCTTCTTGACGTTATTTACATGGATGAAGTTTCTCGACTCCTACACTTTTCAGTGACGCCATGTACACTGCAGACCGCAGAGAATGGTGGACGAGACCACATTTCAGTGCTCACGAACTGCCCGAGTTTGGATCACTGTGGCTTTATTTATATTATCTGATTTAGAATAAGCTTTATGCCGAGTAAACAGCCTTAGTCTGAGTATTATTATGTACATGTATCGAGAAAATGTTGACTAAACTGCCATTATACCCCCCCATTTTCGGTGGTACAGTCCACTTTTGTAAACACCTCGCAAATTTGCACATTCCAGCAGAGCAGACATGCTTAAAACAGTATACACCTATTAAGTATTATTAACACTTAATGCATAACACAAGCAGCATAGCCTTTGCTTCTTTGTTTTTCAGGTAATATATAGCCCGATTATCCTGGTAATACAGTTTTCCTTGACAAAAATAAAAACATATTGACATGCAATGATTACAATGTTGAAAAAATTTGTGGATTAACACTTTGAAACCTGAGCAAATTGGCTGGACTTATTGCAAAAACATGGGTAGAAGGTAATGAGCAATGAACCAAGTAATGACCCAAAATTAGCCATAAATGAGTAAAACGTAGAGAAAAATTACATTTTTTAAAAAAACAACAAAACATGGAAATGGCCTGCAAGAAGTGCTCAAAATTATAATTATTCCATAACATAATTTTAAAATATGTAATTAGAGTAATTATATATATAGTTTTGCCATAGCTTTTTTCTTTTTCTCTAGACTTTCTTCCCTATTTATAAAATAATATTCTGATTCTATTAATTTCTTGCAATGTGTGGAACATTTCTTACTAAGCTGCTCATCGCCTTTTTCTCATGTTTCTGAAAGAAATCTGCTCAGGGTTCAAAGATTTAAATACTTGTGAAAGGCAACTGAAAGCGGCATGACAAAAGTGACATTCCAGGTTTCAAATGGTTAATCAACAGAAAATGAATGGACAACTATTTTAATAATAATTAAATTTCAAATTAAATCATTGGGTTATGGACTGTTGCCTTAAAAGGTCAACTCAAGATTTGGACAATTTATTAGGCATTTTCCCTGTTTTCTGACATGCTACAAACTAAATGATAAATTAATTTTCAGTCACAGTCCTAAATGAATTTCCCTTCAGAAAACCAATATGACACATAAGTAAAGAATTAAACCTGACACAGAAAATAAAAGCCAAAGAAAAACATTTCAGAGGGTTTATTGTATTATAAGACAAAAGAAGGATTTCAGATTTGTCAGTTTGTCTATAAAGCATTATTATAAACATTGTACTTGTGGAAGTATAATAGCAAGAACACGTATAACATTACTTTTAGGACATACACACAAAGCAGTACAATAGGATTACATGAAATGTGAACTGGCTCATTCACTTCCCCAAAGGTCATGTGAATGCCTGTGAATGGCTCTACATAGTTTATATGGATTATCACATCCTTTAAACACACAAGCATACTTTATAAACTGGTCGTATATATATCTATATATACTTGATTGATATTTTCTCTTTTTTTTCTGAAAAAGAAATGACCTCTACATCCCTTTTAAGGTTTAAAAGAATTAATTGTGGGCATGTGTTTTACAACATAGAGGTAATAACACTGATGTAAAAACTGAAAGTTTCCGTATGAAAGTATAAAAATTTACCTTTACAGTCAACTGCCAATTCCATCAACAGAGAGACCATAGATTCCTATGGCCAGAGCTGTATTTGTAGGGAAAAGCAGGCGGTGATAAAACAGTGAAGAGAAGCACTTTGACTTTCTTCCTATCATAAAACCATCACTGTGATGGACTCACACACATTTTATTGCAGCCTTTACATGCATTTTCTACCCAGACAGGAAAGCTCAACAAAAGGAAAACAAATCAAACAAGGCAGAAAGAAAAGAGTGACAAACTAAAAAAAAACAAAAACAAATTATAGTCTTCAGTATAAGTTGTCACCATATGTTTTGTCCTGTCTGCCCCAAACCAACATCGAGGCACAGTCAAGTGTTCCAAAGTCCTTGTATCACCTTAGTATTGCTTTTATCTTTTGACTAAGTTTAACGTGCCCACCCCCCAAAACTCCCTTCTTCCACGTCCTCTAAGAGTTGAGGTGCTCCACTTGAATGGTGGATGCTGACACAGTGAGACAGAGGTCCTTGTTGGAGGAAAGGTCCGCTACGCTGACAGGTTTGTACTGGATGTCACTGGCAGACACTGTCTTAAACTGGTGAAGGTCAAATGGACAGGGGACTGGTTCTGTCTGGGGGTAGCTGCTCTGGCTCTGTCCCTGCTGGCCTCCGCCGGCTCCTCCGCTCCCAGCTCCCCCGGGTCGGCTCGATCCTCCATCTGTGCCGTCTACCCGGCTCTGAGCTCCAGCCTGGCCCTGGCTTTGGTTGTGTTGTGCTGCCTGTGCTGCGGGTGCAGTCAGCTGGTCTGGGTTATGTTTCTCCATGTGTTTCACCAGATACGTCTCCTGAGATGAGGGGAGGATAGGTAGAGGGGAAACAGTGGACACATGACTACACTGTGCATAGTAGCTGCCAGGGGTCTGATGCCAGTGAGGCGATTCATAGTGTTTCATGTAGAAATGCTCTTCACAAATTGACATTTGTCTTACTGAGGTGTAAGTGCGGTTGCAGAGACCACACGAGTAGATCCTTGCGTGCTTGACTGTGTGTGTGGACATGTGCACCTCCAGGCTTGCTGGATCTATGTATCCTTTGTTGCAGTTGGCGCACTTGTAGGGCTTGTCCTTGTTGTGTTGACGCCGGTGGGACTGGAAAAAAATGGTTAGTGAAAAAAAAAATGCTAATGTTTCACTATATATGAAACAAGACAGTTAAAAACCAACACATAATATGAACTCTGTGCGAGAGGAAAACTTTATTCTTTCACACCTGTAAATTTGAGAGTTGCGTGAAGGATTTCTCACAGCCTGGATGGATACACTTGTATGGGCGATCTCCGGTGTGAATCCTGGATAAAAAAACACAAACATGCACATACACAGACTGCTATCACTTTCATGGTGATCTAACCTGACCTCAGAGAGACACAGAGGCAGATGAGAAACCCAAGACCGGTGACTCACTTACCTGTTGTGTTGCTGAAGATGACTGAGCTGTCTGAAGCACTTTTGGCAGTAGGAGCAAGTGTAGGGTTTCACTCCGGTGTGGATGCGAATATGTTGGGCCAGGTAGCTGGAGTTGGCAAATGACTTGGTACAATGGGGACACTTGTGAGGCTTTGACTCTGTGTGGTTCCTGATGAGGGCAGACAGGAGGGTGAAAGAGAAAGGGAAACAGGATTTAAAAGGTCAGCTGAGAGAAAAAAAACACATCATACTGTGCTTGTGCTGTAGAGAAGATTGTAGGGCAGATTATAAGAGAGTAGGGCTAGACAATATATTGATATTATATCAAAATTTTGATATGAGGCTAGATAGATACTTAGATTTTGCATTTTAAAGGCTGCATTACAGTAAACTGATGTAGTTTTCTGAACTTCCCAGAGTGCTCTAGCTGCTATTATTTGCTTTTATACACCTAGTCAGTATATCCACATTACTGATGATTATTTATTAAATACCTCATTGTGTAAATATTTTGTGAAAGCACAAATAATGACCATGGCAATATCAAAACTGAGGTATTTGGTGCAAAATAATCTGATGTATAACTTTCTTCATATCCCCCAGCCCTAGATTGGAGCAATAAAACATTTGGAAACTGTAGACAAAAGCCAATGAAAACGTTATGTCATTTTACACTTAAACTGCTCTAAGTAGTGTCAGTTGTTAAATCTCACATATTAATATAAATATCCCAAATTGTCCAAAAAAAAATTCACAAAATGACGAAGTAAAAGAGCAAATTATTTCAACTCTGTCATTTTTTAATGTATATCCTTTTACCCTGAATGATTTGGGTGTGTAAACAGAAGAACAAAATATTTAATATGACAACTGTAATCTAACTGCATAGAATATTCAGAACTATTTTTTAATTAGATTTTTTTGTTTTTGTTTTTGTTACCTTAAAATGAACAAAACTGTTGTTTTTAAAGAAGCCAAAAACAAATCAAAGTTTGGCTTTGGACAGGGCCATCTGCAGTTTTGCTAAGGCCACTGCAGAGCTTCACACTTGGCACATTTGAGAAGTTTCAGTTCTTTAACTTCACCACAAGATGCCACTAAATCCTACACGCTGGACCTTTAAAGTTTAATGCATCTTTTAAATCAGGGATACTCAACTTGCTTTCTCAGGGGCCACATTTGCAAAATGACAGGTGTCCAGTTTCTTTATTAAGAAGCTGGCAACAAACAAGCTTGGTGCTTTTTTAATGCACCCTGGCACCTTACTTACACTCAATGTACAAAAAATCTCAGTGTCGATCAGTTTAATTTCTTTAGGAACTAAAAAGTGGTTGCCGGGCCACCTGGTCCCCTATCCCGGGCCAAATTTGGCCAGCGGGCATAAAGTTGAGTAGCATTGATTTAGATCAACATTCCTCTAGGAATTACTTTAAATTGATTTGATGACAGCCAAAAAGAACAGGATGACTATAAAACAAGTTATGAGCAAGAAAGCAGAGGATGGCAGCAGAGGATTTCTATCAGGCATCGCCATTCAGTGGAAAACGTAAAAAAAAAATGCAACAATGAGGACATATACCAAACACAATGGGTGAGGTGGGGAAGCATAACAGAAGCAAGTGTGTCTTTTAAAATGTATTTCTAAATGTGTGTGTTTCTGTTGAAGAAGCAGTGGCAGGAGATGACAGAACATGCAGAAAAAAAAGAAAAGAAACATCACGGGGGAAAACAATGCAAGTACAAGTGCAGAGACAAGCAAGTACTGTGCACACACACACAAAGAGAAAAATGGTAAAAATATTATCTTTGTATACATTTAAATAACAGAGCTCCATGCATTTCAAAGGGGCATTACTGTATAAATTATGGAAAATCTTCTCATGGACAAAGCCCAAACAGAAATTTAAATTTTCTGAAAAGGTCACTTCTGGATGAAACTGGTAGCATGCGAGCCAACATCTACACGGTGGTGTAATAAGCGTCTGCACACCACTCCAATCTCTTCCCCCAGGAGGGGTAAGAAAACAGGAGTCTAGACTTCAAAATATGGGACTTGGCAGGACAAGTTAAGAGGACAGGGGAATATGATACGTGATCATGACGGGGAGGAGGGGTCTGCAGTACCGTGTGTGCTGCTGTAAATGACTGAGCTGCCTGAAAGATTTCTGGCAGTAGGAGCAGGTGTAAGGCTTGGCCCCGCTGTGGATGCGGATGTGCTGGGCCAGGTAGCTGGAGTTGGCGAATGACTTGGCGCAGTGAGGACACTTGTGAGGTTTGGCCTCTGTGTGCGACTTGGAGTGGATCTGCATGTCAGACTTACTGAGGAAGGTCGCCGCACACATCCGGCACCTACAAGGCGGAGAGACACAGAAATGGGGAGGGCGGGATGGAAGAACAAGAAGGAAGGAGAGGGACACGTATACAGAAGAAGAGACACAAGACAAGATGATGTAGAAGGAAAAAAGGAGATGAAAGTGGAGACAGGGGAATGAAGCATCGACCCACAGAAATAAATATGATAGAAAAATGAAACTCACAATAAAAAAGAAAATGAATAATATAAGATAAATCAATGAGGACAGAAAGGAGGGAGGGGTAAACACAGGGAAAGATGCCAAGGGAGAAATCAGTGAAAACTGACAGGGAAAGGTACTACAAAAAGTAAAAGAGCAAGACACAAAAGTGCTTGACAGTAGGCTTGGGTGGTATGTAATATTTCGTACCTTCCTGAAATTTCACCTGTGTACACAGTAAATAATGGTATAAGTGTGTGGTGCTAACCACCCCACCAACACTAAAATTAAGCATTTCAGACTAATAAATACACAACAGAAACCCACAAAATGTTATGAAAAGTAATACTCTCACATCTATTTTCCCTATTAAACAGAGAAATACAACTGTCCACCTTTTGATTTCAACTTTTTCTCAGTCATGGAAGACTGGCAAGGCTCAACTTAACTGCCTCCCTAACTCATCATAAAACACACTTCATTCAAACTCGACAAAACAAAATAAAATTCACACAAACCGTCTTGGTTACTCTTGCTAGTAATCTAGTTAGTTAGTCCACTGTTCCAACAATCACCAACTCCAGTTTTGTCAAAATAAATCCTTAGTTCAACAAGTTAGATGAAAAAAACATGCTGTTATTCTCCACATTCTCTTTCTGCCATTGCTGGCCGCCAGCTGTTTACAGTCCTGTAAGTTATCCCTCCACCACTAGGTGTCGTTTTAGCTGCTGTGTGCTGTGCATGCTGTGCACTACATACAATGACTTCAATAGAAAGAGGAGAGCCTATATTTATATATATGACAGGATTGAAAGATATACCTTCAGGATTTCTAAATACCCCAAAATACTGTAATACCATGATAAAGCCCAAGCCTACTTGAGAGTTTACAACTCAAAGAGCATGCTATATAAAGACAAAGAGGACAGCAGAGGGCAGGAAAAGGTTCATGTGTGCAGAGGCACAAAGAGCGTCGATGAAGCACTGATGTATTTGTATCTCAAATACATTACAAAAAGGAATCAACCGTCCACTATAAAGCAGCCATGTTCTGCCATAACATGCAGTGAAGTGTGTTTAGAAGAAGTGTGTGTGTGTGTGTGTGTGTGTATGTGTGAGATGCTTATGCAGCAGCTCGTAGTCTATCTAAGAAAGCTCTCTACTTTGATTTTTTGACAGGGCACAGAGGAACAGGTGTGCTTGCATTCCACAGCTACAGCGAGGAGAAATGGGGAGGCACAGCAGCAGGTGGTGTTTGTTTCTGTGACGCCGTACCTGTATGTCTTAGTGCTGTCCTTTGGGCCGTGGTCTTCCTCTTCATTTGACAGGTCATATGGGTCTCCAGTATGATGCGGCAGAGACGTCACCTGTCAGAAATAACAATCAACATTATTAGATTTTTTTTTTACTACATATTTCAGTTTTGTCATCTGTGTTTTTTTACCTGGCCGCCAGGCGTCAGATGAGCCAGTATTAGTGTTTCATTTCCAGGTCCGCCCACAGGACCGACCCTGGGCACTGTTGTCTTCTTCTTTCTGCCTCGTTTGGAGGGCGCCGGCATCACGACCACATGGGACGCCCCATCTGCTTCTTTTTTGTCTACAACAGGATCAACAGCAGCAGGTTAAGAGGAGAAGATACTCCTGACAGTGTTCCTGCAGTTTAAGGCAAGGTAGATTTAAGACTTTAAAGCCTTTTTTACTGCCACTCAGAATAAAGTTTAGGACCAATTATCTAATAACCAAAATTGAAGAATGGCAATTTTTTTTGCCCAAATGTTTACTGAGACATAAAACATGAAAAAGTTAGATCCATGTCAAATATTAAAAAAAAAACAACCCTTTTTCAAGTGAAACACAAGGAAGATGATGAACATATTATATTTTCATAAAAGTATCTATTTGATTTACCAACAGAGGTGGGAAATATCTGGCAATTCTGCTCAGTTTTCTTGGTGATTTTGTGTTTTCTTAATCTACAAATGAGATTCCACTGCTTGGATTTCCATCATGATGTGATAAGGAGGGAATTATATTATTAAATTATTTCACAAAAAATGGATTTTGAGATTTCATGATGCAATGTCAGAAAAAAAATTATAAACTCCTACTTCCCATGTCTAAGCCAGTCAATTTAATACCAATTAAGGCCTTATTTTTAGATAAATGAATTTAATGCCTTTTACGTATTTTAATGGGTCTGCGGGAACTCTGCTTGAGCCCTTAAAATAACTGCCCTCTACAGGTAAGTGTGTAAATAGACTACCATCAAACTGAAAATCAAAGTGTGTGCTGCAGGAAGTCTCATGTTTTTACTGCTTATTGTTTCAGTTGTAATTGACATTTGAATGAGTAATTAACAATTTAAAATGATCATATTCCCTGTGACTATTGATTATAAATAACAAAGCGCAAACATACCAATAATATATGAAGCAAGTTGTGAAAGCATTCCCTGCATTTAGAGGATATATACTATATGCCTGGATAAGAAATAAAATCATTAGCTGCTTATTTTCTGGTTTTATTGCTTTGTTACTCTGCAGATCAATCTGTGCTTTAAAGAGAATAAATTGGGTCCAAAACACAGAGAGATCATTAAGAGCAAACTAGGCAATATCAAATTTTATTTTCTGTCTCACAGCATATTGAGGACACTCACAAAATCCCTCAGGGCTGATTATGTTACAACTCAGTAAAATGTTGCAAAATTATTATTTTTTGTCTCATGACTTAAGATGCAGTTTGTTTTTGGTTTTGCTGATTCTTGTTGTCTCAAAGTGTTAGTCTCACATAAGCACTGACATTAGTGAAAACGCAAATTTCAGTCAGAATAAGCTGTTTGGTATTGCAATAATGAAGTTTTGTCAATGTAAGGTTGTTAACATTCAACAGTTAGTTGTACCTGCAGATGCGCATGAGAAATATTTTATATTGTTTAAATTCACACACTTTATATTCAGATTCTTAATTGTAGTGAGAGTTTTAGTCCTCCAAAATAAACTTTATTAAGGCATTACCAGTGTTTGGTGCAATCACTTTTTATTTGTCTTTTAACACAGTAATTCAATGTTAATGTTTAATGTTAATTGTTATAAATTAGGTAATGGCATTACAATTACTAATCAATTGCCACCTCTCATCAAACGCGCTGAAATAAGCGACCCTGTTGCTTTATGATGCTTTTGTGGTAAACACATCAAGTAAGCTGGACTAGTCTACTATAAAGCCATGTACTGCTAAAAAAGCGACTTTCGAGAGTTAGTTTGGCCTATTAAATGCGCTTCATATGCCATTTAAATACATGTTTTTTACCTTTTAAGTCTGCCATCGTCTGATGTTGTTAGAAAGGCTAGTTGCATTTATTATTTTATATAGGCCTGTTGATATATTATTTTTAGGCGAATCTTATTTATCATAGGCAGTGTTAGTAAGGCCGCCCTCTTTTAATTTGATTTTTTTTTTGTTAAACATTAATATTTTGGCAATTTTGCCTTCATCAGATATGACAGAAGATTGGTAGCATGAAATAGGGAGAGAGAGGGGATAACATGCAGCAAAGGGCAGCAAGCCGGAATCGAACCCGTGGCCGCTACGACAAGGAAACTGCCTTCATATATAGCATACTACCAGTGCCAGTGATATGTGGGCAGATGTAAGTTATAACTGTTTTGTTAACTTACAATTAGCTATGTAACAGTGTATCTCAGGTGACGGTGCGCAATAAAAAGTAATGTAACGTGTAGTTTAACAAATTAATTTCAAGAGGACTGATTAAGTCATTTTTTAAAAAAAGTAACAAGTAATGTGTAATACATTCCTTTTTTGAGTAAAAACCCCAACGCAGGGCATTAAAATTTAGATCCATACACAAAATATATGATATGTGCGCCATCATGTGCGTTTTACCTGCAGAATGGAGTGCTGAAACAATCATGGTCGTCGGATGACCAGAGACGAACGACTGAGAGGAGGTGGGAGAGACGAGTGTTCCCTGAGGAGTTGTGATGACCAGACCCGCTTCATCCAAAGCGACAAAAGAGACAAAAAAAGAGAAATAATCACACATTACAAACGTGAACCAAAAGTCTACTACTGTGTTCTTCCCATGATTACAATCTGTCCTTGAAGTTCAGGAATTATTTCCTGCTATTCAGGTTTTTTTAAGTATTAGAAGCAAATTCTGTGTATCATATGCTAAACCTGGCTGTGTTAAGATAGTGCTACAAAAGAGTGTGAAAACACAGCGCGACTGCTCCACTATTTGAAAGAAAGCCCTGAGGTTGTAGCACAAATGGAGACACACAGGAATCGTTTTACTGAGAGTTGTTCTTCTGGCAATGTGTGCTCTTAGCCCATAGTGCTGCTTGGAGGTATCTGGAATTTCAATTTGTTTTCATGAAATAAATTATTCAATGCATTGCTGTTATTTCATGTTTCAGGACTAAACTTAAATCTAGCCTCTTCCTCCGGTGTTCTTCTGATATTAAGTTGCCCTTTGATCATTAGATATTTTGTCAAAGTGAGCACGATCCAGAGGCGTCTCCACGCAGAGACAGACTCACCTGCTGTCATGATGCCGGTGGAGGGGACCGACAGCATGTTCTGGGTGCTGTGAGGAGGGTGGAGGTGTGCCGCGCCACCAGCCTGCCCTCCTCCATCTGTCTTTGTCCCCGGAGTGGGGATTGTGAGGAGAGCTGTTTGGTAGTGGGACGCAGGAGAAGAAGAGAAGGAAGCACTCTTTTCCTGTTGCTCTTTCACTTTGTTCAGGAACATGGCATTTTCAATCTGTCGGTAGAGAGGAGGTTTTTCATTTCATTAATCAGACTGAGCTCCCTCAATCATCTTCTTGTCGTCAGAAAACACTCCTCAAAAGACGCTTCCTCGTCATTTAAACCCTGCGGAAACTGAATGTTCTTGATTACTTGTCCAGACTCACCTGTCCCGGCACAGTGGGGATGGGAGACCAGAAATACGATGAATTAAAATGAGAGTCTTCCATCATTTCTGCAATGACACAAACCCAGCAATTAATCACTGTAATGACATAGTAAGTATTACATCTGATTACTTTATAATAATTAATATAACGTACAAGGGCTACAGAGACATAACAAACAGCACACAGACTTAAGCAGCTGGCACAATCTAATTTAACTCAAATTATACACGGCTACCCGAAAGCCAGGAAATTAAATATCTTGTCCACCTGCCACTGTGGCTGGTGGATTCCAAAATCTACCAGCCATTATAGATTACCATTGTGTTTTTTTTGGCTGGTGAGTGAAGAAAATCTAGCAGCCACTTTCATATTTTACCAGCATTTGGATGATGGCTGGTGCTTATTTCAGCCCAAGTGCAAAAATAAAAACAACCTAAACCACAAAATTTACAGAGAAGTGAAAAATATCTCAAGAGAAAATGTGGCCGGGTGCTGGAGATAAACACAGCTGCGCTGATAATCAGCACAACAGATCTCAAGAGTGATATTGCTTTCATACAAAAGTTCTATAAGCGCCTGTTATTAGAAAACAAAAACAAGTGATAACAGGTTATGTTTTGTTTGTTTGTTTGATTATTTAGTTGGTACTGGTCTCACTGTCCGGCGTAGGATTGGATTTACAAACGCACCCATTGATCAACCTACGAGTTGTAACAAAGGTATAATCTGGCAAATGCAGTTAAGTAAAAGTATAGTGAAGTGAAATGTACATGAGAAAGGAAGTCCAGTATGAAAAAGGAACAAGATAAACCACTGATCCTTTAATGTTGTGAAATACTTGTAACATGTTAGTGCCCGCCCTTAAAAACTGGAAATGTAAGCCTGTCAAACATGTGGTTTCAAATATTAGTGATCTACTTAAATAACTTCCTAGTGTTTATTCTCATATTAAAAAAAAGTGTTGATCAAGTTGAGAATGATAACAGGGTTTTTCAATGCACATTACATACTGGTTTTTAAAATCCTTATACATTATGTATAGTTTTTATTGTTTTATCATACTGGTGCTTTATTATGTTGATGTGTATGTTGTCTGGTTAGATGTCCCCAGTTGTTGTGTTTGATTGTGAATGTAGCTGGCATATAAAGTCATTTTCATGAGGATCAATAAAGTATCGATCTAACGGACTATCTAAGGCCCTTTGCATGACACCGTGTGTTAGTGATTCATATTCCCAGACAAAATTACAATACAAAGAAAGATGACTGAATTCCATTTCACAGCCTCAGTTTCTGGGTCCTGTATATTTCACACGCTGGCTCACTGACATTCAGTCACTATGAAAAAGGTCAAAATATCTTACCACAAACTTAATGCCACACAGTGAAGCTGGGGTTTTATGAGGGCCCCTGTAGGTGTGGGGCTCTTGGGACAGTCGCTCACTCTGCCTGGCCAGTCATGCAGCCCCGGGCCCAGTCCTGCAGGATCCTACTGGCAAGGTTCCAGTTATAAAAAGAGAAAAAGTAAAGGTAAACTGACTGCCAAGAGGCGTTATAAAGGTTGATGAGAGGAGGTGTAGTGGGAGGAGAGCCACAGACCATGCATGCGGTTTGAAAAACAAAAACATGTTTGTGTCTGAGATTATGATTTAGTGGAGATTGTGCTCCTGGTATGATTGTTACATTGATTATGTAATTCATTTTTTAAACTTTGTGTCCTGCACTCAGGTGAAGTCAGGTAAATTGAGACACTTTTTGGTAGATTACCAAGAAAAGCAACTAAAACTTTGAACACAGCCTTAAATGTTCCTTTTAGATCTTGTTCTGGTTCTCTGCTACATTTCGACAAAGAAAATATGATTAGAACTAAAAAATATTTTAGAAACTTTGGACCTACAAACACATCTGAGTATCCCTTCTTTACTCCAATGATATGTCCAGGTAAAATGGGAAATTTGTGTTTGTTTGTTTTTTAAATAGTTAAATAAATTTAGCAGTTCAGTAATTAATTCACTAAATCATTAATGTAACCTCTAATTTAAAAAAAAAGAATGCCATACTTTCCCTGTTGTTTTTCTGACTGTTTCCCTGTTACCATAATGTCTAATTCTATGACTAATAGGAGTTTTGTAGCTGACACACACTCACTGCATCACTTTTTCTTTTTTTACAATACAAAAAATATTGTATAGTAGCACGTAATACCTTCAGTCATAATTGTATGGCACCTGGTAGCCTAAAAACATGCTGGTTTTACTGCAGAAAAATGTCCCATTTTACCAGAATGCATAAAATACTCACTCAAACCCCTTTTCCCATACAAAATAAAATGTATTGCGAAAATATTTGGTTTAAAAGTCAAACAATTAATATAATGTGACATCCTACAACCATTTTTTGCTGTTATTCACTTATTATTTTAGCTGCAGTATTTTTAATGCTATAATATAACCAACATGCCACATGGCTTTCCTTACAAGTCCTGTGACTTTTTGAATCTTTGGTGTCCATACTAGCTTCCTCAGATCAATAAAAGATATTGTTTTATGGAAACATTTTATAACAGCAATGCAATACCGTCGTTGGTGACTGCTCGCAAATACTGAAAGAGCCTAAGATGTAAAACATCATTTGTCCCATTTTACCTGATGTCACATATTACCTGACTTCACCCTGACACTGTAAGGTGAGGTCTGAGCAGAGACATGCAGGAACTGACCTCGGCTTTTTACATTAGCCTGTTTACAGCAGATTCAACTCATTAGCTGAAAGTTGGCTCAACAGACAAACATGACGCTTAATAAACAACAAAACAGCAAACCTAAAGCTCACTTTTATAAAATGCCACAAATCAAAAGCATTGTTTATATTTAGCTCAAGAGAAGGACTCCATTTCGGCTCCTTGCATCTTGTAGTTAATCAGGCCCGCCGTGCTGATTAACATACAGTTAGCTCGCAGACAGCACAGTGTGTGTGGTACCCTCCTGCCTGGGAAAAAAATAACAAGCAAAGCAAAAAAAAAAAAAAAAACCAAAGGATAAAAAAAACTGAAGCGAAAGAAAAAAAAACCAATAGACCATCCTCACAGACTTCCGGCTATGGACGGGTGGAGAGGCGGCAGCAGAGTCATGCAAATATACCAAAAAATACTACGGACTGCATGGAGAACAGTGGCGTTTACCGGTAACGACGACTCCGTCTCCCTCCCCGGAACTCCCGCAGCTCGGGACAATTTGGACACAGTTTCCAAATATGTCCAAATTCCTGCAAAACAGTAAAGTTTTTTAGCCTCAGCGCTTTTTTTTTTTTTTTTTTTTTTTTTTTTTTTTTTAGATTTTTTTTTCCTTTCGGTGAAGCAGCTGCCTCGGCTAAGCTTCACTTCCTCCGGATAAGGTCGTCAGACAAAAGGAGGGTGTGTGTGATGTCACTTCCGGCGACTGGGGGGACGATACATTTTTAAAAAATGTCCAAAATGTAACATTTGCGTAGTGTGGTTTGCTCATGGGTGAGCTGGTGTCTTTATAATGGCAAAAAAATGGTGAATTTGTACAGATTTTAACGAAATCCTGTTTTAAAGATATAGATTAGATAGATTATTTGCAATGTAATAATATAAAGATTATTGTAGTATATCTTCAATTCTATTTATTTGCCCTTTTAAACTTGTTTACATATTCATCATTTGTCATTACATTTACTACATCCCTGTTTACATTACAGTTTACATTACATGTCATCCCCTCTCTCTCCCCCTTTCACGCTTAGACTGTCCTGTATAATAAAGGCAAAAAAAAAAAAAAAAAAAAATCATTAAGAAATCAGTTGTTTCAATGTTTTTATTTGTGCACTTTATACATATTTAGTGAGCATTGTTGGAGGGAGCCTGAGATCTAAGATTTTTAATGCCAGTGGCTGCCTCTCTGTCACTGTGCATACGACAATAAATACCTTGAAACATATCTGCCCTGAATTGAGTTTTTTTTTTTTTTTTGCCTTGAAACTGTTAATTCAGTCACTGAGATTAATTATCATCAACTCTGATTCTACAAAACTGTTGTTCTCACACCATGAATGCAATGTTGGTGTGAGATTACTTGATATCAGACAGAACTGTCAACTCTGTCAATTCAGAGTGGAGTGGGCAGATTTGAGGTCTGGACCATGGCGAGGTGTCAGAAGGATTTCACACCATTTAATACAATGATCACCCAAGGAGGCGACAGGATCAGGGGTCCATGATAAATTGATAAGGTGATTGACGGAAAATTAATTGACAGCTATTTTAATAACGGAGTTATTGTTCAAGCCATTTTTCAAGTTAAAATACCAAACATTTGATGGTTCTAGTTCTCAGACATTTTTTAGAACCAAAAGTGGCTAGCTGCATATGTATTTCTAAAAAACTTACGTTTCCATTTAATCTCCAAAATAAAACAAACATTCTTGCTTTTCCTTTTAACATTCTTAACCTAATTTACGACTCGGAGTCTCGAAAATACGAGCCGATGGAATAGCACCTGAAGGCAGCACAGTGTTAGTCCTCCACATGACAGTAATACAAAGCAACTTAGACTTTTGCTTTGTCGATCAACTGCGTGTAACACATAAACCAGTACACAACCATGTTGCTTAAAGTAATAATACCAGCAGAAACTGCGATTATACTCTATAATTATATTTATTTGTAACTGTTTTCAGTGCAATACTTTAACCGTACACATGATGTCGCTGTAAGGACGGTTATACACCTCTAAGGTATCGTCAACATCCGGCGACACGTCTCCGTAACAACAAACACACCGCTGATCGGTCTGATGCATCTTATGTCATTTTATGTATTTAAACATGAAATAATTCCCATCAAAAACAATGCTGGGTCTTTAACACTTTCTGAAAAACAGTTTAAAGTGTAGTTAACCTCGCGGCGCTTTGAGAGCTTCAGATGGGGGAGGTGAGAAAGCTGCAGAAGAAGTTGAGGCAGATTGGAAATCTGGAAATAAAAATCAATCTTACCCCAGAGGAGAGATTCAAGGTACAGAAACACCTCATCTACCTGTCTGTCCTAGTGTGAAGTGCGTGTGTAACCTGTGCGACTTTGTGCAAATCCTGAATAGATTTCCCTCAGGTGCAACAGCCAGGTTATGACTGCAGACTTTCAAACACGGATTCATTACGAATAGCCTAAACATAAGAACTATTCATCTTTACCTGCTGATACAGCTTAACCCTTTAAAAACCCGAGCAAACTGGCTGATATCTTTTTAAACAAGTTACGGGATTACAAAATAAAAGTACACATAAAATATCAAAATAAAAAAGGGGATTAAATAAGTTATTAATACAATAGAGTTAGAAATGTGGTTTTCTGGATATTTTCCACTGCTTCTTAAAAAAATTATTTCCATAATCATAAATTCATTTTCTTGTCACCTTTTCCTTATTTCTTGCAGTTTGTGGGACATCCCCCTATGTTTTCAGGAGAAATCAAACCGATTTGTTCAGGTTTCAAAGGTTGAAATGCACGTGAAAGGCGTCTGAACCCAGGTTTTAAAGGGTTAAACAGCATGGTACAGCTGCATATTCACACACCATTACAGTACATCAGATTTAGCACATAGCTCACGTGGTTAAATAAAGATGATGTTTTAATGATGCTCTGTGATGCTACTTAAAGTTATGAAGTAAGGCACCTTAAACTGGGAATAACAGTGTTGGTGTCATAAAGGAGAAAAATATGTGATTAACATGAATTAATGATAATGGTGGAATAATTAATTTGACAGTTTCGCCCCAGGAGTTTGGGAGATCAGAAGCTTCTCACATAGTGCATCAAAAAAAAAAAAAAAAAATGATCAGGAACTTCGGGAGAGCATCAGTATGTTAAAGGGCAGAATCTGAATTCTGAGTTAATGCCATGCTCTACAACAGTGTCTTTTTTCTTTACTGCACTGCCCTTATAGCAGTAATTGGTAACAGGAGCATACATGCATACAGTGGTGTCACATACATCTACAGCTGAAGATCATTTGGGAGTGACGGTGAAGGTTACTGGTGTAGCACTTTGGAGAAGAAGTTGCATCTTTTTTGTCTACCAGAAAATAACAGCAAAAAAAAATAACACAAAATAAATCATGTATCGACCTTTTGAAATCTGCGGAAATTGGCTTGATTTCTTCCAAAAACATGGAGAGAAGGCAATGAGCAACTTGACAATAAATAACCCAAAACTTAGAAAGAAATTAGTATAAAGTTGCAACAATAGAACCTGAAATTAGTACACACACAAAAAAGTAACACAAAAAAACCACAAAAACAAATATGTTTATCATAGCAATCAGAAAGTTGAGCACACAAATAAGACCTGGATTATACTGCATGACTTCTGTGAGAGTTGGTTAACAGATGTTTTGATAAACTTTTACTGTTTTACAAATTTTATTCACAAATATGAGGTAAGACGATGTGACTAATTGATAAACAAATGGTCCTCTGTGAGTAAGTATTCCTTTAAGGACAATTTGTTCTCCATTTGAGTATTTCCATTTTATGTTACTTTATACCATTAAATTTTAGAAGAAAATCTTTCTCTTTTTACCCTACCACATTAATCTGACAGATAAATTTACTTGTTACTTTTTAGATTAAAGGTTTACATGGAATATATATACAATATATTTATTAAATACAATGTATCATTACAAATTAAGCTATACACATGGCTACTACAATTACCTCAAACCAGAGCAGTCACATAATCAAAAGCAGCATTCACAGCTATGAATGAATAATGACAATAATTTAATAATGTTATAATACACAAAAATATGTGAAGCCCAAATAGTACGTTTAATACTTACTTCATATTTTTACTATTTTATTTTTTTTTAAATCCAGGACTTTTTCAATAAAATGAGTATTTTTCATTTAAGGTATTGCTAATTCATTAAAATAACCAAACACTTCTCACAAGAGACAGTTTTTTTTTTCTTCTCAAGATTGAAGTATCAGATATCCTTACCTAGTCTCCATTAAAGGTCAAATACTGGATCCGACATTTCCCACAACACAGTGCAGTCCTGTCTTTTTTAGACCATCCTTGCCTGCTAATTGCCCAAATATTTTCACACTCTTTGTCCCCAGTTTCATTAATATCGTATTGTATCTTAATATATATGTGTTGTCTTTGAGTTGAAATAAAAACAAACACCAGCATTCACAGATAAATGTTTCTATTTCAAAACAAACAAAAACAAACACGTTTGAGTTACAAAGCCATCGTGCGTGCTGTGAAACAAGCAGGAATGGCAATTCATACGAACAGGTTAGCTTCTAACAACAACCAGGTTAAGAGAAAACACAGGCTAATTGCATGAGAGGATTCATCTGTGAGTGAATTAACTGCAGCACATTAGAAATGTCTGCAACAATCAGAAACAACAACATATTGTATAAAAAGCCAGTTCTGCTTGTTTTATCACACTGACAATGGCTTTGTAGCTCAAAACATGTTTATTGTTTTTTGTTTTGCCCACAATAAATAAGAAAACATATCTGTGAGTGCTGTTGTTCTGTTTGTTTTGATACTCGCCAAAACAAAACATCCAACACATTGTTTAAGATTTGGAGTTTTTGAGCTGCTACCTTTCTCCAAGCTGAGAAAACCCCGATGACGTCATAGTGACGTCATCAGGGGTGTTTTCTCAGACTTGACAAAACTCCACCAAAGCCACAGAAGACATCACGCAAGTGTTTTCACAGTCAAAGTAGTGGACATTCATGTGTAAAACTGGTGGATTGCTCCTTTAACACAGGAAACCGCCACTTTACATCAAGTTGACAGGCCTGATTCACTCCATTCATGCATCTTTCATAACTCACAACTCACGACAAGAGTAAAGCGCGCGTGTTGCCTGTTGCAGTCTAATAAATCAAGACCGGCCAAATATGTTGGGTGTGCATATAAACAACTTGTGGGTTTTAGTGGCTTTGGTTTTACAACCAATCTCGTGCCTTCTTCTCTCTCAGATCTCCAGGAAGGCGGAGCTGCGTTCCAGATTGGCTGAGCTTCAGCTGCAGCTTTCTGGCCCGCAGCAAACTCTGGGGATTGTGGGAGACGGAAAAAAGGAGAAGATGAAAAGACAAGTGTAAGGAAGTGAGAGAGAGGTACCAGCAAGAGGGGGCAGATGGAGAGGAGTATAATTCTTCAAAAGCAACAACATTCGCTTTGAAGCCTTTGATCTTTTTTGTATGTCTATCCAAACACACTGGAGGTCAAATACTGTCACGATTTAGTAAAATGGGAACTTTCCCGTGTTCGTAACGTGTCATGTTAACCATCACTCAGGGATGTCATCCTTCATATTAAAGCCCCTCGGGGCTTTGGGTGGATGATTAAAATCAGCATGTGTGGCTATTATCATCAAATCGAATAAAGCACTTTCTGATACACAGACTAGGAGCTCATTAAGAAGTGCTGGTTTTGTTTGCGTGAGACTCGGAGATGCTCTACAGGTATCCTCCGTGTCACAGAGGATGCCGTGTGCCGTTCTTGATTATTCATTCAGTTCTCGCTTTTCTGCACTGGCACAGGGACGATGCCCCTGAGGCCCTTCCATCACAAACGCCTCCAGCCTCCAAGATCCTTAAGGGAAACGAGGAGTCCAGAGCTCAAGCAACGCCAGCGCCGGCTGCCAGGCAGAGGGAAACAGGAGGGGAAGCAGAGATAGGCAGACAGCAGGAAGGGACAGAGCCGGCCAAAGTGTCAACTCGCTGCCGAGACGTGCCAGGAGGCGGCTCTGACTTTGACACGGAGCAGCAACTGCGGCAAGAAGGTGGGATTTATTAATAAAATTATTATCAGAGTTTATCCCAGGTAGTTAAAAGGCACAAGGCAGCGCCCTAATTTGACATCTAAAATCAGATTACGCCTCGAGGAATCCTAACAAGCTCATGTGGCTGCCAGTATTAAAACCAACAGGCTGCATTTGCTTCCCCAAAGACAGGACCCACGTTTTGCATCCTTGGAGCTAAATTAGCCCCACGCTTCATTGTGGCAGACTAATCCATATTGAAGAACTGTGTAGATTAACAAACCGGGGTGCTGATGAGTCAACAGTGCTAATTGGACAAATCATTTCCTTTTCAGAGGCTGAATTTGCATCCCTGAAATCGTCCTGGGAGACGGCAAAGTTCCGCCTGAGGCTGCTGGAGGGTCACAATGACATCGTCACCTGTGTGGTTGCTGTTGACAACCTGGTGGTTTCTGGAAGGTAAAGCAGCGAGAGAGAAGCCCAGATTTGCATAATGGATGTGCAAAGTGAACATTTCACCTAATTTATCACTTAATATGCTCCCTCTCTCCCCCTCGCTGTCTGACATATTTGTTTTTCTTCCCCCACCCCCGCTGGTTTGGTTTGGCAAATCTCCCCCATTTATGTTGAGCGGCTTTTAACTTTGCTTGTTTTTACCTTCCCCTGCATCCGCTCTTCCTCACACGCCCCACCCCCCCCACCCCTTCGAAGCCGAGATACGACGGTGAAGGTGTGGCACGTTCCCACAGCAACGGAGCACAAGAACCTCGGCGGTCACACCGGTGGGGTCACCTGTCTGTCTGCGCCTCCCCCTGAGTTCTGCAAGAGGCTGGGTGAGGACACACACATACATCCACATCTTTACATGTGCGCCGCCTACAGCTGAGTAATGCCGGTGTCCTGCGGTCTGGTAATTATAGGAGCAGTTCATCAGATCAACCCCAGCGAGAGATAACCTCAGCAGACACTTTAGAGAGTTCACTGTCTGTCTGAAGCAGGCAGCCTTCCATCACTTGAACTCTAACGCCCTCTCCGGCTCTCCTCCTACACTCCCTCTCCACCTGCCTCCCCGACTTAAAAGTAGAGAAGTGCGGTGCATAGATAATGCAGCCAAACTAATAGTCACTCTGTTCATACACTTTTTGTTTCTGTTTATAAATCATGACTATTCCCTCTTTGCCTCTTTCTCGCAATCTGTCCCTTTTTTTGTACATCATCACTTATTTACAGCTTCCTCTCAGCTTAATCTTTTTTGTCCTCTCTCTCCTCCTCCTCCGTCCCCTCATGCTCCTCTGTCTGTGTTTGCCCTCTCGCCAGCCTGGTCCCTGTCTTTGTCCGACAAGGAGAGGTTTATTTTGAGTGGCTCTGCAGACTGCTATGTGAAGATCTGGGCCCTGAGCATTGGTACGCGTAAGCACACAAACACACATATACATATACTGTATATATTAAGGCAGAGGCAGCCTCGGGGCTCTGTCTGGGAAACGTATGTGTGTATTTGTGCATCGTAATCAATGTATGCCTGTGTGACTGGTGGTCTGTGTCCTGTCAGTTAAATTAGTTTTTTTCTGTTCCCTCCAGGGCAGTGTGTTAAATCTGTCTACACATTCAACGCTGTGACGGCGCTCTGCTTTGTGCCAGAGGAGGACGGCTACATCATCACCGGATCAGGTGTGTTTGTGTGTGGAGGGAGCTACTGACACAGTGAGGAGAATAATTGGGCATCACATCATATTTGTATCCTATATCTTCTCTACATGCACGTGCTTTGGGGGGAGACGTCTTTACTAATACGCAGACATCATCTGCCAGCGAGTCAGTGAGTGTAGCGCAGGGCTATTGGGC